>NC_142488.1:45594874-45896230 GCF_049115385.1 Moschus berezovskii | reverse complement strand
CCAAGTTATTACTTCTTTTCTGTTTTTTTTCTTTTTTTGGTAGTTCTCTGATCATTACTTCTTTTTGTTGCTTTCCTTGTAATTTGACACTTTTCTTGCCGGATCGCTCAGTTGGTAAAGAATCCGCCTGCAATGCAGGAGACCAGGGTTGGATTCCTGGGTCAGGAAGATCCGCTGAAGAAGGGATATGCTACCCATTCCAGTATTCTTGGGCTTCACTTGTTGCCCAGCTGGTAAAGAATCTGCCTGCAATGTGGGAGACCTGGGTTCCATCCCTGGGTTGGAAAGATCCCCTGGAGAAGGGAAAGGCTACCCACTCCAGTATTCTGGCCTGGAGAATTCCATGGACTGTATAGTCCATGGGGTTGTGAAGAGTCAGACATGATGGAGCGACTTTCACTTCACTAGTTTTATGCTTGTGTTCCTTTATTTTTAGTTTTTTGTATCTATTGTAGATTTTTGATTACAATGTGTTTCATATATGTTGACCTGGTGGTAGTTTTTTAAGTTCAAACTGGCTGTTATTTGAGTTCAAGCACATTCTAAATATCTACGTTTTTCTCCCCTTCCTCATATTTTGTGTTTTTGATGTCATATATTAAAAGTTCATGTTTATCCATTACTGGTTTTTGTAGTGTAGTTCCTTTTACAGTTTACATGATTTTTCCCTTTTGAATAGATTCTTACTTCTTTTCCATTTAGAGAAGACCCTTCAGCATTTATTTTAATGCAGTTTTAGTATTAATGGACTTTTAAATTTTGCTTGTCTGAGAAGATCTTTTATTTCTCCTTCAATTCAACATGATAATCTTGTTGGGTAGAGTATCCTAGGTTGCAGGTTTTTCCCCCTCATCACTTCCAAAAAATCATGCCACACTACCTTCTGGTCTACAAATTGTGTACAGAAAAATCAGTATTCCCTTGTATATGATTTTTTTTCCTATTACTGCCTTTAGAATTCTTTCTCACCTTTAAAATTACCATTTTAATTATTAATTGTCTTGGCATACGTCTTTCTGAGTTCATCTTGTTTGGGACACTCTATGCTTCTGTACCTGGATATCTGTTTGTTCGATGCATGATACAAGATGCTCGGGGCTAGTGTACTGGGATGTACCAGAGGGATGGGATGGGTTCAAGATGGGGAATATATGTACACCTGGGGCAGATTCATGTCAATGTATGGCAAAACCAATACAATAATGTAAAGTAATTAGCCTCCAACTAAAATAAATAAATTTTAAAAAATAAATAAAACAGGGAAGGAAAACAATAAAAAAAAGATTTGGGACATTTTCAGCTGTAATTTCATCAAATACAATTTTGATCTCTCTCTCTTCTCCTTCTGTGACCCCTGTAATGTGAATGTTGGTATGCTTATTGCTATCACAGAGACCTCTTAAACTGTTCTCATGTTTTTACTTGCTCACTTTATAGACATTTATTATTTTTTTATAATCACTCATTTAAAATAAGATTTTTTTTTTGCTATACAGTAGGTCCTTGTTGGTTATCCATTTTAAATATAGCAGTGTGAAACTGTTCTCATGAAAAAAAAAATAATTTCCTGTTCTAACCATTGATTTCCATTATTCTATCATCCAGATCACTTAGATGTTCTTCTGTGTCACTTAATCTGTTCTTCATTCCTTCTAGTGTGCTTTTCATATCAGTTATTGAATTCTTCATTTCTGATTGGGTTTTTAAAAATAGTTTTCCAGTTCATTATAAAAATTCTCACTGTGCTCATATATTATTTTTTCCTAATTGAATTAATGTTCTTATTACCAATGATATAGAGTAAGTGGGGCTGGGGCTTTGCTTGGCTCAGGCTGGGGCACAGAGCTAGGTGGTTGTGGGAAATGAGTTGGCCAGCCATGTGATTTCAATCTGCCCTTTCTGCCCTGCCTTGAGGGAAAAGCAGGGTTCACATGCTCCTCAAGAGCAGAGTCCAGGCTTCCTTCAGCTTTCTTGTTAGTCCCAGCCCTCTTTCAACCACCCAAGGGGGCTCAACTCCCTGTGTAGGACTCCAGAACTGTGACACCCAATCTGTGGCTCAAAGCACTCATTCCTCAGGTAGATTTCCACCCATGTATTCTCTCTTTTCCTGTGAGTCTCCTCCCAGGTGTACAGGTCCTGACCTGATCACTTTTCTTCCCTTCCTACCCAATTACCCATGAATCTTTCTTACAACCTTAGTTGTACAGAAGTTTCTGCCAGTTTCCAGTTAGTTTTTAGTGAGAATTATTCCACATGTAGGTGTAATTTTGATGTGTGTGTGGAGGAAAGTGAGTTCCCCATCCTTCTATGCTGCCATCTTGATATATTCTGCAGGGGAGCTAGAATTTGAATGGCAGCAGATTTCTCATCCAAAACCATGAAGGACAAAGGGAAGTGGCAGAATATTTTTCAAATGCTAAAAGAAAAGAAAAGTTAACTGTGAATTCAGTGTCCTGTGAATAGGGAAATAAAAGCATCCTTGGAAAACCCAAACTCAAGTGTTTAGCAAGGTTAAAACTATAAGATCAATATACAAAAGTTAATCTCAACTCTCTGCAATAACAATGAACCCGTGTAAAGCAAAATTAAAAACTCAATAACAGCATTGACAACTTAAAGCAGAACAGAGACTTAAAAGTGAAATGTAAAGCTATAACACGTAAAAAATAGAAGAAAATTTGCGGAGATCTAGGGCTACGCCACGAGTTCATAGACATGATAACAAATGTGTGATGTATAAAAGGAAAAACTGTTAAAATGGACCTTTAGAAAACTGAAAACTTTTGCTTTGCAAAATACAAGAGGATAAAGTTACATAAAGGGAGAAACTTTTTTTTTGTTGTTATGGTCGTAACTGCAAATGTGAAGTGGCATTACATTGCACTTTGAATGTGTTTTCCTAATAAAGAATGATGTTGAGCATTTTTCTTGTGCTTATTTACCACTGTAGATCTTCTTTGGATGAACATCTCTTCAAATCTGCAGTCCATTTAAAATTACATTATCTGCCTTTTTCTGGTTGTGTTGTAAGTTATGTATATATTCTAAATACTAGGCTCTTTTCAGATATATGAAGGCCTTCCCTGGTGGCTCAGCAGTAGAGAATCGACCTGCAATGCAGGAGATGCAGTTTTGATCCCTGGGAAGATCCCCTGGAGGAGGGCATGGCAGCCTACTCTAGTATTCTTTCTGGGAAAATCCCATTGACAGAGCAACCTGGCAGGCTACAGTCCATAGGGTCACAAAGAGTTGGACACAACTGAAGTGAATGAGCATGTGTCAGATATATGAATTCCAGTCTACAGCCATACTACCCTGAATGCACCCAATGTCATCAGATATATGAATTACGAATATTTTCTCCCATCGGTAGGTTACTTCTTAACTTTTTGATAGTCTTTTGATTCACAAAATTTTAAAATCTTGATGAAGTCTAATTGATCTGTTGTTTTTCTTTTTCTTTTGTCACTAGTTATTTTGCTTTAATATATAAGTGTGCATGCATGGTAAGTTGCTTCAGTCGTGTCTGACTCTTTGAGACCCTATGGGCCATATCCCACCAGGCTCCTCTGTCCATGGGATTCTCCAGGCAAGAATATTGGAGTTGGTTGTCATGCCTTCCTCTGGGGATCTTTCCAAACCAGGGATGACTATAAAAACCATTGCTTAACCTAATATCATGAAGATTTACTCCTATGGTTATGTGTTAGTGAACAGCAGAAATGTACTGTCCCATAGTTCTGGAAGCTAGAAGTCCATGATCAAGGTGTCAGTTGAATTGGTTCATTCTGAGATCTATGAGAAAAATTATGTTCCATGACCCTTGCCAAACTTCTGGTGGTTTGCTGGCAATCGTTGGAGTTCTTCAACTTGCAGAGGTGCCATTTAGTCATCATCTTCATGTGGTATCATCTCTATGTGTGTGTGTGTGTCTGTGCAAATTTTCCCTTTCTATAAGGAAACCAATCATGTTGGATTAGGGCCCATCCTAATGGACTCATTATAAGATTACTACCTCTGTAAAGACCCTCTCTTCAAATGTGGCCACATGCTCAAGTTTATAAATGCAACAATTGGAGGGGAGCAATGCAATTCAACCCATTACAGTTTTTATCTAAAAATTGAATAATTTAAAATTAGTTTTAGCTCTTACATGCAGGTATCTCTTCCATTTTGAGTTAATTTTTATGTATGGTGGGAAGTAAACATCCAAATTCACTCTTTTGCATGTGGATATCCAATTGTTACTGTAGAAGGGACTGGCTACCCAATCTAGTATTATTGTCTGGGAAATCTCATGGACAGAGGAACCTGGTGGGTTAAGAATCCCACTAAAAAGCTAGAGTTGCAGGAGGTGCGGGTTTGACTCCTGGATCAGAAAGATCCCCTGGAGGAGGAAATGGCAACCCACTCCAGTATTCTTGCCTGGAAAATCCAATGGACAGGGGAAGCAGATGGGCTGCAGTCCCTGGAGTCACAAAGCATCAGACATGACTTGGTGAATGAGCACAGTAATGACCTCATAAGATGAGTTGAAAAGTGGTCCAGTAGAATTCAGTAGAAATCATCCTTGGCTTCTTTTTGTAAGATTTTAGATGACTAAATCACTCTCTTTTATTTAATATGTCTATTCATGTTTCCTATTTTTTTCTTGAATCATTTTAAATAATTTGTGTTTTCATGGGAATTTATCCATTTCATCCAGGGTAAGTATTGGCATGCAATTCTTCATAGCACTCCATTATAATACTTTTTATTATGTAAAATTATTGTTAATGTCAATCTCTGATTTTAGTAATTTGAAATTTCTTTTTTCTTGGACACTTGAAGTAAAAGTTTGCCACTTTTTTACCTCTCTGAAGAAAAAAGATTTTTGGTTGTTGTTGTTTGTTTTGTAGATTTTCTTTGTTGTTTTTATATTCTCTATTTCATTTATTAATGTTCTTTTCCTTATTTGAATGGAAAGACATGAAAAGGCCTTCATCTGTCACTTCTGTCTGATTTTGTGACGCTTCTCTATGATCATGAAAGCTAAGGCAGAGTTGAAAACAGTCTAACTGAATATTTAAGGCTTGCTCCAACATATACACTGAAATCCTTTGTAGCAGCTAGAAATAGAAAATGTACTGGTTTCAGGCATTAAAGGATATTTTTATTCATTTATTAGTTGGTCATTAAGCTATCCGAGCAGGAACTTCAGTCTCCACATATTTCAAATACAGATTTCACAGAGTTAGATGAGGAAAGCCACTAAACAAACAGTAACAAAAATAAGAGCCATAAAGAAATCTTGTGAAAGAGAGCAACTAATTTCCTGAGTTGTCACATTATATTAGTTAAAAGGTTTGTTTTTTTTTTTTTACCAAAAATTATGCACATTAAAGAATTCTTTAATTCTTTAAAGAATTAAAGAAATGCGTTAAAACAATGACTCACTAAATATAGATTTACTAAAGAGAAAGATGCTTCCCTGGTGGCTCAGATGGTAAAGAATCTGCCTGCAATGTGGGAGACCTGGGTATGATACCTGGGTTGGGAAGATCCCCTGGAGGAGGGCATGGCAACCCATTCCAGTATTGTTGCCCGGAGAATCTCCATTGACAAAGGATCCTGGTAGGCTACAGTCCATGGGGTTGCAAAGAGTAGGACATGACTGGGTGACTAAGCACAAAGAGAAAGATAATGAAAGTTTAAAAAAAGAACTGAATAAAACTTCTAGAGTTGAAAAGTTAAATAACTGAAATTTTAAAAAAATCATTAAAGGTGCTCAGTGGAAGATTTAACTTGGTAGAAGAAAGAATCAGTAAACTTGAAGGATGTATCACTTGGTATTCTCCAGTCTGATGGAGAGAAAGAAAAAAAAAAAAACAATGAGAAAGAATAAAGAGACCTGTGGGACACCATCAAGGATACACATAGTGGGAGTTCAGAAGACAATCAGAGAAAGAGAAATAAAGAATATCTGAACAAATATTAGCTGGGATCATCCCAATTTTATTAAAAAAACATTAATCCACACATCCAAAATGCTCAGTGAACTTCATGTAAGATAAATTCAAAAATATTCACATCTAACCACAATTAAACTGCCCAAAACAAGGACTCTTGAAAAGAGAAAAATGACTTCTCATACACAGGAAAATCCCAAGAATAAGAGTTGACCTGTTATCATAAACAATGGAATTAGTTGGACAGCATAGCCAGGGTGCAGAGAGAAAGAAAATAAACGATGAAACAAGAATTGTATACATGGCAAAGTTATCCTTAAAAATGAAGGAGAAATTAAGACATTCACAAATTAAAACAAAGAATGTGTTGCGTGAAGATATGCCTTACAATAAATACTAAAGGAAATTCTTTATCTTGAAAGGAAGTGACACCAGATTCTAGTTTGAATCCCCATGAAAATATTAACAACTCCAATACATGTAATTATGTAGGTAATAATACAAAGCAGAATTGCATACTTGTTTACTTTTTTCTTAACCAATTAAAAAGTAATTGTATCAGATGATGTCAGTGAAAAGGATAGGCAGCAGGAGCTCCAAAATTTTTCCCTGTTATAACAGCAAGGTGAAACCTGGTAAAATTTGTCAAAATCAACATTTTCAAAACACTGAAGTTAATAAAAGACTTTTAGAAACCTGAGTAGGGTTTATTCAAGAAACAAAATTGAATCTCAGTAAGAATAGTGAGCTGTATGGTATTATGATTTTCTGTATGATATTGTAAGTTCCAGGCTCTAGAATTGAAGTTGCTCAGTCCTGTGCAACTCTTTGTGATCCCATGGACTGTAACTTACCAGGTTCCTCCATCCATGGAATTTTCCAGGCAAGAGTACTGGAGTGGGTTGCCATTTCCTTCTCCAGGGGATCTTCTGACCTCGGGATCAAACCCAGGTCTCTCACGTTGCAGGCAGATGCATCCAGGCTCTAACTTCTGTCCAATTATGCCATCAGTTCAGTCAGTTCAGTCGCTCAGTTGTGTCCGACCCATTGCGACCCCATGAATCACAGCACGCCAGGCCTCCCTGTCTATCACCAACTCCCGGAGTTCACTCAAACTCATGTCCATAGGGTCAGTGACGCCATCCAGCCATCTCATTCTCTGTCGTCCCCTTCTCCTCCTGTCCCCAATCCCTCCCAGCATCAGAGTCTTTTCCAGTGAGTCAACTCGTCGCATGAGGTGGCCAAAGTATTGGACTTTCAACTTTAGCATCAGTCCTTCCAACGAACATCCAGGATTGATCTCCTTTAGAATGGACTGGTTGGATCTCCTTGAAGTCCAAGGGACTCTCAAGAGTCTTCTCCAGCACCACAGTTCAAAAGCATCAATTCTTCGGCGATCAGCTTTCTTTATAGTCCAACTCTCACATCAATTATGCCATAAACTTAAAAAAAAATACCAGCCCATATTCCAAAGCATCTTGACAGCCACTGGAGGAAGTAGAATGAAACAACTCTCTCAAAGAATTATTATCAAAGAATTGTTATCTGTCTGTTGGTTTACTGCAAGATCCCCCTTACAAGACCAACTCAGCTGTCAGTTCAGTTCAGTCTCTCAGTCGTGTCCAACTCTTTGCAACCCAATGGATTGCAGCACACCAGGCTTCCCTGTCCATCACCAACTCCCAGAGCTTACTCAAACTCATGTCCATCAAGTCAGTGATGCTTTTCAACCATCTCATCCTCTGTTGTCCCCTTCTCCTCCTGCCTTCAATCTTTCCCAGCATCAGGGTCTTTTCCAAGGAGTCAATTATTTTTGCATCAGGTGGCCAAAGTATTGGAGTTTCAGCTTCAGCATCAGTCCTTCCAATGAATATTTAGGACTGTTTTCCTTTAGGATTGACTGGTTGGATCTCCCTGCAGTCCAAGCGACTCTCAAGAGTCTTCCCCAACACCACAGTTCAAAAGCATCAATTCTTCGGCGCTCAGCTTTCTTTATAGTCCAATTCTCACATCCATATATGACTACTGGAAAAACATAGCTTTGACTAGATGGACCTTTGTTGGCAAAGTAATGTCTCTGCGTTTTAGTATGCTGACTAGGTTGCTCATAGCTTTTCTTCCAAGGATCAAGCATCTTTTTAATTTCATGGCTGCAGTCATCATCTGCAGTGATTTTGGAGTCCAAAAAAATAAAGTCTCTCATTGTTTTTGTTGTTTCCCCATCTATTTGCCATGAAGAGATGGGACTGGATGCCATGATCTTAGTTTTCTGAATGTTGAATTTTAAGCTTTCATCCAGTGATAAAAATTCTTCTCTCTTGGCGGGGGGTGGGGGGTGTAGAATGTAGGTATTTGTTGAAAACAACCACAGATATGTGTTTTAAATTTTCATCTGGCTGAGATAATGAACAGGAGAAGGCAATGGCACTCTACTCCAGTACTCTTGCCTGGAAAATCCCATGGATAGAGGAGCCTGGTAGACTGCAGTCCATGGGATCGCTGAGAGTTGGACACAACTTAGCGACTTCACTTTCACTTTTCACTTTCCTGCATTGGAGAAGAAAATGGCAACCCACTCCAGTATTGCCTGGAGAATCCCAGGGACGGGGGAGCCTGGTGGGCTGCTGTCTCTGGGGTCGCACAGAGTCAGACATGCTTGAAGCGACTTAGCAGCAGCAGCAGAGATAATGAATAATGTTTGTGGAAAACAGTAGATTAACAAAAAGATTTAAAGGAAAAGCAGAGGATTGAGCTGTATTGTAGATAGGGACTTTGACAAGCTCCAACATATTCCTAGGAATCTAGAAGGCCTACATATGCCTAGGTCTGTGTGCATGCTTGGGTAAGAACTGAGAGGAACCTGTACCCTCTCCACTAGCTGACCTTGGAGTTCTGTACAAGTAGGGATAGGAAGGTAATGTATGGTTATCAACTGCTTGGCTGAGTGTTGAAGGCATGGCCAACAAACATACAGTATTCCTCAGCAAAGATGGGGGCATTTATTGTTTCCAAGACTTTAAACAAATTGCTGTCCAATTATTAGCAGATTACTAAGCAAGCTGGGCAGAGACTTCAATAGCTATACAGAAAAAAACACAGAGTTTACAAAAATAGCTAATAAAACTCACAAAAGAAATGAAAAAACAATGACAACAATAAGCAGCAACAGTAAATCCTGAGAAGCTAAGAGAATCTGATTTTCAGAGTTGCCACATTATGTTATTTAAAATGTAGAATTTTAATTAAAAGTTATCAGATACGTAATGACATAAGACAGTAAGAGTCATACAAAGGAGAAAAACCTTTAATAGAAACCGCCCCTGAGAAAACTCAGATGTGAGTTAAATGTACTATTTTAAACATTTCCAAAGAACTAAAAGAAACCTTGTCTAAAGAACTGAATATGACAACTTATTCTCGCATAAAAGAAAGTAGGAGGATTATTTCCTACCAAATATCAATGAGATAGAAATTTTAAATATATATATATATTCTAAAATTTCATATCTACGAAGGTAAATGCTAAAAACAGTATAAATGTATTTTTGTAACTCATTTTTAGTTCTACCTGATTTGAAATACAACTGCATAAAGCTATAATTATAAATCAATGTTGATAAGCACATGATTTACAAATCTATAATTTGTGATAATAACAGCATAATGGGGAGATGGAGTAATACAGCAGCAAAATTTTTTGATTATTATTGAAAAAAATATGGTAATCCACCTAATGCATCATTATATATTAAGATATTAATTATAATCCTCAGAGAACCCATTAAGAAAATAGAATTGTGTAGAAAATAGTTGACAAGAGGGACTTCCCTGGTGCTTCAGTGGCTAAGACTCTGCACTCCCAATTTAGGGGACCTAGGTTCAATTCCTGGTCAGAGAACTAGATCCTACATGCTGCAACTAAGAGCTGGCATGCCGTAACTAAAGATTCCATATGCCACAATGAGGACTGAAGGTCCTGTGTGCTGCAACTAAGACTGGCACAGTCAAACAAATAAATAAAATAAATATGTATTTTTTAAAAAATGAAGTGACAAGGGAATTAAAATAGTATACATGCTGCTGCTGCTAAGTCACTTCAGTCGTGTCCGACTCTGTGTGACCCCATAGACGGAAGCCCACCAGGCTCCCCCGTCCCTGGGATTCTCCAGGCAAGAACACTACAGTGGGTTGCCATTTCCTTCTCCAATGTGTGAAAGTAAAAAGTGAAAGTGAAGTCGCTCAGTCGTGTCCGACCCTTAGCGACCCCATGGACTGCAGCCCACCAGGCTCCTCCATCCATGGGATTTTCTAGGCAATAGTACTGGAGTGGCTTACCATTGCCTTCTCCTAGTATACATAAAAGTATGTATTTAACTACAAAAATGCAATGATAGAATAACAAAAAGACATGAACTATATGATGCCAAATAGACAAATGGTAGGCATAAATAGTATTTTATCCTTAATTGCATTAAATGTAAGTGGACTAAACTCTATAATTAGAAGTAAGATACTGACAGATTTGATAAACATAATATATGCATATAAGAGACACAACTTAGATTCAAAGACAAACTTCAGTTTAAAGTAAAAGTATTTGATATGAAAACAATAATCATCATGAAAACAATAATCAAAAAGGAGATGGAGCAAGTATGAAAATACTAAACAAAATGGACTCCTGCAAATGATCTACAGATTGAATGCAGTCTCTACTAACAATACTAGTTGGATTCTTTGCAGAAATTGCCTTACTTATTCTAAAATTCATGTGGAAATGCAACAGATTCAGAATAGCCAGAAAAAGTTGAAAGAGAATAATGAATTTGAAAGACACATATTCCTGATTTTAAATCTTACTACAAAGGTGCTCTAATCAACTCTTTGTAGTATTGGCATATATATTATAAATACGAGTCTAAAAGGAAACCCTTACATTATTGGTCAATTGATTAAACTTTTTTTAAGTTTTTATTTTATATTGAATGGTAGTTGGTTAAAAATGTTGTTAGTCTCAGGTGTACAGCAAAGAGATTCAGTTATACATATACATGTATCTATTCTTTTTCAAATTATTTTCCCATTTAGGATATTAAAGAGTATTGAGCAGAGTTCCCTGTGTTATACTGTAGGTCCTTTTTGGGTATCTATCTATAGCAGTGTATACATACCAATCCGAAACTCCCGTTATATTCCTCTCCTCTACCCTCCCTTCCTGGAAACCATAATTTAATTTCTGTAACTCTTTGAGTCTGTCTCTGTGTCATAAATAAGCTAATTTGTATCACTTTTAAAAAAAATTCTCCATATAAGTGAGATTGATATTTGTCTTTCTCTGTCTGACTTACTTCACTTAATCTATAATCTGCAGATCCATCCATATTGATGCAAATGGCATTGTTTCATACTTTTTAATGGCTGAGTAAATATTCCATTATATTTATTACTACGTCTTCTTCATCCATTTATTTGTAGATGGACGTTTAGGTTGCTTCCTTGTGTGGTTATTGTAAATAGTAATACAGTGAACATTGTGTTGCAGGTCTGCTTTCAAAACATGTTTTTCTCCAGATATATGCCAAGAAATGGGATTGCTGGATCATATGTTAGCTCTATTCTTTGTTTCCAAAGAAACCTCCATATGGTTCTCCATAAGGATTTCACATATTTACACTATCAGCAACAGTGGGGGGGGGGTTCCCTTTTCTCCATATACTCTCCAGCTTTTATTGTTTGTAGATTTCTTGATGATGGCTATTCTGACTGTTGTGAACTGGTACCTCATTGTAGTTTTTATTTTAATTTCTCTAATAATTAGTGATGTTGAGCATCTTTTCAAGTGCTTTATGGTCCTCTGTGTGTCTTACTTGGAGAAATGTCTATGTAGATTTTCTGACCATTTTTTAAAATATTATTTATTTTTTAATTGAAGGATAGTTGCTTTACAGAATCTTGTTGTTTTCTGTCAAACCTCAACATGAATTAGCCATAGGTATACATATATCCCCTCCCTTTGGAAACTCCCTCCCATCTCCCTCCCCATCCCATCCTTCTAGGTGATATAGAGCCCCTTTTTGAGTTTCCTGAGCCATACAGCAAATTCCTGCTGGCTATCTGTTTTACATATGGTAATGTAAGTTTCCATGTTACTCTCTCAATACACCCCACCCTCTCCTCCCCTCTCCCCATGTCCATAACTCTATTGTCTATGTCTGATTTTCCATTGCTGCTCTGTAAATAAATTCTTCAGTACCATTTTTCTAGATTCCGTATATATGCCATCAGTTCAGTTCAGTTCAGTCGCTCAGTCATGTCTGACTCTTTGAGACCCCATAAATCATAGCACGCCAGGCCTCCCTGTCCATCACCAACTCCCGGATTTCACTCAAACTCATGTCCATAGAGTCGGTGATGCCATCCAGCCATCTCATTCTCTGTCGTCCCCGTCTCCTCCTGCCCCCAATCGCTCCCAGCATCAGAGTCTTTTCCAGTGAGTCAACTCGTCACATGAGGTGGCCAAAGTATTGGAGTTTCAGCTTTAGCATTAGTCCTTCCAATGAACACCCAGCACTGATCTCATTTAGAATGGACTGGTTGGATCTCCTTGCAGTCCAACGGACTCTCAAGAGTCTTCTCCAACACCACAGTTCAAAAGCATCAATTCTTCAGCGATTAGCTTCTTCACAGTCCAACTCTCACATCCATATATGAGTACTGGAAAAACCATAGTCTTGACTAGACGGACCTTTGTTGGGAAAGTAATGTCTCTGCTTTTTGCCTTAGTATATTATATTTATCTTTCTCTTTCTGACTTACTTCGCTTTGTATAATAGGTTCTAGGTTCATCCACCTCATTATAGCTGATTCAAATGTGTTCCTTTTTATGGCTGAGTAATATTCCATTGTGTATATGTACCACAATTTCTTTATCCATTCATCTGTCGATGGACATCTAGGTTTCTTCCATGTTCTAACTTTTGTAAATAGTGCTGCAATGAACAATGAAATACATGTGTCTTTTTCAATTTTGGTTTCCTCAGGATCTATGCCTAAGAATGGGATTGCTGGGTCACATGGTGCTTTTATTTATAGTTTTTTCAGGAATCTCCATACTGTCTTCTATAGTGGCTGTATCAATTTACATTCCCACCAACAGTGCAAGAGTGTTCCCTTTTCTCCACTCCCTCTCCAGCATTTACTGTTTGTAGACTTTTTGATGATGGCCATTCTGACTGACATAACGTGATATCTCATTGTAGATTTGATTTGCATTTCTCTGATAATGAGCACTGTTGAGCATCTTTTCATGTGTTAGCCTTCTCTATGTCTTGTTTGGAGAAATGTCTGCTTAGGTCCTTTATCTACTTTTTGATTGGGTTGTTTGTTTTTCTGGTATTGTGTTGTATGTGCTGCTTGTATATTTTGGATATTAATCCTTTGACAGTTGT
Organism: Moschus berezovskii; assembly: GCF_049115385.1. Classification (NCBI taxonomy): domain Eukaryota; kingdom Metazoa; phylum Chordata; class Mammalia; order Artiodactyla; family Moschidae; genus Moschus; species Moschus berezovskii. The sequence continues at coordinate 45,882,834 of NC_142488.1, read as the reverse complement.
TTCATTTGCTATTATTTTCTCCCATTCTGAGGGCTGTCTTTTCACCTTGCTTATAGTATCCTTTGCTGTGCAAAAGCTTTTAAGTTTAGTCAGGTCACACTTGTTTACTTTTGCTTTTATTTCCATTACTCTAGAAGGTGGGTCATAGAGAATCTTTCTTTTATTTATGTCATTCAGTGTTCCGCCTATATTTTCCACTAAGAGTTTTATAGTTCCTGGTCTTACATTTAGGTCTTTAATCTATTTTGAATTTATCTTTGTGTATGGTGTTAGAAAGTGTTCTAATTTCATTCTTTTACATGTAGCTGTCCAGTTTTCCCAGCACCATTTAATGAAGAGGCTGTCTTTGCTCCATTGTATATTCTTGCCTCCTTTGTCAAAAATAAGGCACCCATAAGTGCATGGGTTTATTTCTGGGCTTTCTATCTGCTTCCATTTATCTATATTTCTGTTTTTGTGCAAGTGCCATACTTTCTTGATGACTGTAGCTTTGTAGTATAATCTGAAGTCACGAAGAATGATTCTTCCAGCTCCATTCTTCTTTCTCAAGACTACTTTGGCTGTTTGGGGTCTTTTGTGTTTCCATATGAATTGTGAAATATTTTGTTCTAGTTCTGTGAAAAATGTCATTGATCATTTGATAGGGATCACACTGACACTGTCTGTAGATTGCATTTGGTATTATAGTCATTTTCACAATATTGATTCTTCCTACCCAGGAATATGGATGATCTCTCCATCTGTTTATCTCATCTTTGATTTCTTTCATTAGTGTTTTATAATTTTCTGTGTACAGTTCTTTTGTCTCCTTAGGTAACTTTATTATGAGATATTTAATTCTTTTTGTTGTAATGGTGGATGGGATTGATTCCTTAATTCCTCCTTCGGATATTTTCACTGTTAATATATAGAAATGGAAGTGATTTCTATGTATTGATTTTGCATCCTGTGATTTTGCTAAATTCACTGATTAGCTCTAGTAATTTTCTGATATTATCTTTAGGATTTTCTATGTATAGTAGCATGTCATTTGCAAACAGTGAGAGCTTTACTTCTTTTCTGATCTGGCTTGCTTTTATTTCTTTTTCTTATCTGATTTCTGTAGCTAGGACTTACAGAACTGTGTTGAATAATAGTGGTAAAAGTGGACACCCTTGTCTTGTTTCTGATCTTAGGGGGAATGCTTTCAGTTTTTCACTATTGAGAATAATGTTTGCTGTAGGCTTATCATATATGGCCTTTACTATGTTGATGTAGGTTCCTTCTATGCCCATTATTTGAAGCATTTTAATCATAAATGGGTGATGAATATTGTCAAAGGCTTTTTCTGCATCTATTGAGATGATCATATGGTTTTTATCTTTCAATTTGTTAATATGGTGTATCACATTGATTTATTTGCATATTCTGAAGAATCCTTGCATCCTTGGAATAAACCCAACTTGATCATGGTGTATGAATTTTTTGATATGTTGCTGAATTCTGTTTAGTAAGCTTTTGTTGAGGATTTCTGCATCTAAGTTCATCACTGATATTGGCCTGTAGTTTTCTTTTTTTGTGTTGTCTCTGTCTGGTTTTGATATCAGGGTGATGGTGGCCTTATAGAATGCATTTGGAAGTGTTCCTTCCTCTGCAATTTTTGGAAAGAGATTTAGAAGGATAGGCATTAGCTTTTCTCTAAATTTTTGATAGAATACTCCTGTGAAGCCATCTGCTCCTGTGCTTTTGTTTTCTGGGAGATTTTTGATCACAGCTTCAATTTCAGTGCTTGTAATTGGGATGTTCATAATTTCTATTTCTTCCTGGTTCAGTCTTGGAAGATTGAACTTTTCTAAGAATCTGTCCATTTCTTCCAGGTTATCTATTTTATTGTCATATAATTGTTCAGAATAGTCTCTCATAATCCTTTGTATTTCTGCATTGTCTGTGGTAACATCTCCTTTTTTTTTTTTTTTTTGCTGACAAAGTAAGAGATTTTATTGGGAAAGGGCACCCAAATGGAGAGCAGTAGGGTAAGGGAACCCAGGAGAACAGCTCTGCCACGGGGCTCACAGTCTCGGGTTTTATGGTGATGAAATTAGTTTCCATGTTGTCTTTAGCCAATCATTCTGACTCAGGGTCCTTCCTGGTGGTGGATGCCTTGTTCAGCCAAGATGGATGCCAGAGAGAATGATTCTGGGATGTGGTCGGACATGTGGTGTTTCCTTTTGACCTTTCCTGAACTCTTCTGGTTGGTGATGGCTTATTAGTTCCATGTTCCTTACCAGTACCTCCTGTTGTAAAACAACTCATGCAAATGGTTACTATGGTACCTGGCCAGGGTGGGCAGTTTCAGTCAGTGTGACCCCCCAATAAAATGATTCATGAGTTAGACATAATACCCAACCATATTATCAATCAGATGTGAGAACAAGATAAAGACATCTTCAGAAATGCAAGTTCTCAAAATTTTGCCTTCAGTATATTCTTTTTCAGCGAGCTCTGCTCTGCCAAAGAATGTACTTTCTTTAAACAAGGGGGAAAACAACAAATGCAAGAATTCCTCAAATATGTATATAATTGATTGAATAACTGAGGTTGCTGAATATTTTGAAATGACAGCTGAATAGCTGACAGAGATTTGGATGAATTTGTGTTACCTAAATAGGAAAGGAGTACGTCAAGGTTGTATATTGTCACCCTGCTTATTTAACTTATATGCAGAGTACATCATGAGGAACGCTGGGCTGGAAGAAGCACAAGCTGGAATCAAGATTGCCAGGAGAAATATCAATAATCTTAGATATGCAGATGACACTACCCTTATGGCAGAAAGTGAAGAGGAACGCAAAGGCCTCTTGATGAAAGTGAAAGAGGAGAGTGAAAAGTTTGGCTTGAAGCTCAACATTCAGAAAACAAAGATCATGGCATCTGGTCCCATCACTTCATGGGAAATAGATGGGGAAACAGTGGAAACAGTGTCAGACTTTATTTTTGGGGGCTCCAAAATCACTGTGGATGCTGATTGCAGCCAGGAAATTAAAAGACGCTTACTCCTTGGAAGGAAAATTATGACCAACCTAGATAGCATATTCAAAAGCAGAGACATTACTTTGCCAACAAAGGTCCGTCTAGTCAAGGCAATGGTTTTTCCCATGGTCATGTATGGATGTGAGAGTTGGACTGTGAAGAAAGCTGATCACCAAAGAATTGATGTTTCTGAACTGTGGTTCTGGAGAAGACTCTTGAGAGTCCCTTGGACTGCAAGGAGATCCAACCAGTCCATTCTAAAGGAGATCAATCCTGGGTGTTCATTGGAGGGACTGATGCTAAAGCTGAAACTCCAATACTTTGGCCACCTCATGCGACAAGTTGACTCACTGGAAAAGACTCTGATGCTGGCAAAGGTTGGCGGTGGGAGGAGAAGGGGACGACAGAGAATGAGATGGCTGGATGGCATCACCGACTCTATGGACATGAGTTTGAGTGAACTCCGGGAGTTGGTGATGGACAGGGAGGCCTGGCGTGCTGTGATTCATGGGGTCGCAAAGAGTCAGACACAACTGAGCAACTCAACTGAACTGATGTAAAACGAGAAGAAAATTAAACAACAACAGTAGTAAGACAATCATTAGCTCTAAGAAAAATATAATTATTTATAAATGAATATTCATAATTTCTATTTCCTCCTGCTTCAGTTTTGGAAGATTGAACTTTTCTAAGTCTCTGTCCATTTCTTCCAGGTTATCTATTTTATTGTCATATAATTGTTCATAATAGTCTCTCATAATCCTTTGTATTTCTGCATTGTCTGTTGTAACATCTCCTTTTTCATGTTTAATTTTGTTGATTTGGTTTTGCTCTTTTTTTCTTGATGAGTCTGGCTAAGTGGTTGTCTATTTTGTTAATCGTGTCAAATAATCTGCTATTAGTTTTATTAATCTTTACTACTCTTTCTTTCACTTATTTATGTTGATATCTTTATGAATTTTCCCTTCTACTAATTTTGGAGTTTTTTCTATTTCTTTTTCAAGTTGCTTTAGGTGTAAAGTTAGGTTGTCTATTCGATGTTTTTCTTGTTTCTTTAGGATTGTATTGCTATAAACTTCCCTCTTAGAACTACTTTTGCTGCATCCCATAGGTTTTGATTTGCCGTGTTTTCATTGTCATTTGTTTCTAGAATTTTATTTTATTTTTTCCAGTAACCTATTGGTTATTTAGAAATGCATTGTTTAATCTCCATGTGTTTCTGTTTCTTACAGTTTTTATCTTGTAATTGATATATAGTCTCATAGAGTTGTGGTCAGAGAAGATGCTTGATACAATTTCAATTTTTTATAAATTTGCTGAAGTTTGATTTGTGACCCAAGCTGTGGTCTATCCTGGAGTACTTGAGAAGAAGGTGTATTCTTCTAAATTTGGATGGAATATCCTGAAGATATCAATGACATACATCTCATCTAATGTATCATTTAATGTCAATTTATTTGACATTAATTGGGGCATAGATTTCTATTACTGTGGTATTTAATGGTTTGCCTTGCAAACAAGGCAGGAGCATTTTGTCGTTTTTGAGATTTTACCAAAGTACTAGGGGAAACAGTGGAAACAGGCTGTCTTTATTTTTGGGGGCTCCAAAATCACTGCACATGTTGATTGCAGCCATGAAATTAAAAGATGCTTACTCCTTGTAAGAAAAGTTATGACCAACCTAGTCAGTATATTAAAAAGCAGAGACATTACTTTGCCAACAAACGTCCATGTAGTCAAGGCTATGGTTTTTCCAGTAGTCATGTATGGATGTGAGTGTTGGACTATAAAGAAAGCTGAGCGTAGAAGAATTGATGCTTTTGAACTGTGGTGTTGGAGAAGACTCTTGAGAGTCCCTTGGACTGCAAGGAGATCCATCCAGCCCATCCTAAAGGAGATCAGTCCTGGGTGTTCATTGGAAGGACTGATATTGAAGCTGAAATTCCAATACTTTGGCCACCTGATGCGAAGAGCTGACTCATTTGTAAAGACCCTGATGTTGGGAAAGATTGAAGATAGGAGGAGAAGGGGACGACAGAGGATGAAATGATTAGATGGCATCACCGACTCAATGGACTTGAGTTTGAGTAAACTCTGGGAGTTGGTGATGGACAGGGAGGCCTGGCGTGCTGCGGTTCATGGGGTCACAAAGAGTTGAGCACAACTGAGAGACTGAACTGAACTGACCCCACTACTTCATTTCGGATTCTTTTGTTTATTATGAGGGCTACTCCAATTCTTCTAAGGGATTCTTGTCCACAGTAGTAGATAAATGGTTATCTGAATTAAAGTTACCCATTCCTGTCCATTTTAGTTCACTTACTCCTAAAATGTCAATGTTCCCTCTTGCCATCTCCTGTTTGACCACTTCCAATTTATCTTGATGCATGGAACTAACATTCCGTGTTCTTATGCAATATTGTTTTTTACAACATTGGATTGTACTTTCACCACCAGGCACATCCATAGCTGGGCTTAATTTCCACTTTGGCATAGCCACTTCATTTTTTCTGGAGCTTTTTGTGTGTGTGTGTGTGTGCTCTTCTTCAGTAGTATATTGGCCACATGCTGCCTTGCGGGATTCATTTTTAAGTGTCATATCTTTTTGCCTTTTCATACTGTTCATTGTGTTCTCTAAGGCAACAATGATGATGTAGTTTGCCATTCCCTTCTCTAGTGAACCACATTTTGTCAGAACTCTTCTCCATGACCCATCCATCTTGGGTAGCCCTACATGGCATAGCCTATAGTTTCATTAAGTTACACAAACCTCTGACCCATGTGATCCTTTTGCTTAGTTTTTTGTGATTGTGCTACACATACACAGTGATAACTCCTTAAGTCCAGGCTGTAATCATTATTTTGTAAGTCATAAATCTTTGGGAATATCAGACCACCTGACCTGCCTCTTGAGAAATCTGTATACATTTCCAGAAGCAAGTTAGAACGTTATATGGAACAACAGACTAGTTCCAAATAGGAAAAAGAGTACATCAAGGCTGTATATTGTCACTCTGCTTATTTAACTTGTATGCAGAGTACATCATGAGAAATGCTGGGCTGGAGGAAGCACAAGCTGGAATCAAGATTATCGGGAGAAATATCAATAACCTCAGATATGCAGATGACACCACCTTTATGGCAGAATGTGAAGAAGAACTAAAGAGCCTCTTGATGAAAGTGAAAGAGGAGAGTGAAAAATTTGGCTTAAAACTCAACATTCAGAAAACTAAGATTATGACATGCGGTCCCACCACTTCATGGTAAATTGATGGGAAAATAGTGACAGACTTTTTTGGGGGGTGCTCCAAAACCACTGCAGATGGTGACTGCAGCCATGAAATTAAAAGACACTTACTCCTTGGAAGGAAATTTATGACCAACCTAGGCAGCATATTAAAAAGCAGAGACATTACTTTGCCAACAGAGGTCTTTCTAGTAAAGCTATGGTTTTTCCAGTAGTCACGTATGGATGTGAAAATTGGAGTATAAAGAAAGCTGAGCGTAGAAGAATTGATGCTTTTGAACTGTGGTGTTGGAGAAGACTCTTGAGAGTCCCTTGGACTGCTAGGAGAGCCAACCAGTCCATCGTAAAGGAGATCAGTCCTGGGTGTTCTTTCGAAGGACTGATGTTGAAGATGAAACTCCGATACTTTGACCACCTGATGCAAAGAGCTGACTCATTTGGAAAGTCCCTGATGTTTGGAAATACTGAAGGCAGGAGGGGAAGGGGATGACAGAGGTTGAAATGTTTAGATGGCATCATTGACTCAATGGACATGAGTTTGGGTAAACTCTGGGAGTTGGTGATGGACAGGGAGGCCTGGTGTGTGTCCATGGGTTTGCAACAAGTCGGACATGACTGAGCGACTGAACTGAACTGAAATCTTTGCCTTATTTTTCATATTTGTAGCTGAAAATTTTTCTTAAAAGAGTGCCCGCATTTCTTATAACTATTTGCAAGACTCTTACCCTGAAGATAACTTTCCAAATATTGATATCTCTGACATGACTTAAGAAGTTGCCCCAGATTTTATACCTTTATTTTGCCTACTCAATTTAGAGCAACCCTCTTTAGTAATGATGTGGAAGATCCAGCTGCCTCTGCTTGATGTATAATTCACAATCTAGCAGAGCAATCTCAGGATGAATGCATTGACATAGGTGAATGTCATACTTCAATCTTCCAAGAACGTGTGGTTTATTTTAACTATATTATGTAGAAGGATTTTATAGTCACTTAATATTGTACATAGGCAATTATGCCATTCTCTAAAAGTAAATCTGCCATTATTCTTTAACAAATGTCTTGCTTAATTTCTTTTCTAGATAAGATTTGCATATTTTTGAAATAGAAAAAATATATTTCAATTAATATAGTTGGAGTTGTCAGCAAAAAGCTTTAAAAAATAGAAAACTGATTTGTAAGAGAACGAAGTTGTTGTTTTGCTTTTTGTTTTTTACAAGACTGCTAGAAATAACAATGATGGAAAAAAATGACAATCTACAAAAAGTAGAGTATGCTTTTGGTAAAAGAAGGTATGAAAAATAAAAATTCATTTTTGACAACAGGAAAAAACAATTTTGTCCTAAGGTAAAGTGATTGTTCTGAAATAAGAAGGGAAAAAGATTATACAACATATAAATGGTTATAGGAAACTTGTAGGTTTGTGGAAAAGATGTATTGGAAAAGAAGCTTTATGTGTTATTAAGTTTGCATGAATATGTTATATGGGTTTTCAAACTAAGCTTTAATATTAATAATCTAGTTATGTAAAACTGGAACTTATTTTTTTTTCCTTTGCTGAGAGGGAAAAGTTTGTTTGGACTTCTGTTCTTGTCCTGATAAGAGATTATGAAAGATTTTTCCTTACCCTTTTACATAATCTCCTTGAAAGCAAAGATTTTGTTTCACACTATATACACAGTGTCTTTGATTAGTTAAGAAAGCCTAATCTTCTCAATATTAAACGAGCTAAGTTTTGCTCAGAATTATGTAACCTATATTTACCTGTGAATTCCTTAGCTATTTTGGTTCACTAGATAACTATGTATTGTTTCACAGTGACCTACTGATCCTGTTTTACCAAGAATTTTGAAATTTTTTGGTGTTTTTTACAAACACTTTCCTCCCCATATCAAACTTTTAATGAATTCTTTTTACCTCAAAGAAACCTTCGGATTTTTGAGAGGTCCCCTGGAATAGATGGGGAAACAGTGGCTGACTTTAATTTTCTGGGCTCCAAAATCACTGCAGATGGTGATTGCAGCCATGAAATTAAAAGATGCATACTCCTTGGGAGGAAAGTTATGAACAACCTAGACAGCATATTAAAAAGCAGAGACATTACTTTGCCGACAAAGGTCCGTCTAGTCAAGGCTATAGTTTTTCCAGTAGTCATGTATGGATGTGAGAGTTGGACTATAAAGAAAGCTGAGTGCCAAAAAATTGATGCTTTTGAACTGTGGTGTTGGAGAAGACTGTTGAGAGTCCCTCGGACTGCAAGTAGATCAAACCAGTCCATCTTAGAGATCAGTCCTGGGTGATTGGAAGGATTGATGTTGAAGCTGAAACTCCAATACTTTGACCACCTGATGCGAAGAGTTGACTCATTGGAAAAGACCCTGATGTTGGGAAAGATTGAGAGCAGGAGGAAAAGGGGGCGACAGAGGATGAGATGGCTGGATGGCATCACCGACTCGATGGACATGGGTTTGGGTGGACTCTGGAAGTAGGTGATGGACAGGGAGGCCTGGTGTTCTGTGGTTCATGGGATCACAAAAAGTCAGACACGACTGAGAGACTGAACTGAAGGGGAACATCTCAAAATATTTTTTCTCCGTACTTATAAAAAGATTATTAGTTAGGCTTATTTGATATATTAAATTATAGAGAAAGCATTGTCAAATAACTGATGCTAGTCCTTGATGGGTTATATTTTTGTAGATATGTGCTATTAACATGAGTATTCCAGAAATTGTATGAAATTCCTAGAGATCTGCTATGTCCTGGTATGCTATCACTTGTAATTCTAGTTATTGTCTTGAAATGTTATTTGTCACAGAAATAATCAAATTTTTTTGACAATTTGCAACTCTAGGCAGATCTTTAAGTGTGGAAATTAAGTCTTTTGCCATTTATAATTATTGCTTTACTCTGATGCATTTATAAAATTGTCCCTGTGAAGAGCTTGGAGGTGGGATCAGATGGTGGAGTAGGAAGTTGCTGAGCTCACCTCCACCCACAAATACACCAAGATTGACATAAAAATATATATTAAAAAACCTCTCTGAGAATACCTCTTCTACAACTAAGGATATAAAGAAGAAAATATATCAAGGCAGGTAGAAGCAAAAAAGAAGTGATCCAGTCACGACACATACCCCTGGAAGAGGAAGAGGATATCACAAACTTCGAGATCACCTCTATGGAGTGAAGAATTTGAGCTCCACAATGTGCACCTAAGCCCGGAGGTCTTGCACCAGGAAGACAAAACCCCAGAACTGATTTTGAAAACAAGTAGGACTTATAAATGAGAGAACTGGAGGACTCTAGGAAATCAAGACTCTGCTACTAAAGGGTGTGTGAGCAAACATACTCATTTCCAGTCCCAGCACAGAAGCAGCAGATTTAAAAGTGCTTGGTGCTTAAGTGTTTTTTTTTTTTAATTTATTTATTTTAATTGGAGGCTAATTACTTTACATTATTGTATTAGTTTTGCCATACATTGACATGAATCTGCCACGGGTGTACATGTGTTCCCCTTCTTGAACCCTCCACCCACCTCCCTCCCCATCCCATCCCTCTGGTTCATCCCAGTACACCAGCTCTGATCATCCTGTTTCATTCATTGAACCTGGACTGGCGATTCGTTACACATATGATAATTTACACGTTTCAATGCCATTCTCCCAAATCATCCCGCCCTCGCCCTCTCCCACAGAGTCCAAAAGACTGTTCTATACATCTGTGTCTTTTTAGCTGTCTGATATACAGGGTTATCGTTATCATCTTACTAAGTTCCATATATATGCTTTAGTATACTGTATTGGTGTCTTTCTTTCTGGCTTACTTCACTCTGTATAATAGGCTCCAGTTTCATCCACCTCATTAGAACTGATTCAAATGTATTCTTTTAAATGGCTGAAAAATGCTCCATTGTGTATATGTACCAAAGCTTTCTTATCCATTCTTCTGCACATGGACATCTAGGTTGCTTCCATGTCCTCGCTATTATAAACAGTGCTGCGATGAACATCGGAGTACATGTGTCTCTTTCAATTCTGGTTTCCTTGGTGTGTATGCCCAGGAGTGGGATTGCTGGGTCGTATGGCAGTTCTCTTTCCAGTTTTTTAAAGGAATCTCCACACTGTTCTCCATAGTGGTTTTACTAGTTTGCATTCCCACCAACAGTGGAAGAGGGCTCCCTTTTCTCCACACCCTCTCCGGCATTTATTGCTTGTAGACGTTTGGATAGCAGCCATTCTGACTGGCATGAAATGGTACCTCATTGTGGCTTTGATTTGCATTTCTCTGATACTGAGGGATTTTGAGCATCTTTTCATGTGTTTGTTAGCCATCTGTATGTATTCTTTGGAGAAATGTCTCTTTATTTCTTTGGCCCATTTTTTGATTGGGTCGTTTATTTTTCTGGAATTGAGCTGCAGGAGCTGCTTGTATATTTTGGACATTAATCCTTTGTCAGTTGCTTCATTTGCTATTATTTTCTCCCATTCTGAATGCTGTCTTTTCACCTTGCTTATAGTTTCCTTTGCTGTGCAGAAGCTTTTAATTTTAATTAGGTCCCATTTGTTTATTTTTGCTTTTATTTCCAATATTCTGGGAGGTGGGTCATGGAGGATCCTGCTGTGATTTATGTCAGAGAATGTTTTGCCAATGTTCTCCTCTAGGAGTTTTATAGTTTCTGTTCTTACATTTAGATCTTTAATCCATTTTGAGTTTATTTTGGTGTATGGTGTTAGGAAGTGTTCTAGTTTCATTCTTTTACAAGTGGCTGACCAGTTTTCCCAGCACCACTTGTTAAAGAGACTGTCTTTTCTCCATTTTATATTGTTGCCTTCTTGTCAAAGATAAGGTGTCCATAGGTGCGTGGATTTATCTCTGGGCTTTCTATTTTGTTCCATTGATCTATATTTCTGTCTTTATGCCAGTACCACACTGTCTTGACGACTGTGGCTTTGTAGTAGAGCCTGAAGTCTGGCAGGTTGATTCTCCCAGTTCCATTCTTCGTCCTCAAGATTACGTTGGCTATTCGAGGTTTTTTGTATTTCCGTACAAATTGTGAGATTATTTGTTCTAGCTCTGTGAAAAATACCATTGGTAGCTTGATAGGGATTGCATTTAATGTATAAATTACTTTGAGTAGTATACACATTTTCACAATATTTGTTCTTCCAATCCACAAACACGATATATTTCTCCATCTATCAGTGGCCTCTTTGATTACTTTCACCAGTGTTTTATAGTTTTCTGTGTATAAGTCTTTTGTTTCTTTAGGTAGATATATTCCTAAGTATTTTATTCTTTTCTTTGCAACAGTGAATGGAAGAATTTCCTTAATTTCTCTTTCTATTTTCTCATTATTAGTGTATAGGAATGCAAGGGATTTCTGTGTGTTGATTTTATATCCTGCAAATTTACTATATTCATTGATTAGGTCTAGTAGTTTTCTGGTAGAGTCTTTAGGGTTTTCTGTGTAGAGGATCATGTCATCAGCGCACAGTGAAAGTTTTACTTCTTCTTTTCCAATTTGTATTCCTTTTATGTCTCTTTCTGCTCTGATTGCTGTAGCCAAAACTTTCAGAACTATGTTGAACAGTAGTGGTGAGAGTGGGCACCCTTGTCTTGTTCCAGACTTTAGGGGTAATGCTTTTAGTTTTTCAACATTGAGGATAATGTTTGCCTTGGGTTTGTCATATATAACTTTTATTATGTTGAGGTATGATCCTTCTATTCAGCCTTCTGAAGGGTTTTTATCATAAATGGATGTTGAATTTTGTCAAAGGCTTTCTCTGCATCTATTGAGATAATCATATGATTTTTATTTTTCAGTTTGTTAATGTGGTGTATTACATTGATTGTTTTGCAGATATTGAAGAATCCTTGCATTCCTGGCATAAAGCTCATTTGGTCATGATATATGATCTTCTTAATGTGTTGTTGGATTCTTATTGCTAGAATTTTGTTAAGGATTTTTGCATCTATGTTCATCAGTGATATTGGCCTATAGTTTTCTTTTTTTGTGGGATCTTTACCATGTTTTGGGATTAGGGTGATGTTGGCCTCATAGAATGAGTTTGCAAGTTTCCCTTCCTCAGCAATTTTCTGGAAGAGTTTGAGTAGAATAGGTGTTAGCTCTTCTCTACATTTTTGGTAGAATTCAGCTGTGAAGCCGTCTGGACCTGGGCTTTTGTTGGCTGGAAGATTTCTGATTACAGCTTCTAATTCCATGCTTGTGATGGGTCTGTTAAGATTTTCTATTTCTTCCTGGTTCAGTTTTGGAAAGTTGTACTTTTCTGAGAATTTGTCCATTTCTTCCAAGTTGTCCATTTTATTGCCATATAATTGCTGATAGTATTCTCTTATGATCCTTTTTATTTCTGTGGTGTCAGTTGTGGTCTCTCCATTTTCATTTCTAATTTTATTGATTTGGTTCTTCTCCGTTTGTTTCTTGATGAGTCTGGCTAGTGGTTTGTCAATTTTATTTATCCTTTCAAAGAACCAGCTTTTGGCTTTGTTGATTTTTGCTATGGTCTCTTTTGTTTCTTTTGCATTTATTTCTGCCCTAATTTTTAAGATTTCTTTCCTTCTACTGACCCTGGGGTTCTTCATTTCTACCTTTTCTAGTTTCTTCAGGTGTAGAGTTAGGTTATTTAGCTAACTTTTTTCTTGTTTCTTGATGTGTGCCTGTATTGAACCGTGTCCCAGAGGTTGTTGTGTTTTCGTTTTCATTCATTTCTATGCATATTGTGATTTCTCTTTGATTTCTTCTATGATTTGTTCATTATTCAGCAGCTGTTCAGTCTCCATATATTGGCATTTTTAATAGTTTTTCTCTTGTAATTGAGATCTAATCTTAATGCATTCTTGTCAGAAAAGATGCTTGGAATGATTTCAATTTTTTTGAATTTACCAAGGCTAGATTTATGGCCCAGGATGTAATCTATCCTGGAAAAGTTTCCATGTGCACTTGAGAAAAAGGTGAAATTCATTGTTTTGGGGTGAAATGTCCTATAGAGATCTATTAGGTATAACTGGTCAATTGTATCATTTAAAGTTTGTGTTTCCTTGTTAATTTTCTGTTTGGTTGATCTATCCATAGGTGTGAGTGGGGTATTATGGTCTCCCACTATTATTGCATTGTTGTTAATTTCCCCTTTCATACTTGTTAGTAATTGCCTTATATATTGCAGTGCTCCTATGTTGGGTGAATATATATTTATAATTGTTTTATCTTCTTCTTGGATTGATCCTTTGATAATGATGTAGTGTCCTTCTTTGTCTCTTTTCACAGCCTTTGTCTTAAAGTCTATTTTATCTGATATGAGTATTGCTACTCCTGCTTTCTTTTGGTCTCTATTTGCGTAGAATATCTTTTTTCCAGCCCTTCACTTTTAATCTGTATGTGTCCCTCATTTTTAAAGTGGGTGTCTTGTAGACACCATATATAGGGGTCTTGTTTTTGTATCCATTCAGCCAGTCTTTGTCTTTTTGTTGGGGCATTCAACCCATTTACTTTTAAGGTAATTATTGATAAGTATGATCCCATTGCCATTTACTTTATTGTTTTGGGTTCGAGTTTATACACTCATTCTGTTTCCTGTCTAGAGAAGGTCCTTTAGCATTTGTTGGAGAGCTGTTTTGGTACTGCTGAATTCTCTCAGGTTTTGATTCTCTGTAAAGCTTTTGATTTCTCCTTCATATTTGAATGAGATCCTTGCTGGGTACAGTAATCTGGGCTGTAGGTTATTTTCTTTCATCACTTTAAGTATGCCCTGCCATTCCCTCCTGGCCCAAAGAGTTTCTATTGAAAGATCAGTGTTATCCTTATGGGGATCTTCTTGTGTGTTATTTGTTGCTTTTCCCTTGCTGCTTTTAATATTTGTTCCTTGTGTTTGATCTTTGTTAATTTGATTAATGTGTGTCTTGTGGTATTTCGCCTTGGGTTTATCGTATTTGGGACTCTCTGGGATTCTTGGACTTGGGTGATTATTTTCTTCTCCATTTTAGGGACATTTTCAACGATTATCTCCTCAAGTATTTTCTCATGGTCTTTCTTCTTGTCTTCTTCTTCTGGGACTCCTATGATTCGGATGCTGGGGCGTTTAACATTGTCTCAGAGGTCTCTGAGATTGTCCTCATTTCTTTGAATTCGTTTTTCTTTTTTCCTCTCTGTTTCATTTATTTCTACCATTCTATCTTCTAACTCACTTATTCTAACTTCTGCCTCCGTTATTCTATTGTTGGTTCCCTCAAGAGTGTTTTTTATCTCATCTATTGCATTATTCATTGTATATTGACTCTTTTTTATTTCTTCTAGATCCTTGTTAAGCCTTTCTTGCATCTTCTCAATCCTTGTCTCCAGGCTATTTATCTGTAACTCCAATTTGTTTTCAAGATTTTGTATCAATTTCACTATCATTATTCAGAATTCTTTATCAGGTAGGTTCCCTATCTCTTCCTTTTTTGTTTGGGTTGGTAGGCATTTATCCTGTTCCTTTATTTGCTGGGTATTTCTCTGCCTCTTCATCTTGGTTATATTGCTGTGTTTGGGGTGGCCTTTCTGTCTTCTGGCAATTTGTGGAGTTCTCTTTATTGTGTAGTTTCCTCACTGTGAATGAGGTTGGATTAGTGGCTTGTCAAGGTTCCCTGTTTAGGGAAGCTTGCATCAGTGAACTAGTGGGTGGACCTGGATTTCTTCTCTCTGGAGTGCAATGAAGTGTACAGTAATGAGTTATGAGATGTCAATGGGTTTGGAGTGACTTGGGCAACCTGTATATTGAAACTCAGGGCTATGTTCCTGTGTTGCTGTAGAATTTGCGTGGTATGTCTTGCTCTGGAACTTTTTGACCCTTGGGTGGTGCTTGGTTTCAGTGTAGGTTTGGAGGCATTTGATGAGTTCCTATCGATTAATGTTCCCTGGAATCAGGAGTTCTCTGGCGTTCTCAGGGTTTGGACTTAAGCCTCCTGTCTCTTTTTCAGTAGAGTCTATTCTTTTAGTAGACTCTAGACTTCTCTATCTGTCACTTCCAAGGTGCTTCCCTCTGTTTTAACTTCTGTTCGCTGGTCTCTTCAGTGTCTAATTTCCTCCCTGACACTAGGGGGCGGTGGTGGACACTTTTTAAGGCTCAGCTGTTCAGCCCTCTTCTGAGAAAGGAGGAATGCTGCAGACAAATGTCACTGGTGTCTGTGGAGAGTGCTCCTGGTGTCTTGGCCACACTGGGTTTGCCCCCGCTCACAGCGTGTGTGCTGTCCCTGTGTACACTGCACAGGCTCTAGTTTGCTCTGCTGGGAACTGTCCGAGGCCAGCACTGCATTGCATGCACATCCCAAGTCTAAGCCTCTCAGGTTCAGTTACTCGGGTACTCCACAAGGGCGCAGACTAGGTTGAGCCTGCCTTTTGTGCCCTTCCCCAGTCCAAGCAGCTCAGGTGACCAGGTGTTTGGCGAGCATGGTCGCTGCGATTTATCACCTCCCTGGTCCCTGCCACTCGGTTTTCTGAGTGTACAAGCGGTGCACCTTCTCAGGCAGATGTCGATCGGCCATAAACCTAAGAAGTCTTGGTTAGCAAGGAATCCTGTTTGCAGTTTGGTATCGGATGCCTCTCTGGGGCCTCAATTGCCTCCTTCCAGCTCTGGCTGCCCTCCCCTGCCTGTCTCGGTGCAGATGGGCTGTCCGCAGCCAGCTAGCTCTGCTCAGTCCTTTGTTCTGTAAGCGGGACAGGTGGAGTCTTAGGTTAGGATTTTTCACCTTTATGTAGGGTAGCTATCCCACAGTCTGCTTTGCTATCTCCAGTTAGTTCTCTCAAATTGCCTTCACGGCATTCAGGCCTGGTCCTCACTCTAAGCAGTTCAGCCGGCTGCTCCCTGCCCAGCCCCCACTTGCTAATCGTGGATGCGGGCATCTGCACCGCTTCTCCACTGGGAGTTACCATTGGGTGCGTAATCTGTGAGTTTTAATTATTTATTTCTTTTTCCTCCCGGTTATGTTGCCCTCTGAGGATCCAAGGCTTGCCACAGACTCGCCAGTGAGAGTGTTTCCTGGTGTTTGGAAACTTCTCTCTTTTTTAAGTCTCCCCTCTCGGGATGGAGCTCTGTCCCTACCTCTTTTGTCTCTCTTTTTATCTTTTATGTTTTGTTTTTTTTCCTACCTCCTTTCGAAGACAATGGGCTGCTTTTCTGGGTGCCTGATGTCCTCTGCCGGCATTCTGGAGTTGTTTTGTGGAATTTACTCAGCGTTCAAATGTTCTTTTGATGAATTTGTGGGGGGAAAAGTGGTCTCCCCATCCTATTCCTCCGCCATCTTGTTCCATCTCTGATGCTTAAGTTTAATCCCTTAGATGTGTCTGACTGTTTGTAACCCCAGTGGAATTCTCCAGGTAAGAATACTGGAGTGGATAGCCATTCCCTTCTCTAGGGGATCTTCCCAACCCAGGAATCAAACCCACATCTTCTGTGTCTCCTGCATTGCAGGCATATTCTTTACCTGCTGAGTCACTGGAGAAGCCTGGTGCTTAACGTGACCTGCAAAAACTGTCCCAGCATTTCCACCAGCATGCACCAGGCTCTGGAACCAGCAACCCTTCTGACAAGATGGCCACCAGTAAGCCCAGGGGAAACTGTACCTTGAATCAGGCTCTGGCTCTAACCCCACTCACAGTCCTTGCTGATGCAGCATCTTCCAGCACGCCCCTGGTGAAGACCTAACTCACATGGGGCTACAGCTTTAGCCCATCTACCTCCAGCTCCACTCCTCCATGAAGGCAACAGTCATCAATGCATCCCAGAGAAAAGCCCTGGCCCACACTTGCTTCAGATCCACCATTCTCACCAAAATCACTGGCCGCAAGTAGACTCGATCGGGATGCCCCTACATGAGGACATACCTTCAAGAACAGGATAGGCCATTGTTTCACCTAACTTCATAGATACAAAAAGTAAAGCAAAATGAGAAATTAGAGGAATACATTCCAAACAAAAGAAAATTAAACCTAGGGAAAAACTAATTAAAAATATATATTTTACTTAATAAAATGTTCAAAGTGGTTGTCATAAAAATACTCTGAACTCAGGGGGAAAATAGAAGAACACAGTGAGAACTTCAGCAAAGGATTAGAAAATATAATGTCAGAAAATATAAAATTAAAGCTCAGGAATATAATAACTGAACTGAAAAATACACTAGAAAGAATCAACAACAGATTGGGTGATATAAAAGAATGCATGAGACTTGGAGACAGAATAGTAGAAATCACCAAATTAGCAAATCAAAAAAATATGTTTTTTAATGAGGATAGTTTAAAGAAACTCCAGGAAAACATCAAGCGTACTAACATTAGCATTATAGTGGTACTAGAAGAAGAGAGAAAAGGGAGTAGAAAATACATTTGATAAAATAATGACACAGAACTTCCCTAACCTAAATAAGGAAATGGATATCCAGGTAGAGGAAGCACGGAGTCTCAAAGAAGATGAACTCAAAGAGATACTCATAAAAACAGCATGATTAAAAAAGCACAAGTACAAGTAAGTATTTTGAAAGCAGCAAGAGAAAAAGAATCACATTCAAGGAAAATTCTATCAGACAATCAGCTAATTGTTCAACAGAAACTTTGCAGACCAGAATGGTGTGATATATTTACAGTGTTGAAGGACTAAAGCCTACAACCACGGACACTATACCTAGCAAGGGAATCATCCAGAATGGAAGGAGAGGTAGTCTACAAGACAAGCAGAAGTCAAGAGTTCATCACCACTGAACCAGTCTTACAAGAAATGTTAAAGGATTTTCGTTAAGCAAAAAAGAAAAGGCCATAACAAGAAATAGGAGAGTATATAAAAGAAAAAAAATGTCACTGCTGAAGGCAAATATAGTAAAGATAGTGGAAAAAAACACTTTAAAAAGTTATTATAGAGGACGAAAAACAGAAGTTGTAAAACCAACTATAGCTACATAACAGTTATAACAGTTATAGAACTCACATAAAGATGTAAAATATGACATCAGAAACAAAATGTTAAGGGGGAATAAAAATGTAGAGCTTTTAGAATGTTTTGGAACTTACATTACTGTCATCTATCTATCTATCACATGGTATTCACAAATCAGAAACCTACAAAAGAGACACAAAAAAACAAAGAGAAAGAAACCCAAGCATAACAATAAACAAAATTGTCAAATCAAAAGGGAAGAAACTAAAAGAAGAAGAAAACAAACAGCAAAACCAACCAGCAAACAAGTAACAGAATGACAATTAAATGCATACCTACAGGCTTCCCTTGTGTCTCCGCTGGTAAAGAATCCTCCTACAATGTTGGAAACCTGGGTTCAATCTCTGGGTTGGGGAGATCCACTGGAGAAGGGAAAGGCTACCCCTGCCAGTTTTCTGGCCTAGACAAATTCCATGGACTGTATAGTCCATGGGGTCACAAATAGTTGGACATGACTGAGAGACTTTCACTAATTTCCTTTCTTATCAGTAATCACTTTAAAAGTAAATGGACTAAATACTCTATTCAAAAGACTAAGAGGGGATGAATGGATAAAAAATAAGATTCATTTATATGCTGCCTAAAAGAAACCCACTTCAGAGTTAAAGACACACAATTATTATCCAATTAAAAATAAAAAGTACCTTGAAACAAGTGAAAATATATATAAAACTTTCAAAAATCTATAGAACACAGCAAAAGCATATCTAAGAGAGAAGTTTATAGTGATACAGGTCTACTTCAAGAAAGAAGAAAAATATCAAATAAACAATCCATTTTCTTCACCTGAAGTAATTAGAAGTAAAGAGAAAACAAAGCACAAAATAAGCAGAAGGAAGGAAATAATAAAAGTGAAAGCAGAAATCAATAAAATAGAGATAAAAATAGAAAAGATCAATGAAATTAAGAACTGGCTCACTGAATAGATAAACAAAGTTGATAATCCTTTAGCCAGACTCATCAAGAAACAAAAGGAGAGGGCCTTAGCAAATAAAATTAGAAATGGAAAAGAAGTTACAACTGATATCACAGAAATATAAAGAATCATAAGAGAATACTACGAAGATTATATGCCAACAATTGAACAAACTAGAAGAAATTAATAAATTCCTAGAAACATACAATCTTCCAAAACTGCATCAGGAAGATATTATAAATTTGAGGAGACCTATTACTAGTAATGAAATTAAATCAGTAGTCAAAATACTACTGATAAAAAATAAATAAAAATCAACAACAAATAAAAATTAAGGTCAGGATGGCTTCACTGGAGAATTCTACCAAAAGAATTAAAGAAGAGTTGGTGCCTATTCTTCTTAAACTATTCCAAAAATTGAGGAGGATGGAATACTTCCAAACTCATTTTATGAGACCAACATTGCCCTGATACAAAAGACACTATAGAAAATTAAAATTACAAGTCTAATGAATAAGGATGTAAAAATTCTCAATAAAATATTACCTAGTTGATCTCAACAGTACATTAAAGGCATCATACCTCATGATCAAGTGTGATTTATTCTAGAGATGCAAGAATGACTCCATATCCACAAATAAATCAGTGTGATACACCACACTAATGAAACAAACAACAAAAATCACAGGATAATATAAATAGATGCAGAGAAAGTATTTGCAATATTTAACATCCATTCATGATAAAAACTCTCAAAAAAGGTGTTTTAGAGGAAACATCGTCCCTCGTAATAAAGGCCATCTATGAGAAACCCACAGCTAACATAATAATCAACAGTGAAAAGCTGAAAGCTGTTCCTGTAAGATCAGGAACAATACAAGGATGCCCACTCTCATCATTTCTGTATAATCCAATACTGGAAGTCCTTGCCACAGCATTCAGACAAGGAAAATAAATAAAATCATCCAAATTGGAAGAGAAGAAGTAAAACTTTCACTATTTATAGATGACATAATATTATATGTAGAAAATCATAAAGACTTCATCAAATAACAATTAAAACTAAGAAATGAATTTAGAAATGTTGCAGGTAAGATTAATACACAGAAATATATTGCATTTCTATATATTAATTTGGAATATATTTTATATATTAACATTAATCATGAAAGAAGAAGCAAGAAAATAATCAAATTTACAACTGAATCAAAACCATAAAATCCCTACGAATAAACTTAACCAAGGAGGTGAAAGACACTGAAAACTATGGACATTGTTGAAAGAAACTCAAGATGATATAAAAAATTGGAAAAATATTTGTATTCAAGAATTAGAAAAATTATCATTATTAAACTGTACACACAATTCAAGGCAATCTACAGATTTAATGCAACCCCTAATATAATATTTATTGTTGTTGTTCAGTCACTAGGTTGGATCTGACTCTTTGAAACCCCATGGATTGCAGCATGCCAGCCTTCTCTGTCCTTCACTATCTCCCAGTTTGCTCAGATTCATGTCCATTGAGTCGGTGATGCTATCTAAATAGCCCGTCCTCTGACACAACTCTTTTGCCTTCAGTCTTTTCCAGGATCAATGAGTCTTCTCTAGTGAGTTGTCCTCTTGCATCAGGTAGGCAAAGTATTGGAGGTTCAGGTTCAGCATCAGTCTTTCCAATGAATATTCAAGACTGATTTCCTTTAAGATTGACTGGTTTGATCTCCTTGTTGTCTAAAGGACTCTCAAGAGTCTTCTCCAACACCACAGTTCAAAAGCATCAATTCTTCAGTGCTCAGCTTTCTTTATGGTCCAACTCTCACATCCATACATGACTACTTGAAAAACCATAGTTTTGACTAGCTGGACCTTTATTGGTAAAGTAATGTCTCTGCTTTTTAATATGCTGTCTAGGTTGGTCATAGCTTTTCTTCCAGGAGCAAGCGTCTTAATTTCATGGCTTCAGTTCAGTTCAGTTCAGTTCAGTTCAGTCGCTCAGTCGTGTCCGACTCTCTGCGACCCCATGAATCACAGCACGCCAGGCCTCCCTGTCCATCACCAACTCCCGGAGTACACCCAAACTCATGTCCACAGAGTCGGTGATGCCATCCAGCCATCTCATTCTCTGTCTTCCCCTTCTCCTCAGGCCCCAAACCTTTCCCAGCATCAGAATCTTTTCCAGTGAGTCAACTCGTCGCATGAGGTGGCCAAAGTATTGCAGTTTCAGCTTTAGCATCAGTCCCTCCAATGAACATCCAGGATTGATCTCCTTTAGAATAGACTGGTTGGATCTCCTTGCAGTATAAGGGACTCTCAAGAGTCTTCTCCAACACCACAGTTCAAAAGCATCAATTCTTCGGCAATCAGCTTTCTTCACAGTCCAACTCTCACATCCATACATGACCACGGGAAAAACCATAGCCTTGACTAGACAGACCTTGGTTGGCAAAATAATGTCTCTGCTTTTTAATATGCAATCTAGGCTGGTCATAATTTTCCTTCCAAGGAATAAGTGTCTTTTAATTTCATGGCTGCAATCAGCATCCGCAGTGATTTTGGAGCCCAAAAAAATAAAGTCTGACACTGTTTCCACTGTTTCCCCACCTATTTCCCATGAAGTGATGGGACCAGATGCCATTATCTTCGTTTTCTGAATGTTGAGCTTCAAGCCAACCTTTTCACTCTCCTCTTTCACTTTCATCAAGAGTCCTTTGAGTTCCTCTTCACTTTCTGCCATAAGGGTGGTGTCATCTGCATATCTGAGGAGTGTCCTTTTTAATAACTTAATTAAATCTTTTAGCAGTATCACGTAACAAGGAACTGTCTCAGCAGTGAGTCTTAGTAAACACTAGACATTAACAAAACTAGAAACTTAATTCAACAATTTACAAAACTTAATATTCCGTGATTTTTCATTATGGAGGCCCTGTAGCCAGGGAGGCCCATCAAATAAAAAAAGGTTTGTCAGGGAGCTGGGAAAAGTCAAGCAGCCATCTTGGATTTCCCATAGCCCTGACTCTGATTTCCAGCTATTGTTTTTAATTTTCCAATTTAGAAGCAGACTGTTGCCATGGTTTAAGGACATTAGGATGGCACAAGTCTAACAGAGTTTTTGTATAAGCAGAATGAGCTTTTACATGTCTACAAACCTGACAATTGGATTAATTTCTAAAACTAGCATAGGATCAGGCCTATGGTAGAAAAGCATTTGATTTATATGCAGAGGGCTAAGAAGTCAAGAAAACATTATAAATGATCATATGAATCAGGTCCAGCATCTTGGGCAAGCTGTCTACCTCTGATGTCGTCGTCTTCTCATCCTGGTGTAGTGTAGTTTCTTCTGAAAAAAGTCCTTCCATCCAGGTTGAAGACAGTCCTTTAAATTATATCTTTTTTTTTTTCAGTCCTGGTTGCAGGTCACGAGGCATCTGATCTTCATCCAAAGATAGATCACTGAGATAAGCTTCAGAAACAAACTTAGGGTGTTCTTTAAGAATTCAATTAAATTTTACATTAATATCACATAACAGCAAGGAACTATCCAAGAAATGAGTCTTACTACCTCCATTGGTAGACCGCCATTAACAAACTAGGATTTAACATTTATTGAAACATCCTTTTCTCCCTAAAATCACCCTCATTTTTTCCAAATATAACCAAATTAAGATTTGTCTAAAAAAATAGATCTGTTCTCAATAAACTTGACCTGATTATTTATATAACCATAGACCCTTTTTTATTTTTTGCTGAGACTTTTATGGAATCTCAAACTTTATTTTTTTTTTATTGGGGGCTAATAATTTTACAATATTATATTGTTTGGTTTTGCCATACATTGACATGTACATGTACATGTACATCCACCCTGGGTGTACATGAGTTTCCCCTCCTGAACCCCCCTCCCACCTCCCTCCTCCGTTTATCCTCCCTCTTGGTCATCCCCGCACACCAGCCCCAAGCATCCTGTAACATACATCGACCCTGAACAGGTGATTCGTTTCACATATGACAACATACATGTTGCAATGCCACTCTCCCAAATCATCCCACCCTCACCCTCTCCCACAGTGTCCCAAAGACTGTTCTATACATCTGTGTCTCTATTGCTGTCTCGTATACAGGATTATCATTTGCATCTTTCTAAATTCCATATATATGCGTTAGTATACTGTATTGGTGTTTTTCTTTCTGGCTTACTTCACTCTGTATAATAGGCTCCAGTTTCATCCACCTCATTAGAACTCATTCAAATGCATTATTTTTAATGGCTGAGTAATACTCCATTGTATATATGTGCCAAAGCTTTCTTATCCATTCATCTGCAGATGGACATCTAGGTTGCTTCCATGTCCTGGCTATTATAAACAGTGCTGCGATGAACATTGGAGTACATGTGTCTCTTTCAATTCTGGTTTCCTCGGTGTGTATGCCCAGGAGTGCGATTGCTGGATCATATGGCAGTTCTATTTCCAGTTTTTTGAGGAATCTCCACACTGTTCTCTGTAGTGGCTGTACTACTTTGCATTCCCACCAACAGTGTAAGAGGGTTCCCTTCTCTCCACACCCTCTCCAGCATTTATTGCATATAGACTTTTGGATAGCAGCCATGCTGAATGGTGTGAAATGGTATCTCATTGCAGTTTTGATTTTCATTTCTCAGATTATGAGGGATGTTGAGCATTTTTTCATGTGTTTGTTAGCCATCTGTATGTCTTCTTTGGAGAAATGTCTGTTTAGTTCTTTGGCCCATTTTTTGATTGGGTCACTTAATTTTCTGGAATTGAGCTGCAGGGGCTGCTTGTATATTTTGGAGATTAATCCTTTATCAGTTGCTTCATTTGCTATGATTTTCTCCCATTCTGAAGGCTGTCTTTTCACCTTGTTTATAGTTTCCTTTGCTGTGCAGAAGCTTTTGATTTTAATTAGGCCCCATTTGTTTATTTTTGCTTTTATTTCCAATATTCTGGGAGGTGGGTCTTGGAGGATCCTGCTGTGATTTAAGTCGGAAAGTGTTTTGCCTACATTCTCCTCTAGGAGTTTTATAGAATTTGGTCTTACATTTAGCTCTCTAACCCATTTTGAGTTTATTTTGGTGTATGGTGTTAGGAAGTGTTCTAGTTTCATTCTTTTACAAGTAGCTGAGCAGTTTTCCCAGCACCACTTGTTAAAGAGACTGTCTTTTCTCCATTTTATATTCTTGCCTCCTTTGTCAAAGATAAGGTGTCCATAGGTGCGTGGATTTATCTCTGGGCTTTCTGTTTTGTTCCATTGATCTATATTTCTGTCTTTATGCCAGTACCATACTGTCTTGATGACTGTGGCTTTGTAGTAGAGCCTGAAATCCGGCAGGTAAATTCCCCCAGTTCCATTCTTCTTCCTCAAGATTTCTTTGGCTATTTGAGGTTTTTTGTATTTCCATACAAATTGTGAGATTATTTGTTCTAGTTCTGTGAAAAATATTGTTGGTAGCTTGATAGGGATTGCATTGAATGCATAAACTACTTTGTATAGTATACTCATTTTTACAATATTTATTCTTCCAATCCACGAACACGGTATATTTCTCCATCTATTAGGGTCCTCTTTGATTACTTTCACTAGTGTTTTATAGTTTTCTATGTACAAGTCTTTTGTTTCCTTAGGTAGATATATTCCTAAGTATTTATTTCTTTCATTGCAACAGTGAATGGAATAGTTTACTTAATTTCTCTTTCTATTTTCTCATTATTAGTGTATAGGAATGCAAAAGATTTCTGTTTGTTGATTTTATAGCCTGCAACTTTATTGTAACCATTGATTAGCTCTATTAGTTTTCTGGTAGGGTCTTTAGGGTTTTCTGTGTAGAGGATCATGTCATCAGCGATCAGTGAAAATTTTACTTCTTTTCCAATTTGTATTCATTTTATCTTTTTCTCCTCTGATTGCTGTAGCCAAAACTTCCAGAACTATGTTGAATAGTAGTGGTGAGAGTGGGCACCCTTGTCTTGTTCCTGACTTTAGGGGAAATTCTTTCAGTTTTTCACCATTGAGGATAATGTTTGCTGTGGGTTTGTCATATATAGCTTTTATTATGTTGAGGTATGTCCCTTCTATTCCCACTTTCTGGAGGGTTTTTATCATAAATGGATGTCGAATTTTGTCGAAGGCTTTCTCTGCATCTATTGAGATAATCATATGTTTTTTTTTTTATTTTTCAGTTTGTTAATGTGGTGTATTACGTTGATTGATTTGCAGATATTGAAGAATCCTTGCATTCCTGGGATAAAGCCCACTTGGTCATGATGTATGATCTTCTTAATGTGTTGTTGGATTCTGATTGCTAGAATATTTTTTAAGGATTTTTGCATCTATGTTCATCAGTGATATTGGCCTATAGTTTTCTTTTTTTGTGGGGTCTTTACCAGGTTTTGGGATTAGGGTGATTTTGGCCTCATAGAATAAGTTTGGAAGTTTCCCTTCCTCAGCAAATTTCTGGAAGAGTTTGAGTAAAATAGGTGTTAGCTCTTCTCTAAATTTTTGGTAGAATTCAGCTGTGAAGCCGTCTGGACCTGGGCTTTTGTTTGCTGGAAGGTTTCTGATTACAGCCTCTAGT
The DNA here is from genome assembly GCF_049115385.1 of Moschus berezovskii. NCBI lineage: Eukaryota > Metazoa > Chordata > Mammalia > Artiodactyla > Moschidae > Moschus > Moschus berezovskii. The sequence continues at coordinate 45,857,089 of NC_142488.1, read as the reverse complement.
TTCGTGCTTGTGATGGGTCTTTCAGATTTTCTATTTCTTCCTGGTTCAGTTTTGGAAAGGTGTACTTTTCTAGGAATTTGTCCATTTCTTCCAGGTTATTCATTTTATTGCCATATAATTGCTGATAGTATTCTCTAATAATCCTTTGTATTTCTGTGTTGTCTGTTGTGATCTCTCCATTTTTCATTTCTAATTTTATTGATTTGGTTCTTCTCCCTTTGTTTCTTGATGAGTCTGGCTAGTGGCTTGTCAATTTTATTTACCTTCTCAAAGAACCATCTTTTGGCTATGTTGATTTTTGCTATGGTCTCTTTTGTTTCTTTTGCATTTATCTCTGCCCTAATTTTTACGATTTCTTTCCTTCTACTGACTCTGGGGTTCTTAATTTCTTCCTTTTCTATTTGCTTTAGATGTAGAGTTAGGTTATTTAGTTGACCTTTTTCTTGTTTCTTGAGGTGTGCCTGTATTGCTATGAACTTCCCCCTTAGCACTGCTTTTACATTGTTCCAGAGGTTTTGGGTTGTTGTGTTTTCATTTTCATTTATTTCTATGCATATTTTGATTTCTCTTTTGATTTCTTCTATGATTTGTTCATTATTCAGCAGTGTGTTGTTCAGCCTCCATATGTTGGCATTTTTAATAGTTTTTCTCCCGTAATTGAGATCTAATCTTACTGCATTGTGGTCAGAAAAGATGCTTGGAATGATTTCAATTTTTTTTGAATTTACCAAGGCTAGATTTATGGCCTAAGATGCGATCTATCCTGGAAAAGGTTCCATGTGTGCTTGAGAAAAAGGTGAAATTCATTGTTTTGGGGTGAAATGTCCTATAGATATATATTAGGTCTAACTGGTCTACTGTATCATTTAAAGTTTGTGTTTCCTTGTTAATTTTCTGTTTAGTTGATCTATCCATAGATGTAAGTGGGGTATTAAAATCTCCCACTATTATTGCATTGTTGTTAATTTCCCCTTTCATACTTGTTAGTAATTGTCTTGCATATTGCAGTGCTCCTATGTTGGGTGCATAAATATTTATAATTGTTATATCTTCTTCTTGGATTGAGCCTTTGATCATTATGTAGTTTCCTTCTTTGTCTCTTTTCACAGCCTTTGTTTTAAAGTCTATTTTATCTGATATGAGTATTGCTACTCCTGCTTTCTTTTGGTCTCTATTTGCATGGAATATCTTTTTCCAGCCCTTCACTTTCAGTCTGTATGTGACCCTCGTTTTGAGGTGGGTCTCTTGTACACAACATATATGGGGTTCTTGTTTTTGTATCCATTCAGCCAGCCTTTGTCTTTTGGTTGGGGCATTCAACCCATTTATGCTTAAGGTAATTATTGATAAGTATGATCCCATAGCCATTTTCTTTATTGTTTTGGGTTTGAGTTTATACACCCTTTCTGTGTTTCCTGTCTAGAGAAGATCCTTTATTATTTGTTGGAGAGCTGGTTTGGTGATGCTGAATTCTCTCAGGTTTTTCTTGTCTGTAAAGCTTTTGATTTCTCCTTCATATTTGAATGAGATCCTTGCTGGGTATAGTAATCTGGGCCGTAGGTTACTTTCTTTCATGACTTTAAGTATGTCTTGCCATTCCCTCCTGGCCTGAAGAGTTTCTGTTGAAAGATCAGCTGTTATCATTATTGGAATCCCCTTGTGTGTAATTTGTTTCTTTTCCCTTGCTGCTTTTAATATTTGTTCTTTGTGTTTGATCTTTGTTAATTTGATTAATATGTGTCTTGGAGTATTTCGCCTTCGGTTTATCCTGTTGAGGACTCTCTGGGTTTCTTGGACTTGGGTGATTATTTCTTTCCCCATTTTATGGAAGTTTTCAACTATTATCTCCTCTAGTATTCTCTCACGCTATTTCTTTTTGTCTTCTTCTTCTGGGACTCCTATGATTCAAATGTTGAAGCGTTTAACATTGTCCCAGAGGTCTCTAATATTGTCCTCATTTCTTTAAATTCCTTTTTCTTTTTTCCTCTCTGTTTCATTTATTTCTGCAACTCTATCTTCTAGCTTGCTTATCCTGTGTTCTGCCTCTGTTATTCTACTGTTTGTTCCCTCCAGAGTGTTTCTGATCTCATCTATTGCATTATTCATTGTATATTGACTCTTTTTTATTTCTTCTAAGTCCTTATTAAACCTTTCTTCCATCTTCTCAATCCTTTTCTCCAGGTTATTTATCTGTAACTCCATTTTGCTTTCAAGATTTTGAGTCATTTTCACCAACAAAATTCGAAATTCTTTATCAGGTAAATTCCCTATATCTTCCTCTTTTGTTTGTGTTGGTAGGCATTTATCCTGTTCCTTTACTTGCTGGGTATTTTTCTGCCTCTTCCTCTTGCTTATATTGCTGTGCTTGGGGTGGCCTTTCTGTCTTCTGGCAGTTTGTGGAGTTCTCTTTATTATGTAGTTACCTCGTTGTGTGTGGGGTTGGACGGGTGACTTGTTAAGGTTCCCTGGTTAGGGAAGCTTGTGTCGGTGTTTTGGTGGGTGGAGCTGGATTTCTTCTCTCTGGAGTGCAATGAAGTGTCCAGTAATGAGTTATGAGATGTCAGTGGGTTTGGAGTGACTTTGGGCAGCCTGTATATTGAAGCTCAGGGCTAGTTTCCTGTGTTCCTGGAGAATTTGCGTGGTATGTCTTGCTCTGGAACTTGTTAACCCTTGGGTGGTGCTTGGTTTTATTGTAGGTATGGAGACTTTTAATGAGCTCCTATCCATTAATGTTCCCTGGAATCAGGAGTTCTCTGGTGTTCTCAGGATTTGGGCTTAAGCCTCTTGCCTCTGGTTTTCGGTCTTATTCTTGGAGTAGCCTCTAGACTTCTCTATCTGTCATTTCCAAGGTGGTTCCCTCTGTTTTAGCTTCTGTTTGCTGGTCTCTTCAGTGTCTAATTTCCGCCCTAACACTAGGGTGTGGGTGGACACTTTTTAAAGGCTCAGTTTTTCAGTCCTGTTCTGGGAAGGAAGGAATGCTGCAGACAAATATCTCTGGCGTCTGTGTATAGTGCTCGCAGCTTCTCGGCCACACTGGGTTTGACCCCGTTCACAGCGCATGTGCTGTCCCAGTCTACACTGCAGAGGCTCTAGGTTGCTCTGCTGGGAACTGTCCGAGGCCGGTGCTGGGTTGTATGGACTTCCCAGGTCTGAGCAGCTCAAGTTCAGGTTCTCAGGTACTCCACAAAGGTGCAGACTTGGTTGGGCCTGCGTTTTGTGCCTTCCCCGGTCCAAGCAACTCAGGTGACCAGGTGTTTGGCGAGCACGGTCGCTGCGACTTATCACCTTCCCAGTCCCTGCCACTCGGTTTTCTGGGTGTAAAACCGGTGCACCTTCTCTGGCAGATATCGACCGGCCCGAGCCCAAGAAGTCTTTATCAGCAACGAAGCCTGCCTGCAGTTTGGTATCGGATGCCTTTCTGGGGCCGCGATTGCCCCCTCCGGCTCTGGCTGCCCTCCCTTGCCTGTCTCGACCGAGGATGGGGGATGGGCCGACTGCAGCCAGCTCGCTCTGCTCAGTCCTTTGTTCTGAGAGCGGGGCTGGCAGAATCTTAGGTTAGAGCTTTCCGCCTTTTCGCGGGGAAGCTATCCCAGTCTGCTTTGCTATCCCCAGTTCTCCCAGATTGCCCTCGCGGCTTTCAAGCCCAGTCCTCTCTCTAAGCAGTTCAGCCGGCTCCTCCCTGCCCAGCCCCCGCTTGCTAATGGTGTATGCAGGTGTCTGCACTGCTTCTCCGCTGGGAGTTACCATTTGGTGGGTAATCTGTGGGTTTTAAAAAAATCTTAAAAAAAAAAGAGAGGGTTATGTGGCCCTCTGAGTTTCCAAGGCTTGCCACAGATTCGCCAGTGAGAGTGTTTCCTGGTGTTTGGAAACCTCTCTTTTTAAAGACTCCCTTCCTGGGACGGAGCTCCGTCCTTACTTCTTTTGTCTCTCTTTTTATCTTTTATGTTTTTTCCTACCTCCTTTCAAAGACAATGGGCTGCTTTTCTGGGTGCCTGATGTCCTCTGCCAGCATTCAGAAGTTGTTTTGTGGACTTTACTCCGCGTTCAAATGTTCTTTTGATGAATTTGTGGGGGAGAGAGTGGTCTCACCGTCCTATTCCTCCTCCATCTTGTTCCTTCCTCCCAACTAATGCCTTCTTGATCACATTGTTTGGAAATATTTTCTCCCATTCTGTGGGTTGTATTTTCATTTTGGTTATGGTTTCCTTTGCTGTGGAAAAACTTGTGTTTAAATGGATCCTGCTTGTTTACTTTTGTTTTTATTTGCATTATTCTGGGATATGGAATGAAAACGATGTTGAGATGTATTTCTTTGACATACGTCTTCTTCTGCCTATGTTTTCCTCTGAGTTTTATAGTATGCGGTCCTACTTTTAGGTCTTTAATCCTTGAGTTTTGCATATGCTGTTAAAGAATGTCCTAATTTCATTTTTTCAGGTAGCTGTCAAGTTTTCCCAACACCATTTATTTAGGAGACTGTCTTTCTGCCATTTTGTAGTTTTCCCTACTTTGTTGTAGATTAATAGGCCATAGGTGTGTGGGTTTATTAATGGGCTTTATATCCTGTTCCATTGATCTATATCTCTGTTTTTATACCAGTAGCATAATGTTTTGGTGACTATAGCTTTGTAGTATAGCCTGAAGTCTGGGATCTTGCTTCCTCCAGTTCCATTTTTCTTCCTGAAGATTACTATGGGTATCTGGGGCCTTTTTAAATTTTCATGCAAATTTTAAGGTTTTCAAATTCTAATTCTGTGAAAAGTGCCATTGGTAATTTGATAGGGATTGCACTGAATCTGTAGATTGCCTTGAGTAATATAATCATTTTCACAACTTTGATTCTCCAAACCCAAGAACACAGTTTATCTTTCTATTTGTGTCATGTTTGATTTCTTTCGTCAGTGTCATAGTTTTTTGAGTACATGTCTTTTGTCTCCATAGTTAGGTTATATTCCTTGGTAGTTTATTCTTTGATGTGATGGTAAATGGGATTGTTTTCTTAATTTCAGTTTCTAATCTTTTATTGTCACTGTATAGGTATGAAACATATTTCTGTGTATTTATTTTGTATTCTGAAACTTTACTGAATTCACTGATGAGCTCTAGTATTTCTCTGGTAGCATTTTTAGGATTTCCTGTGTAGAGAATACAGGCATGTTCTTATTGCCATTTTGTTAACTGTTTTGGATTTGTCATTGTAGGTCTTTTTTCTTTCCTTCCTCTTTTGTTCTTTCCTCTGTGAATTGATGAATAAATTTAGTGTTGTGTTTCAGTTGCTTTTTCTTTTGTGTGTGTGTATATATTGTAAATTTTTGTTTTGTGGTTACCATGAGTCTTTTATATTACATTCTGTGTATAAACATAATTGTTTAAAATTGGTCTTTAACTTTCAAATGCATTTCCTATATTCTTCATTTATGCTCTCCTCTTCTCACTCTTGATGGTTTTGATTTTTTATTTGTGTGCAGATGTTTTCCTACCTTCACTATATGTTTGGTTTTACCAGTGACCTTTCCATTTGTAATTTTCCTGTCTCTAGTTGTGTTTTATTTCTTTTATTTCTTAGAGAATTTCTTTTAGCATTTATTTCAAAGCTGATCTGGTGGTGCTTAATTTGCTTAGCTTTTGCTTGTCTGTAAAGGTTTTTAGTTCTCTGCCAGGTCTGAGTGAGAGTCTTCATGGTAAAGTGTTGTTGGTTGTAGGTTCTTGTCTTTCAGCACTTTAAATATATTTTGCTACTCCCTTCTGGCCTGCAGAGTTTCTTCTGAAAAATTGGCTGATGATCTTATGGGAATTCCCTTATATGTTATTTGTTTCCTTTAATATCTTTACTTTGTCTTTAATTTTTCTCAATTTGATTTCTATATGTCTCAACATGTTCCTCCTTGTGTTTATCTTGTGTAGGACTCTGTGCTTCTTGGACTTGAGTGACTGCTTCCTTTCCTGTGTTAGGGAAGTTTTCAGCTATTATCTCTTTTAATATTTTCTCAGGCCCTTTCTTTCTCTCTTGTCCTTCTGGGACCCCTATAATATGAATGGTAGTGCATTGAATGTTGTCCCAAATGTCTCTGAAACTGTCTTCATTTCATCTTAGTCTTTTTTCTTTATTCTGTTACTTGATGGTGATTTCTACCATTCTTTCTTCCAGATCACTTATCCATTTTTCTGCCTCAGTTATTCTGCTATTGATTCCTTCTAGTGTATTTCTCCCTTGAGTTGTCTTTTTCACCTGTGTTTTTTTTTTTTAATTCTTCTAGTTCTCTGTGAAATATTTCTTGCATCTTCTCTACCCTTGCTTCCATTCTTTTTTCAAGATCTTGGATCACCTTCACTATCGTTTTTCTTAATTTCTTTTTCAGTAGATTGCTTATCTCCACTTCACTTAGTCATTCCGGGGTTTTATCTTGTTCCTTCATCTGGGACATTTTCCTTTGCAATCTCATTTTATCTAACTTTCTTCGATTGTGGTTTTTATTTTGTAGGTTGCAGATTTGTAGTTCTTGCTTTTGCTGTCTGCCCTCTGGTGGATGAAATTGTCTTAAGAGACTTGTGCAGGGTTCCTGATGGGACAATGTTGTTCTTGCCTACTGTCGAGTTGAACTGGGTATTTTTTCCCCCTTTGGTGGGCAGGGCTTTGTTCAGGAAGACTTTTAACAGCTTTTCTGCTGATGGGCAGGGCTGTATTCCTTTCCTGTTGGTTGCTTGGCCTGAGATATCGCAGCATGGGAGCCTGCAGTCTACAGGGTGGGTGGGATAATGGTGGCCTCCAGGAGGCCTCAAGCTGATGATTATTCCCTAGATCTGCTGCTGCCAGTGTTTTTGTCCCTGGCATTAGCCACAGCTGCTCCCCTCTCCCACCACCTCTGTGGGAGATCCACCAATACTGGCAGGTAGGTCTGACCCAGCTTCTTATGAGGTTACTACTTTTCCTCCCTGGGTCCTGGTGTGCACATGACCTTGTGCGTGACCTCAAGTGTGGAGTGTCTGCTTCCCTCACCCCTGTGGAATTCCTGAAATCAAACTTTGCTGATCTTTAAGGCCAGATTCTCTGGGGTCTTCCCTTCCTGCTGTTGGAAACCCAGACTAGGAAATCTGACTAGGATTTTAGGACTTTCACTCCTGTGGCAGAACTTCTGTGGTACAATTATTTTCCTCTTTTTGAGTCACATGCTTGGTGGGTATGGGATTTGATTTTATTATAATTTTGCCCCTCCTACCATCTCAGTGGGGCCTCTTCCTTGCCTTTGGATGTGGAGTATCTTTTTTGGTAGGGCTTAGGTTCTATTTTTTGTCAAAGATTGTTCATCAGTTGGTTGTCATTTTGGTGTCTACATAAGAAGGGGTGAGCTCATGTCCTCCTACTCCACCATCTTGAGCTTATCTACCCATTTAATTTCTTACTGGATCAACTGGTTGTTCAGAAAAGTGTTGCTTAATTTCTGTGTATTCATGAAAATTCCAATTTTTATCTTAAAAATAGAAATATTTTATATGTGTACTACAGCTTTGAGCTTATTGAACATACCTCCAGAATTTTACTTTTGTCTTTGGAACCTTACATTTTTTTCTAGGCCATGGAAAGGAACTTTAGCAGAGAAAGAAATAGTCTCTTAACCAATCAGATGCGAGCTTTGTGGGAGAATCATCAACTCATTCATGTTGAGGTATTAAAGATGAGAGAGAGAGAGACAAAAGAGAGAAGAGAAAAGAAAAGACATGCAGTCATTTAGGATTTGCCTATTTACTAGGCACTGTAGCAGAATGCTTCAAGAGAATTCAATTTTGACTACCTCTTCCTTCCAACTTATAGGCTAAGATACATATGGATTCCCATTGTAATATGAAATAGCAAAAAAAAACAAAAAACAAAACACACATGAGAAGACAAGTATACTTGGCTACCAGTTGGCTCTGTGCCTTTGGGCCTCAGTTTTCCTATCTGTAGCCCAAGAAGCTTGGAGTTCATGCCCTCTGAGGACTCACCCAGGCTGAGTTGCCTGTGAATGGAAATATTTATCACTGTTGTGGTTGTTATTTACCTTGCCCCTTTAGGGTTTCCCCGGTGACATTGGATTTTTGAAAACCTGTAGTATTGTTTATATTTTCCTGTGTTACAAAATATCTCAAAAGTGAGGTAACCATTTGTTATCCCACACAACTTCTAGGGGTCTCTCACATGTCTAGAAAATTAATGTTATTTTTTGGTTGGAGATCTCAGTTCTTCACCGTGCGGTCCACTTGAGTGTCCTCATGACACAGCACCTGAATTTTCACAGAGCAAGTGATCCAAGAGATGGCTATGGTGGAAATTGCAATGTCTTTTATGAACTAGCCTCAGAAGTCACACTTCCCACAATATCCTATTTGCTAAACAGGTCAGCCCTATGCAGGGTGGGGATTACAGATGGGTATAAATACCAAGAGGCAAGAATTATTGGGGGCTGTCTTGGATGGTGGTTACCACACGTATGTAGTAGCCACATAGCCACTTGGATTCATGTAAATTTGTGACTTCCTGGTATCTGTCCTTCTGTACTTTCCATAATGCATAGTTGTGCAAATTGGAGCACTGAACTAGGGCTCCAGGCTAAGTGTGAAACCATGTGCTGAAACAAATCCTGAACTCCATTTACCAAGTCTTGCCCTTGTGGGACTGCATCCTCACATATAATATGTGCCTTTTTCTAATTTTCATTAGGACACCATCTGAGATATTTGGGCCAAGTATCATTCAGATTTGCCTGGGTTATTCTATCAAAGGCCTTGCTTTGACCTCATTCCATCCTCATTCCCCAACTCTTAACCCTCTAGCCCTGCTGTTTGTTTTCTCTCCTAACTTTCCCATTTACCCCTGTGAAGCTCTATGTCTGTTACCTGAAGTCCATTGTTTCTCAAACTGTTATTTGCATGGGAATTTCTGAGGAATCTTATGAAAATGCAAATTCATTTTCAGAAGATCTGCGAATGGGCCTGAAAGTTTGCTTTTTTCCTACTTTGAATAGTAAGAGGTTAGAGACTGCTTCTAACTTTCTGCAGCTCTGACCACTTTTTAGCAGAGAATAACAAAAACAGCAGAAATAGTAATAATAGCAACTAACACATTTTTTATTTTTAATTAATTTTTATTGGAGTATAGTTGTTTTACAATGTTGTATTAGTTTCTACTGTACAGCAAAATGAATCCGCTATGGATATGCATATATCCTCTCTTTTTTGGATTTCCTTCCCGTTTAGGTCACCATAGAGCACTGAGTGGAGTTCTCTGTGCTATACAGTAGATTCTCATTAATTATCTAGTTTATACATAGTACTGTATATATCGGAGAAGGCAATGGCAAGCCACTCCAGTACTATTGCCTAGAAAATCCCATGGATGGAGGAGCCTGGTTGGCTGTAGTCCGTTGGGTCGCTAAGGGTCGGACACGACTGAGCGACTTCACTTTCACTTTCCACTTTCCACTTTCACACATTGGAGAAGGAAATGGCAACCCACTCCAGTGTTCTTGCCTGGAGAATCCCAGGGAAGGGGGAGCCTGGTGGGCTTCCATCTATGGGGTCGCACAGAGTCGGACACGACTGAAGTGACTTAGCAGCAGTAGCAGGAGCAGTGTATATATGTCAATCTCAATCTCCCAATCCATTCCATCAGTTTCCCCCTTTGTATCCATACATTTGTTCTCTATATTTGTGTCTCTAATTCAATAACAGATAATATTTAATAATAGTTTACTACATGTCAGCTTCTGTGGCAGCTCAGATGGTAAAGAATCTGCATGCAATACAAGAAACCAGGGTTCAATCTGTGGGTTCGAGAAGAGAATGGCAACCCATTCCAGTAGTCTTGCCTGGAGAATCCCATGGACAGACTATTGGGTCGCAAAGAGTTGGGCACGACTGAGTGACTAACACTTTCACTTTCTTTCACATGTCAGGTACTTTTCTAAACATGTTACAAAAGCTAATTAATTCAGTTCTGAGGACAAGCTCGTGAGATATTTATATTGTTATCACTCCCGTTTTGTCTGGGAGGCAATTGAGGCATAGAAAGGTGAAGATTTGGTGTGTGTGTGTGTGTGTGTGTGTGTGGAGGAACAGGCAATGGCTTGCTCAAGGGAATGCAGCTAGTAAATGGCAGAGTCAGGATTCTAACCCAAGTGATCTGGCATCAGAGTCCTTTCTCTTAACGGCATCATTACACTATCTCTTATTTAATCAACTACTATTTGCCTGGCACTGTATTAGGTAGGCTTTCTACATAGTCTCCCTTAATAACTATGAACTAGGTAGTATGGTTCACATTTTATAAATGAGTCACAGAAAACTTAAATAATTATCTGAAGATCACATAGCAAAAATTGCTGCAGGAATCCAATTTGTTTTAAATCATCTTCTTTACTTACTTCTCAAAGTGCCAGAAATTTGAAGCTTTTCAGTCACCCAAGGTCCTTTATTCAAAGTTACCCCCTTCATGGATCGAGAACCAACTAATACTCTCACTGGATGTGACAGGCTACTTAAACATGCCAGTGCTTTCTAAGAGGAGTGAGAGGGAAGTGTCTGAGGATCCAGGGCCCCTGCCCTGTATACAAGGGTGAGGTGAGTGTTCTGGAAAAGAATAGTGGATGGGGTCAGTGACAGACTGTGAAATCTTTTAAGTTTTTCCAGATCTCTTTATCTCTTGGAACTTCTGGGAGAGTATGGGGTTGTAGAGTTAGTGAAGTGCCATCTGAGCCTCTATGAAGGTACATTTGTTTGGGGGAAGTGAGTCAGAGTTCTGCCAGGCAATGTCTTCCCAGCCTTCTCAGGAAGGTGAACTGACATCCTGTGAAGACCAGAGGCACTCCCGTGAGCCTCTCAGCAGGCTTTTCATCTTGGGACACCTTGAGATACCCTGGAGGTTCCTTCTACTTAGTGGCTCTCAGACTTGCATGCTTAGAGCCTCTATCACCTCCAGACTTGGCAGAACTCTTGACTCCTTGCCTGCCTCAGCTCTTAAAGGTCAATCTCCCTCATCCATCCTTCACTGCATACCAGGCTGGATTCATGCTACTCCATCCAAGTCTTTTTGTTCATACCCTTGTTCACTGAGGCCTGTGAATTTTTCAGCTGGAAGTGAGGCCTTCTTTCCACAGGAAAGAATCAGGCCTAGAATGCTGAGTATGCTAGTTGAGAAAACACAAAGATTACCATTTTCTTCTATTCCTGCCAAAGAACAAATAAGCAGTGTTCCTTTGGGAGGAACACAGCAGTAGGAGTCACAAGGCCTAGGTATCATTCCTGGTTGGCCTACTACTGAGCTAAGTCAATGTGGGTGCATCCTTTCTTCTCATTGAGGCTCAGTTTACCCATCTGAAACCTGAGAGAGTAAGGCTAGATGGTATCTAAGGGCTCACGCTGCTCTCATGTTCTGTGCCTTTCATTCCCTGGGATAAGTAAGTCACTGAGAAAATAAACAGCAACAATAAGAATAACTGACATGGTTTAAGCACTTACTATGTGCTAGGCATTGTTATAAATTCTTCAGGTATATATTAGTTTAGTGAATCTTTACTTAATTTTAGTAAGGATTCTATTCTATGAGGGAGATGCTATTGCCATTTTACTTACATGAAAAATAAGACAAAGAGAAGTGAAATAGTAAAGGTAATATAGCTACTGAGAGGATGATATCCTATCATAATAATTATATTAAAGGCCCAGAAAGGGAAGGTCCAGGAAGAGGCTCTGCCTCCAAACATCATGTACTTTAGTTTCAGTTTCTCTCACTCTCTCTCTTTTTCTCATTTAATCACTATGCTTTGGTCTACTTCAGACCCTGACAGCTCAAGAACAGAACAGTCAACAATCTTTTCTACCTGTAGGAGTAAACCAGAAAGGACTTAAAGAGAATGAGATTGTGTGACAAGAGGTAGTTCTTTCCATCTCTCACAGTACCTGATGATCTTCCATGAGAGCAGAGGAAGCTAGGAATTAGGATTATACTGGTCCTAGAACACAAAGCCTGGGAAAGAGGGACATGCAGCTGGATGCTGGTGTTCTGGCATTTCTCCTTAACCCCATAAGTAAGATAATGGCTTTTAGTATAACTGGACATCCTTGAAGGGCATATTGCTGCTTTTCACCAGGGGCCATTTCTTATATATTGATCTGAGCCTCAGTTTTGCTGCCTTTTTTCATCTTTACTCTCCAGCGAGGCATCAAACCTAGTAGAGGGAGAAAATGTATGGGAAAGAATCGTGCCCTAAAAATAGCTTAAGCAAGCTGCAAGGTCTGAGGATGGCAATCTCTCTGTCACTTTCTGTCCCAGACTTGAGGACTTCTAAGAGCTGGATTTATTGAGGCTACTGTAAGGAATATCTATCTGTGTTCACCTCATGGATAGGACCTATTTAGTCTGTTTTGAGAGAAATCCTAAAAAATTGCTAGTACTTTGAAAGGAAGAAAAATGAATATTGAGCCAAAAAGGGTGGAACACAAGTCAAGCTTCAGAGGTGGGAAGGCACACAGTGTGTTTGGAGACTAGAGTTAGGTAGAGTGGCTAGAATATGTTATCAAAGTATAGGCAACAAAATGAAAATAGATGGGGTGGCAGAGTTAGAAAATGGCCAGATTACAAAGGTCCTTGGGTGAGTATTTTTTAACATCAAAATATTTTTAAAATCTACTTTCAAGACACTTGAGGCTGAGGAAAAGTTTTCAGCAGGAGAATAGATGGATAATAATAGCAATAACAATAATAAACACTTTTGAGAATTTACTGCATGTCAAGACTTGTGCTAAGTGATTTATGTATATCTTGTGTTATCCTGTTTAATCTCCATAACTACCCGATGAGAAGAATTGAATGAGATACTAGTTCCCTTTCAGATAAGAAGTTGAAAAACAAGAGAGACAGGAAGATGGCAGAGGAATAGGATGGGGAAACCACTTTCTCCCCCAAAAATTCATCAAAAGAACATTTGAACGCTGAGTAAATCCCACAAAACAACTTCTGAATGCTGGCAGAGGACATCAGGCACCCAGAAAAGCAGCCTATTGTCTTCGAAAGGAGGTAGGAAATAATATAAAAGATAAAAAAGAGAGGCAAAAGAGGGAGGGACGGAGCTCCGTCCCAGGAAGGGAGGCTTAAAAAAAGAAAAAAAGAGAGAGAGAAGTTTCCAAACACCTGGAAACACTCACTGGCCAGTCTGTGGCAAACCTTGGAACTTCAGAGGGCAACATAACTGGGAGGAAAAATAAATAAATAATTAATACCCACAGACTAATTGCCCAGCGGTAACTCTCAGCAGAGAAGGGGTGCAACCACCCGCATGCCACACCAGCAAGCGGGGGCTGGGCAGGGAGGCGTGGGCTGCATCGCTTAGAGTAAGGACTGGGCCTGAATGCCCTGAGTGCAATCTGAGGGAACTAACTTAATGATAGCTAAGCAGACTGTGGGATAGCTACCCCACAAAAAGGTGAAAAGCTCCAACCTAAGACACCACAAGACCCGCTCACAGAACAAAGGGCTGAACAGAGCTAGCCAGCTGCGTTTGGCCCAGCCACCATCCCCCGCTGAGACAGGCAGGGGAGGGCAGCCAGAGCCGGAAGCGGGCAATCGCGGCCCAAGAGAGGCATCCGATACCAGGCTGCAAGCAGGCTACGTTGCTGGCCAGGACTTCTTCGGTTCTGGCCAGTCGATATCCACCTGAGAAGGTGCGCTGGTTGTACACCCAGAAAACCGAGCGGCAGGGAACGGGGAGGTGATAAGTCGCAACAACAGCGCTTACCAAAAACCTGTTCACCTGAGCTGCTCAGACCGGGGAAGGGCACAAAACGCAGGCCCAATCAAGCCTGCACCCTTGTGGAGTACCCAAGTAACTGAACCTGAGCGGCTCAGACCTGGGAAGTGCATACAAACCAGCACCAGCCTTGGACAGTTCCTGGCAGAGCAACCTAGAGCCTGAACAGCATAAACAGGGAAAGCACACACGCCATGAGCAGGGTCAACCCCAGTGTAGCCGAGACACTGCGAGCACTCCCCACCGATGCCAGTGATATTTGTTAGCAGGGATCCTCCCAACCCACAGCAGGACTGAACAGGTGAGCCTAAAAAGTGTCCACCACCGCCCCCTTGTGTCAGGATGGGAATTAGACACTAAAGAGACAAGCAAACAGAAGAAACTTAAACAGAAGGAACTGCCTTGGAAGTGACAGATGGAGAAGTCTTGAGCCTACTGCAAGAATAAGACTGAAAACCAGAGGCAGGAGGCTTAAGTCCAAACCCTGAGAACACCAGAGAACTCCTGTCCAAGGGAACATTAATCCATAGGAGCTCATCAAATGCCTCCATACTTACACTGAAACCAGGTACTACCCAAGGGTCAACAAGTTTCAGAGAAAGACATACCACACAAATTTGCCAAAAACACAGGAGAATAGCCCTGAGCTTCAACATACAGGCTGCCCAAAGCCACTCCAAACCCATTGACATCTCATAACTCATTACTTCATTGCACTCCAGAGAGAAGAAATCCAGCTCCACCCACCAGAACACCAACCCAAGCTTCCCTAACCAGGGAACCTTGACAAGTCACCTGTCCAACCCCACACACAGCAAGGAAACTACACAATAAAGAGAACTCCACAAACTGCCAGAAGACAGAAAGGCCACCCCAAACACAGCAATATAAGCAAGACGAAGAGGCAGAGAAATGTCCAGCAAGTAAAGGAACAGGATAAATGCACACCAACCCAAACAAAATAGGAAGATATAGGGAATCTACCTGATAAAGAATTTCGATTATTGATAGTGAAAATAATTTAAAATCTTGAAAAAAACCTGGAGTTACAGATAAATAACCTGGAGACAAGGATCGAGAAGATGCAAGAAAGGTTTAACAATGATCTAGAGAAAATAAAAAAGAGTCAGTATACAATGAATAATGCAATAGATGACATCAGAAATACTCTGGAGGGAACAAACAGTAGAATAATGGAGGCAGAAGACAGGATAAACGAGCTAGAAGATAGAATTGTAGAAATAAATGAAACAGAGAGGAAAAAAATAAAAACGAATTAAAAGAAATGAGGACATTCTCAGAGAACTCTGGGAAAATGTTAAACGCCCCAACATTCGAATCATAGTAATCCCAGAAGAAGAAGACAAAAAGAAAGACCACGAGAGAATACTTGAGAATACTTAGGGAAGTTCAACTTCCCTAAAATGGGGAAGGAAATAATCACCCAAGTCCAAGAAACCCAGAGAGTCCCTAACAGGATAAACCCAAGGCGAAATACTCCAAGACACATATTAATCAAGATAACAAAGATCAAACACAAAGAACAAATATTAAAAGCAGCAGGGGAAAAGCAACAAATAATACACAAGGGGACCCCCATAAAGATAACAGCTGATCTTTCAATAGAAACTCTTCAGGCCAGGAGGGAATGGCAGAACATACTTAAAGTGATGAAAGAAAATAACCTACAGCCCACATTACTATACCCAGCAAGGATCTCATTCAAATATGAAGGAGAAATCAAAAGCTTTACAGACAAGCAAAAGCTGAGAGAATTCAGCGTCACCAAACCAGCTCTCCAACAAGTGTCAAAGGATCTTCTCTAGACAGGAAACACAGAAATGGTGTATAAACTCGAACGCAAAACAATAAAGAAAATGAAAACGGGATCATACTTATCAATAATTACCTTGAATGTAAATGGGTTTGAACGCCCCAACCAAAAGACAAAGACTGGCTGAATGGATACAAAAAAAGACCCCTATATATGGTGTCTGCAAGAGACCCACCTCAAAATGAGGGACACATACAGACCAAAAGTGAAGGGCTGGAAAAAGATGTTCCATGCAAATAGAGACCAAAAGAAAGCAGGAGTAGCAATACTCACATCAGATAAAGTAGTCTTTAAGACAAAGGCTGTGAAAAGAGACAAAGAAAGATACTACATAATGATCAAAGGATCAATCCAAGAAGAAGATGTGAAAATTATAAATATATATGCACCCAACATAGGAGCACCGCAATATGTAAGATACATGCTAACAAGTGTGAAAGGGGAAATTAACAACAAAGCAGTAATAGTGGGAGATTTTAATAACCCACTTACACCTATGGATAGATCAACTAAACATAAAATTAACAAGGAAACACAAGCGTTAAATGATACAATAGACCAGTTAGACCTAATAGATGCCTACAGGACATTTCACACCAACACAATGAATTTCACCTTTTTCTCAAACGCCCACGGAACCTTCTCCAGGATAGATCACACCCTGGGCCATAAATCTAGCCTTAGTAAATTCAAAAAAATTGAAATCATTCCAAGCATCTTTTCTGACCACAATGAAGGAAGACTAGATCTCAATTACAGGAGAAAAATTACTAAAAATTACAACATATGGAGGCCGAACAACACGCTGCTGAATAATGAACAATTATAGAGGAAATTAAAAAGAAATGAAAATATGCTTAGAAATCAATGAAAATGAAAACACAACAACCCAAAACCTATGGGACATTATAAAAGCAGTGCTAAGGGGAAGGTTCATAGCAATACAGGCATACCTCAAGAAACAAGAAAAAACTCAAGTAAATAACCTATCTCTCCACCTAAAGAAACTAGAAAAGGAAGAAATGAAAAACCCCACGGTGAGTAGAAGGAAAGAAATCTTAAAAATTAGGGCAGAAATAAATGCAAAGAAACAAAAGAGACCATAGCAAAAATCAACAAAGCCAAAAGCTGGTTCTTTGAGAGGGTAAATAAAATTGACACACCAATAGCCAGACTCATCAAGAAACAAAGGGAGAAAAAACAAATCAATAAAATTAGAAATGAAAATGGACAGATCACAACAGACAACACAGAAATACAAAGGATCATAAGAGACTCAGTTCAGTTCAGTCGATCAGTCTTGTCCGACTATTTGCGACCCCATGAATCACAGCACGCCAGGTCTCCCTGTCCATCACCAACTCCCGGAGTTCACACAAACTCATGTCCATCAAGTCGGTGATGCCATCCAGCCATCTCATTCTCTGTCGTCCCCTTCTCCTCCTGCCCCCAATCCCTCCCAGCATCAGAATATCTTCCAGTGACTCAACTTGTCACATGAGGTGTCCAAAGTATTGGAGTTTCAGCTTTAGTATCAGTCCTTCCAATGAACACCCAGGATTGATCTCCTTTAAAATGGACTGGTTGGATCTCCTTGCAGTCCAAGGGACTCTCAAGAGTCTTCTCCAGCACCACAGTTCAAAAGCATCAATTCATCAGCGATCAGCTTTCTTCACAGTCCAAATTTCACATCCATACATGACCACGGGAAAAACCATATCCTTGACTAGATGGACCTTTGTTGGCAAAGTAATGTCTCTCCTTTTCAATATGCTATCTATGTTAGTCATAACTTTCCTTCCAAGGAGCAAGCTTCTTTTAATTTCATGGCTGCAATCAGCACCCACAGTGATTTTGGAGCACAAAAAAGTAAAGTGTGACACTGTTTCCACTGTTTTCCCATCTATTTCCCATGAACTGATGGGACCAGATGCCATGATCTTAGTTTTCTGAATGTTGAGCTTCAAGCTAACCTTTTAACTCTCCTCTTTCACTTTTATCAAGAGGCTTTTGAGTTCCTCTTCACTTTCTGCCATAAGGGTGGTGTCATCTGCATATCTGAGTTAATTGATTTTTCTCCCGGAAATCTTGATTCCAGCTTGTGCTTCTTCCAGCCCAGCGTTCCTCATGATGTACTCTGCATATAAGTTAAATAAGCAGGGTGACAATATACAACCTTGATATACTCCTTTTCCAATTTGGAACCAGTCTGTTGTTCCATGTCGAGTTCTAACTCTTGCTTCCTGACCTGCATACAGGTTTCTCAAGAGGCAGGTCAGGTGGTCTGGGATTCCCATCTCTTTCAGAATGTTCCACAGTTTATTGTGATCCACACAGTCAAAGGCTTTAGCATAGTCAATGAAGCAGAAATAGATGTTTTTCTGGAACTCTCTTGCTTTCTCCACGATCCAGCAAATGTTGGCAATTTGATCTCTGGTGCCTCTGCCTTTTCTAAAACCTGCTTGAACATATGCAAGTTCACGGTTCACATACTGCTGAAGCCTGGCTTGGAGAATTTTGAGCATGACTTTACTAGCGTGTGAGATGAGTGCAATTGTGTGGTAATTGGAGCATTCTTTGGCATTGCCTTTCTTTGGGATTGGAATGAAGACTGACCTTTTCCAGTCCTGTGGCCACTGCTGAGTTTTCCAAATTTGCTGGCATATTGAGTGCAGCACTTTCACAGCATCATCTTTTAGGATTTGAAATAGCTCAACTGGCATTCCATCACCTCCACTACCTTTGTTCGTAGTGATGCTCTCTAAGGCCCACTTGACTTCACATTTCATGATGTCTGGCTCTAGGTCAGTGATCATGCCATCGTGATTACCTTGGTCATGAAGATCTTTTTTGTACAGTTTTTCTGTGTATTCTTGTCACCTCTTCTTAATATCTTCTGCTTCTGTTAGGTCCATACCATTTCTGTCCTTTATCGAGCCCATCTTTGCATGAAATGTTCCCTTGGAATCTCTAATTTTCTTGAAGAGATCTCTTGGTTTTCCTTTTCTGTTGTTTTCCTCTATTTCTTTGCATTGATCGCTGAGGAAGGCTTTCTTATCTCTCCTTGCTATTCTTTGGATCTCTGTATTCAGATGCTTATATCTTTCCTTTTCTCCTTTCCTTTTTGCTTCTCTTCTTTTCACAGCTAATTGTAAGGCCTCCTCAGACAGCCGTTTTGCTTTTTTTGCATTTCTTTTCCATGGGGATGGTCTTGGTCCCTTTCTCCTGTATAATGTCATGAACCTCCGTCCATAGTTCATCAGGCAATCTGTCTACCAGATCTACTCCCTTAAATCTATTTCTCACTTCTACTGTATAATCCTAAGGGGTTTGATTTAGGTAATACCTGAATGATCTAGTGGTTTTCCCTACTTTCTTCAATTTAAGTCTGAATTTGTCAATAAGGAGTTCATGATCAGAGCCACAGTCAGCTCCTGGTCTTGTTTCTGCTAACTGTATAGAGCTTCTCCGTCTTTGGCTGCAAAGAATATAATCAATCTGATTTCGGTGTTGACCATCTGGTGATGTCCATGTGTAGAGTCTTCTCTTGTGCTGTTGGAAGAGGGTGTTTGCTATGACCAGTGCATTCTCTTGGCAAAACTCTATTAGCCTTTGCCCTGCTTCATTCCGTGCTCTAAGGCCAAATTTGCCTGTTACTCCAGGTGTTTCTTGACTTCTTACATTTGCATTCCAGTCCCCTATAATGAAAAGGACATCTTTTTTGGGTTTTAGTTCTAAAAGGTCTTGTAGGTCTTCATAGAACTGTTCATCTTCGGCTTCTTCAGCGTTACTGGTTGGGGCATAAACTTGGATTACTGTAATATTGAATGATTTGCCTTGGAAACAAACAGAGATCATTCTGTCATTTTTGAGATTGCCACCAAATACTGCATTTCGGACTCTTTTGTTGACCATGATGGCTACTCCATTTCTTCTAAGGGATTCCTGCCCACAGTAGTAGATATAATGGTCATCTGAATTAAATTCACCCATTCCAGACCATTTTAGTTCACTTATTCCTAGAAGGTCTACGTTCACTCTTGCCATCTCCTGTTTGACCACTTCCAATTTGCCTTGATTCATGGACCTAACATTCCACGTCCCTATGCAATATTGGTCTTTACACCATCGGACCTTGCTTCTATCACCAGTCACATCCACAACTGGGTATTGGTTTTGCTTTGCCTCCATCCCTTCATTCTTTCTGGAGTAATTTCTCCACTGATCTCCAGTAGCATACTGGGCACCTACCGACCTGGGGAATTCCTCATTCAGTATCCTATCATTTTGCCTTTTGATACTGTTCATGGGGTTCTCAAGGCAAGTATTCTGAAGTGGTTTACCATTCCCTTCTCCAGTGGACCACATTCTGTCAGACGTCTCCGACATGACCTGCCCATCTTGGTTGGCCCCACAGGCCATGGCTTAGTTTCATTGAGTTAGACTGGGCTGTTGTCCATGTGATCAGATCAATTAGTTTTCTGTGATTATGATTTCAGTTTGTCTGCCCCCTGATGCCCCCTCACAATTCCTACAGTCTTATTTGGGTTTCTCTTACCTTGGTTGTGGGATATCTCTTCACAGTTGCTCCAGCAAAGTGCAGCCGCTGCATCTTACCTTGGACAATGGGAATCTACTCAAGGCTGCCCCTCCTGACCTTGAACGTGGAGTAGCTCCTCTCAGCCCTCCTGCACCCACGGAGCCACCGCCTCTTGGACGTGGGGTAGCTCCTCTTGGCCGCTGGCCCTAACCTCGTGGTTGGGTAGCTCCTCTCTGCCGCTGCCCCTGACTTGGGCATCTGGTAGCTCCTCTCGCCTGCTGTCCCTGACCTCAGGCGTGGGGTAGCTCTTCTTGGCCACGCTTCTGTGCGTGGTTGGTTGTGCCAGAGCTGGGGTCTCACGCCTGCACCTCCAGAGCCGGCATATCACGTCTATTATATGCCAGTAAAATGGACAACTTGGAAGAAATGGACTAATTCTTAGAAAAGTACAACTTTCCAAAACTGAACCAGGAAGAAATAGAAAATCTTATCAGAGCCATCACAAGCACGGAAATAGAAGCTGTAATCAGAAATCTTCCAGCCAACAAAAGCCCAGGTCCAGACGGCTTCACAGCTGAATTCTACCAAAAATTTAGAGAAGAGCTAACACCTATTCTACTCAAACTCTTCCAGAAAATTGCTGAGGAAGGGAAACTTCCAAACTCATTCTATGAGGCCAACATCACCCTAATCCCAAAACATGGCAAATATCCCACAGAAAAAGAAAACTACAGGCCAATATCACTGATGAACATAGATGCAAAAATTCTTAACAAACTTCTAGCAGTAAGAATCCAACAACACATTAAGAAGTTTATACATCATGACCAAGTGGGCTTTATCTCAGGAATGCAAGGATTCTTCAATATCCGCGAATCAATCAATGTAATACACCACATCAACAAACTGAAAAATGAAAATCATATGATTATCTCAACAGATGCAGAGAAGCCTTCAACAAAATTCAACATACATTTATGATAAAAACCCTCCAGAAGGCAGGAATAGAAGGAACATACCTCAACATAATAAAAGCTATATATGACAAACCCACAGCAAGCATTATCCTCAATGGTGAAAAATTGAAACCATTTCCCAAGTCAGGAACAAGACAAGGGTGCCCACTCTCACCACGGCTATTCAACATAGCTCTGGAAGTTTTGGCCACAGCAATCAGAGCAGAAAAAGACATAAAAGGAATCCAAATTGGAAAAGAAGAAGTAAAACTCTCACTGTTCCCTGATGACATGATCCTCTACACAGAAAACCCTAAAGATTCTACCCGATAACTTCTAGAGCTAATCAATGAATACAGTAAAGTTGCAGGATATAAAGTCAATGTACGGAAATCCCTTGCATTCCTATACACTAATAATGAGAAAATAGAAAGAGTAATTAAGGAAACTAATCCATTTACTGTTTCAACGAAAAGAATAAAATACTTAGGAGTATATCTACCTAAAGAAACAAAAGACTTATATATAGAAAACTATAAAACACTGGTGAAAGAAATCAAAGAGGACACTAATAGATGGAGAAATATACCATGTTTGTGGATTGGAAGAATAAATACAGTGAAAATGAGTATACTACCCAAAATCATTTATACATTCAGTGCAATCCCTATCAAGCTACCAACGGTGTTTTTCACAGAGGTAGAACAAATAATCTCATAATTTGTACGGAATTACAAATAACCTCGAATAGCCAAAGCAATCTTGAGGAGTAAGAATGGAACTGGAGGAATCAACCTGCCGGATTTCAGGCTGTACTGCAAAGCCACAATCATCAAGACAGTATGGTACTTGCATAAAGACAGAAACATAGATCAATGGAACAAAATAGAAAGCCTAGAGATAAATCCACGCACCTACGGACACCTTATCTTCAACAAAAGAGGCAAGAATATTCAATGGAGAAAACACAATCTCTTTAACAAGTGGTGCTGGGAAAACTGGTCAGCCACTTGTAAAAAATGAAACTAGAACACTTCCTAACACCATACAAAAAAATAAACTCAAAATAGATTAAAGATCTAAATGTAAGACCAGAAACTACAAAACTCCTAGAGGAGAACATTGGCAAAACACTCTGACATAAATCACAGCAGGATCCTCCATGACCCACCTCCCAGAATATTGGAAATAAAAGCAAAAATAAACAAATGGGACCTAATTAAAATTAAAAGTTTCTGCACAGCAAAGGAAAGTATAAGCAAGGTGAAAAGACAGCCTTCAGAATGGGAGAAAATAATAGCAAATGAAGCAACTGACAAAGAATTAATCTCCAAAATATACAAGCAGCTCCTGCAGCTCAATTCCAGAAAAATAAACGACCCAATCAAAAAATGGGCCAAAGAACTAAACAGACATTTCTCCAAAGAAGACATACAGATGTCTAACAAACACATGAAAAAATGCTCAACATCCTTCATATTCAGAGAAATGCAAATCAAAACCACAATGAGATACTATTTCACACCAGTCAGAGTGGCTGCTATCCAAAAGTCTACAAGCAATAAATGCTGGAGAGGGTGTGGAGAGAAGGGAACACTCTTACAATGTTGGTGGGAATGCAAACGAGTACAGCCACTATGGAGAACAGTGTGGAGATTCCTTAAGAAAACAGAACTGCCATATGACCCAGCAATTGTACTTCTGGGCACACACACCGAGGAACCCAGAATTGAAAGAGACACATATAGTCCGATGTTCGTTGCAGCACTGTTTATAATAGCCAGGACATGGAAGTAACCTAGATGTCCATCTGCAGACGAATGGATAAGAAAGTTTTGGTACATATACACAGTGGAGTATTACTCAGCAATTAAAAAGAATACATTTGAATCAGTTCTAATGAGGTGGATGAAACTGGAGCCTATTATACAGAGTGAAGTAGGCCAGAAAGAAAAATACCAGTACGGTATATAATGCATATATAAGGAATTTAAAAAGATGGTAACAATAACCCTGTATACGAGACAGCAAGAGACACAGGTGTATAGAACAGTCTTTGGGACTCTGTGGAGAGGGCGAGCGTGGGATGATTTGGGAGAATGGCATTGAAACATGCATATTATCATATGTGAAACAAATCACCAGTCCAGTTTCGATGCATGACACAGGATGCTCGGGGTTGGTGCACTGGGATGACCTGGAGGGAGGATAAGTGGAGGAGGGAGGTGGGAGGGGGTTTCAAGAAGGGGAACAGATGTACACCCGGGGGGGATTTATGTCAATGTATGGCAAAACCAACCAATATAATATTGTAAAGCAATTCAGTTCAGTTCAGTTCATTTCAGTCGCTCAGTCGTGTCCGACTCTCCGTGACCCCATGAATCACAGCACGCCAGGCCTCCCTATCCATCACCAACTCCCGGAGTTCACTCAAACTCATGTCCACAGAGTCGGTGATGCCATCCAGCCATCTCATTCTTGGTTGTCCCCTTCTCCTCCCGCCCCCAACCTTTCCCAGCATCAGAGTCTTTTCCAGTGAGTCAATTTGTCGCATGAGGTGGACAAAGTATTGCAGTTTCAGCTTTAGCATCAGTCCTTCCAATGAACACCCAGGATCGATCTCCCTTAGAATGGACTGGGTAAAGCAATTAGCCTCCAATAAAAAAAGAAAAAAGAAAAAAAATGAAGGTGAAAAACAGAGTAAATAGGGAAATACACACGCCAAACTGTGTACAATTTTGGAGTCTCCTGTATACTCACTGTCCTCAGGAGTGGCGTGAGCCTAGTGCTGGTAAACTAATAAGACCTCAGTTCATCTTCTTTTGGTGGGCATCAAATGAGAAAGAGTCTGAGATCTTGCTGGAATAAGATATAGAAGAGTCCCTTCCTGGTCCAATTGAGGCCTCCATGCTTGTCCCAGTTCTGACTGATACTGTCATGGAAGACTCCCCTTAGAATCCCTTCTTCTGCAGTCTAACCTCTGACACTAACCTGGGTACCCTTAGAATCCCTTCCTCTGCAGTCTAACCTCAGACACTAACCTGGGTACATATCCTTTACTTTCTGGGCCTCTAATTCCTCACTTGTGACCTAAAGGAAAAGGTATGCGCCATGCACTGTTTTCGGTGCTGGAGGTATGGTGACAAATTAACATAGCTAAATCCTTGCAGTCATGGGGCTAACAACTGCTGAGAACCAGTAAACAAAGAAATAATTGTTTTAAATGGTAATGAGAACCGTGAAGAAAGCATATGATCCTGTGTGACTGGGCAAAGAATATACCAGAAGTAGAGTGATCAGGCACTACGAACAAAGCTAGTGGAGGTGATGGAATTCCAATTGAGCTATTTCAAATCCTGAAAGATGATGCTGTGAAAGTGCTGCACTCAATATGCCAGCAAATTTGGAAAACTCAGCAGTGGCCACAGGACTGGAAAAGGTCAGTCTTCATTCCAATCCCAAAGAAAGGCAATGCCAAAGAATGCTCAAACTACTGCACAATTGCACTCATCTCACACACTAGTAAAGTCATGCTCAAAATTCTCAAAGCCAGGCTTCAGCAATATGTGAACCGTGAACTCCCAGATGTTCAAGCAGGTTTTAGAAAAGGCAGAGAGACCAGGGGTCAAATTGCCAACATCCGCTGGATCATGGAGAAAGCAAGAGAGTTCCAGAAAAACATCTATTTCTGATTCATTGGCTATGCCAAAGCCTTTGACTGTGTGGATCACAATAAACTGTGGAACATTCTGAAAGAGATGGGAATACCAGACCACCTGACCTGCCTCTTGAGAAACCTGTATGCAGGTCAGGAAGCAACAGTTAGAACTGTACATGGAACAACAGACTGGTTCCAAATAGGAAAAGGGGTACGTAAAGGTTGTATATTGTCACCCTGCTTATTTAACTTATATGCAGAGTACATCATGAGGAACGCTGGACTAGAAGAAGTGCAAGCTGGAATCAAGATTACTGGGAGAAATATCAATAGCCTCAGATCTGCAGATGACACCACCCTTATGGCAGAAAGTGAAGAGGAACTCAAAAGCCTCTTGATGAAAGTGAAAGAGGAGAGTGAAAATGTTGACTTGAAGCTCAACATTCAGAAAACGAAGGTCATGGCATCTGGTCCCATCACTTCATGGGAAATAGATGGAAAAACAGTGGAGACAGTGTCAGACTTTATTTTGGGGGGGCTCCAAAATCACTGCGGATGCTGATTGCAGCCAGGAAATTAAAAGACGCTGACTCCTTGGAAGGAAAGTTATGACCAACCTAGATAGCATATTCAAAAGCAGAGACATTACTTTGCCAAACAAGGTCCATCTAGTCAAGGCTATGGTTTTTCCCGTGGTCATGTATGGATGTGAGAGTTGGACTGTGAAGAAAGCTGATCGCCGAAGAATTGATGCATTTGAACTGTGGTGCTGGAGAACACTCTTGAGAGTCCCTTGGACTGCAAGGAGATCCAACCAGTCCATTCTAAAGGAGATCAATCCTGGGTGTTCATTGGAAGGACTGATGCTAAAGCTGAAAGTCCAATACTTTGGCCACCTCATGCGACGAGTTGACTCACTGGAAAAGACTCTGATGCTGGGAGGGATTGGGGGCAGGCAGAAACGGGAACGACAGAGCATGAGATGGCTGGATGGCATCACCGACTTGATGGACATGAGTCTGAGTGAACTCCGGGAGTTGGTGATGGACAGGGAGTCCTGGCTTGCTGTGATTCATGGGGTCGCAAAGATTCAGACACGACTGAGCAACTGAAATGAACTGAACTGAACTGAGAATGATCAGGGAGGGCTTCTATGAAGAGGTAATATTTCAGTTGAGAGCTGAAAGATGAGAAAAGGTAGTCAAGCAGAATAAGGAAAGAATATACCTGGCAAGTGTAAACAGCAAAATCAAAGGCCCAGAGGTAAGAACTACCATCATGTGTTTGAGGGACAAAAGAAAGGTTGATAGTGAAACCATTTACCTCAGACTGGGACTTTAACCCACTTGCTGGGATTCAAAATGTAGCCTAAACCCATGCTCTTTTAACTGAGATCACAGGCCTTGCTTCAGGACCAAATGAAGCTCAGGTTCTTAATGTCTCATCATGGAAAGAATTCAGTGAGAGACAAAGTGATATGTGAGAAGTGGATTTATTCAGAAACACATTCCACAAACAGAGTGTGGGCTATTGCAGAGGGTGAATGTGGCCTCAAAATGTGCTGTAGTTAACTTTTATAGGCTGAGTTATTTCATAGCCTAATGAGTGGGAGGATTATTCCAAATATTTCTGGGGAAGGGATAGAGATTTCCAGGAATTGTGCCACCGCTCAGCTTTTGGTTTTTGATTGTTGGTCTTGGAACTGTAATGGTACCTCTGGGTGTGTCATTCAGCTTGCTGATGTGTTACAATGAGGGTATAATGAGAATCAAGTTCTAATTGAAGTTGACTAGTCTGCCATCACTTCATGGGAAACAGATGGAAAAACAGTGGAAACAGTGTCAGACTTTATTTTGGGGGGCTCCAAAATCACTGCAGATGCTGACTGCAGCCATGAAATTAAAAGACGCTTACTCCTTGGAAGGAAAGTTATGACCAACCTAGATAGTATATTAAAAAGCAGACACATTACTTTGCCAACAAAGGTCCGTCTAGTCAAGACTATGGTTTTTCCCCTGGTCATGTATGGATGTGAGAGTTGGACTGTGAAGAAAGCTGATTGCCGAAGAATTGATGCTTTCGAGCTGTGGTGCTGGAGAAGACTCTTGAGAGTCTCTTGTACTTCAAGGAGATCCAACCAATGCATTCTAAAGGAGATCAATCCTGGGTGTTCATTGGAAGGACTGATGCTAAAGCTGAAACTGCAATACTTTGGCCACCTCATGCGACGAGTTGACTCACTGGAAAAGACTCTGATGCTGGCAAAGGTTGGCGGTGGGAGGAGAAGGGGACGACAGAGAATGAGATGGCTGGATGGCATCACCGATTCGATGGACAGGAGTTTGAGTGAACTCCGGGAGTTGGTGATGGACAGGGAGGCCTGGCGTGCTGTGATTCATGGGGTCTCAGAGAGTCGGACACGACTGAGTGACTGAACTGAACTGAGTCTGCCATCTTGGATCTCTTTGATTCTAATCAGTTTAGGTTCTGTCCTTGGGCTATTTCATTCTTTCAAAGTTTGTGCCCTGCCCCCTACCCTCCTGTTTCAGTGGGGCTGGTATATAGTTAAGTGTGTAGAAAGTGAGTATAAAATGAAGTCAAACTGGAGAAGTGGCTAGATCACACATAGTTTTTTAAACCACAAAAAGGGGTTTGGATTATTCTAAATATGATAGGAGGTTTTAAATAAAGGCAGGGCTTCCCTGTTGGCTCAGATGGTAAAGAGTCTGACTACAATGCAGGAGACCCGGGGTCAATCCCTGGATTGGGAAGATACCCTGGAGAAGGAAATGGCAACGCACTCCAGTATTCTTGCCTGGAAAATCCCATGGATGGAGGAGCCTGGCAGGCTACAGTCCATGAGGTCACAAAGATTAGGACACGACTGAGTGACTAACACTTTCACTTTCATGACATAATCTGGTGCAGAGTTTTAAGCTTGATTCTTCTGATTGAAGCATGGAGAATACTTGTAGCAGAATGGGAGCCCAATGATGAGGCTATTGTAGTAATCCATGTGAAATATGATTGGTGTCTCAGACTAGGGTGTGATGAGTGGAGATGAGACAATCTTGTAATTAAGATGTGTTTTGGAGATAGAATCACCAGGATTTGTTGATGGCTTCACAGTGGAAGAAGAGCTGAGAGAAAAGAGATAAATCAAGAATGACCCCTAGGTTTGGGATTTTTCTGCAACAAGACTGAAGTTTGTATTATTTTCTGAGATGAGAAAGATTAGGTAAGGGTGTGGTGTAATCCTAGTGCTTAAAATATGGACTCTGGAGCCAAGTATTTTTTTGATTAGTTGCTCAGTACTGTCCGACTCTTTGCAACCCCATGGCCTGAAGCACGCTAGGCTTTCCTGTCCCTCACCATCTCCCGAAGTTTGCTCAAACTCGTGTGCATTGAATTGGTGATGGCATCCAGCCATCTCATCCTCTATTGTCCCTTTCTCCTCCTGTGTTCAATCTTTCCAAGCATCAGGGTCTTTTCCAATGAGTCAACTCTTCACAATATGTGGTCAAAGTATTGGAGCTTCAGCATCAGTCCTTCCAGTAAAGATTCAGGATTGATTTCCTTTAGCATTGACTGGCTTAATCTTGCTATCCAAGAGACTCTCAAGAGTTTTCTCCAACAGCACAGTACGAAAGCATCAATTCTTTGGAACTCGGCCTTCTTTTTGGTCCAACTCTCACATGCATACATGACTACTGGAAAAACCAGAGCTTTGACTATACGGACCTTTGTTAGAAGGTGATGTCTCTCTTTTTAATACACTGTCTAGGTTTGTCATAGTTTTTCTTCTAAGGAGTAAGCATTTTTAATTTCATAGCTGCAATCTCCTTCCACAGTGATTTTGGAGCCCAAGAAAATAAAGTCTGTTGCTGTTTTCATTTTTCCCTATCTATTTGCCCTGAATTGATGGGACCAGATTCTATGATCTTAATTTTTTGAATGTTGAGTTTTAAGCCAGCTTTTTCAGTCTTCTCTTTCACCTTTATCAAGAGGCTCTTTAGTTTCTCTTTGCTTTCTGCCATTAGGGTAGTGTCATCTGTATATCTGAGGTTATTGATAATTCTCCCAACAATTTTGCTTCCAGCTTGTGATTCATCCAGCCTGGCATTTCACATGATGTACTCTCCAGTTAGAACTGGACATGGAACAACAGACTGGTTCCAAATAGGAAAAGGAGTACGTCAAGGTTGTATATTGTCACCCTGCTTATTTAACTTATATGCAGAGCACATCATGAGGGACGCTAGGTTGGAAGAAGCACAAGCTGGAATCAAGATTGCCAGGAGACATATCAATAACCTCAGATATGCAGATGACACCACCCTTATGGCAGAAAGTGAAGAGGAACTCCAAGGCCTCATGAGGAAAGTGAAAGAGGAGAGTGAAAAAGTTGGCTTGAAGCTCAACATCCAGAAAACGAAGATCATGGCATCTGGTCCCATCACTTCATGGGAAATAGATGGGGAAACAGTGGAAACTGTGTCAGACTTTATTTTTTTGGGCTCCAAAATCACTTTGGATGCTGATTTCAGCCATGAAATTAAAATACGCTGACTCCTTGGAAGGAAAGTTATGACCAACCTAGATAGCATATTAAAAAGCAGAGACATTACTTTGCCAACCAAGGTCCGTCTAGTCAAGGCTATGGTTTTTCCCGTGGTCATGTATGGATGTGAGAGTTGGACTGTGAAGAAAGCTGATCACCGAAAAATTGATGCTTTTGAACTGTGGTGCTGGAGAAGACTCTTGAGAGTCCCTTGGACTGCAAGGAGATCCAACCAGTCCATTCTAGAGGAGATCAATCCTGGTTGTTCATTGGAAGGACTTATGCTAAAACTGAAAGTCCAGTACTTTGGCCACCTCATGCAACGAGTTGACTCACTGGAAAAGACTCTGATGCTGGGAGCGATTGGGGGTAGGAGGAGACAGGGACGACAGAGAATGAGGTGGCTGGATGGCATCACCGACTCGATGGACATGAGTTTGAGTGAAATCCGGGAGTTGGTGATGGACAGGGAGGCCTGGCGTGCTGTGGTTCATGGGGTCGCTAAGAGTCGGACACGACTGAGTGACTGAACTGAACTGAACTGAACTGAACTCTGCATATAAGTTAAATAAACAAGGTGACAATAGGCAGCCTTGACATACTCCTTTCCCAATTTGGAACTAGTCTGTTGTTCCATGTCTGATTCTAACTGTTGTCTCTTGACCTGCATATGGGTTTCTCAACAGGCAGGTATGGTGGTCTGGCATTCCTAGGAGCCAAGCTGCTTAGCTTCAAATCTCATTGCTATAGTTTGTGGTCTTTGTCAAGTTTTTAAATCTCTCACAGTTACAACTTCCCCATGAGCACAGAAGGGATAATAGCAGTGATAATAACAGTACTTATATAATAGGATTATAGTAAGGATTACATAAATTAATAGAGTTAAAGCACTTGAAACAATGCCTGGTAAAGTAAATGCTCTGTTACTTGTTTCATTTCTCCTTTCTAGTGACTGCACTTGCAATTTTGTAAGCTTCATCCCTCTAATTCTGTGCTCTGGATCTCATATCACGTTTACTATTTTGTCCTCTTCTTGCCTCTGACTTTGTCTTCCCTCTGTTGAGATGCAAGAGATAAACAGAGGAGGCTCATATGGCCAATTCAGGCTGTGGTGCATAGGCTCTCTACAATCAGGTAGAGGAGAAGGTGCCCCAGTCAGGAAGGGAGACTACACTTCTCTGGGCAATCTGTGTATCAGGAGTTCCCAGGATGGGCTAAATTTAATAGAATTTATTACATAGTAGGAGAAGGCAATGGCAAGCCACTCCAGTACTCTTGCCTAGAAAATCCCATGTATGGAGGAGCCTGGTAGGCTGCAGTCCACGGGATCGCTATGAGTCGGACATG
The DNA here is from genome assembly GCF_049115385.1 of Moschus berezovskii. Classification (NCBI taxonomy): domain Eukaryota; kingdom Metazoa; phylum Chordata; class Mammalia; order Artiodactyla; family Moschidae; genus Moschus; species Moschus berezovskii. The sequence continues at coordinate 45,826,412 of NC_142488.1, read as the reverse complement.
ACTGAGTGACTTCACTTTCACTTTTCACTTTCACACATTGGAGAAGGAAATGGCAACCCACTCCAGTGTTCTTGCCTGGAGAATCCCAGGGACGGGGGAGCCTGGTAGGCTGCCGTCTATGGGGTCGCACAGAGTCGGACAAGACTGAAGTGACTTAGCAGCAGCAGCATTACAGAGTATGTATAGAGTGTATTCTGTGGAAAGGCTCTGGCAAGTTGCTGATTGATGCTTCATGAAACTGGACTCTAACCTCTATTTTCCTTTTCTGGATTATTTTTTTCTATTCTTTGACATCTCTTCAAAGATACCTGCTCTCTCTATATGTATGATCCCTTCAAATGGATATCCTGCTGAATGTTAATAGTTTTTTTTTTTCCTAAAGTGAGTGTGAGGTGTCTCATGATCAAATTTCATGATAAAGACAAACTTTTTTAGGAACCTCTACTCTGCTAATGTGCATTGAGAATCTTTAATAGGAAAAATAGAGTTGCAGCATTTCTTAAACTTACTTGAACAGGGAGCCCTCCTTTTAGTAGGAGGATGTCATATTTTGGGAAATGCTGTCTTAGCTACACTCTTATCAGGAAAGCCCAACCCCATGACCCTTCTTTTGATAGTAATATACTGGTGTTTAAGTTTACTGTTCTAGAAGATTTGCTTCTCAGCTCAATTTTTTTCAACGTGGAAAGAAAAAATCTCAGACTTTAGAAACTGTCAAGCCTGTTTGAAATTTTGACCCTGCCACTTATAAACCGTGTGATTTAATCAAGTTCATTTGCCTCTCTGGGTTTTAACAAAAGCCCTACTTGTATAATAAAAAATATAATAATTCCTGTTCTTCAGGAGAATTATGGGAGTTGAAATACTGTATTTGAGGGCAACTGGTACACTAAATGCTGTCCACAGGCTGGAGTAATTACTTTTTCAGACATAAACAGGCAGGTGGGGCATTTAAGTCTTTCTGTTGTTTAAGACATGACATTTCACAGGAAATGACTTGTTGAAGAAGACAGGATGCTGGGAACCTGACTAGAAACGGGATTGTAGTGGCCCTGGCACACAGGTCTGTAATATTCAAATATTACCACTAGAGGGCTAGGACTTAGGCTCGGAAACTATTTTTTAAAAATGAAATCATTTCTGGTTATAAATTTACCAAATATACCAAAAGGGGAAATGTTGGCAAAGTAATAAATTAGGAGATTGAGATTAACATACATGCACTGCTGCTGCTGCTGCTAAGTCAGTTCAGTCGTGTCTGACTCTGTGTGACCCCATAGATGGAAGCCCACCAGGCTCCCCTGTCCCTGGGATTCTCCAGGCAAGAACACTGGACTGGATTGCTATTTCCTTCTCCAATGTGTGAAAGTGAAAAGTGAAAGTGAAGTCACTCAGTCGTGTCCGACCCTTAGCGACCCCATGGACTGCAGCCTACCAGGCTCCTCCATTCATGGGATTTTCTAGGCAAGAGTACTGGAGTGGCTTGTGGGTCTTCCAAGGTGGCACAGTTGTAAAGAATCCACCTGCAAATGCAGGAGACACCAGAGATGCAGGTTTGGGTTAGGAAGATCCCCTGGAGTAAGAAATGGCAACCTGCTGCAGTATTCTTGCCTGTAAAATTCCATGGACAGAGAAGCCTGGTGGGGTAGCAGAGTCAGACATGACTGAGCGACTGACACACACATACATATATGAAATAGATAACTAGCAAGCACCTATTGTATAGCATAGAGAACTCTATTCAACATATAGAGTTCTGAAATAACCTATATGAGAAAAGAATCTGAAAAAGAATGAATATATGTTTGTGCGTGTGTGTGTGTGTGCGCACTTAGTCACTTCATTAGTGTCTGATTCTTTGTGAACCCATGAACTGTAGCCCACCAGGATCCTGTGTCCACAGGGAAACTCTAGGCAAGAATACTGGAGTGGGTTGCCATGCCGTCTTCCAGGGGATCTTCCCAACTTGGGGATGGAACCCAGTCTCCCCCACATTGCAGGAGGATTCTTTACTATCTGAGACACCAGAGAAGTCCATATCCATATATATATATATGAATATATATATATATATATACACACACATACACATATCTACCTATACTGTATATCTATATCTATAACTATAGCTATATCTATGTATGATTCAGTTTGCTGTACACCTGAGATAAACACAATATTGTAAACCAACTATACTCCAATAAAAATTAAAAGTTAAAAAAATAAACTTACCAAATAAAAGCTCATTGTATGCATTCTGGAAAATATGGAAAAAAATTAAATCTCTCTAGGCATGATCTCATGCCTAGAGACATTGTTAATGAACATTTTATTTTCCTCCAGAGTGTTTTTGCATTGTATATTTTTATAGAGTTTATATCATGCTACATATGTTAATTTTTGTTTTTGTTTTATTAATTGAACACAACCACACAGGCATTCCCCCTCTTCAAGTCACTTGAGGATTATTTGCCAATATGCTGCAAACTTTAAAATAAGCATAATTTTAATTTATGAATGTTTTCTAAAGTGAATGTAAGTTGAGGTAACTACTGAGGTTTTATTTTTAATGAAGCTGTGGTGTAAATCTTTGTGCGTAAAGTGTTTCTGTATTTCAAATAAGAACCTAAGGTCCATATAGTCAAGGCTATGGTTTTTCCAGTAGCCACGTATGGATGTGAGAGTTGGATTATAAAGAAAGCTGAGCCCCAAAGAATTGATGCTTTTGAACTGTGGTGGTGGAGAAGACTCTTGAGAGTCCCTTGGACTGCAAAGAGATCCAACCAGTCCATCCTAAAGGAAATCAGTCCTGAATATTCGTTGGAAGGACTGATGTTGAAACTGAAACTCCAATAACTGTGGCCACCTGATGCTAAGAACTGACTCATTTGAAAAGGCCCTGATGCTGGGAAAGATTGAAGGTGGGAGGAGAAGGAGACAACAGAGGATGAAATGGTTGGTTGGCATCACCGACTCAATGGACATGAGTTTGAGTAAACTCTGGGAGTTGGTGATGGACAGGGAGGCCTCACGTGCTGCACTCCATGGGGTCGCAGAGTTGGACATGACTGAGTAACTGAACTGAACGACAAATCCCCAGAGATGGAATTCCCAGACTCGGGAATTCGTTGTTTGAAAGCTCGTGATATACGTAGCTGGAATTATTTCCAGATTGGCTATATCAATTTGTATTTTCACCAGCAATCTCGGTTACACTTCACTCTCTGGAAAATGGTATGCACATTCTAAAAGGGCTTTGCTAATTTGATAGGAGAAAAATGCTGACTTGCTTAATTCACATTTAGATAACTTTGAGTATTTTTCAATGTGTATATTATCCATTTGTATTTCTTTAGTGATTTTTCTGTTCACATCTTTTATTCTGTAATCACTGGGAATCTTTTTTAAATTCTTTGCTGCTGGAGCTCTGTAAAATAATGATAGTTCATATGTTTTGAGTGCTTATCAGATGCCAAGAACAGTGCAGAATGACATCAGTAATCTCATTTAATTTCTATCCCAACATCATGAAGAAGATATTATAATTATCAGGATAGTTAGAGGAAAAAGTCATTTTTCTGAAGTCAGCTGGAAAGAGATATATCCAGATCCTGCAGTTCTAAGCATTGTGCTCTATTTGTCTGATATTGAGTCCTGAAGGCCTTGCATATGGTTACACAGGTTGTTCACTGTTCAACTCCAAAGAGTACCACTCACATTGTAGTCTAGTTTGTGCTTGGCATAACTCTAGGGAGTACCAGAGTTGTGCCATCCACAAACTGTGTAATGACATGCAGTTTTCCAGTGAGTTCCTTCCCGTTGATAGAAATTTTGGAGAATATATTTGGTCTTTGGCAATATGAGGTCTGACTATTCAGATGTGCTCAAACTACTTTTTACTTCTCAATCTTAATTTTCCCATCAGAGAAAAGTGATGGGTTCAACTAAACCAATGCTTAAAGAAGTGTAGCGTGGCTTCCAGAGATGGCACCACACATACTTATAGAAGGTAATTCCTATGAAAATTTCTTAACAGTAACAAATTTATTTTATGCTTATCTTCTAATAATGACACACCACTGGTTCTCCACTTTTACTAGTGTATAATTTCCTTTAAAAATAAATGTCTAAACAAAAAGTTGATTTAAATATAAATATCGTGTTGTTATATAGGTAGACTTTGAATGTCTATTTCTTTACTGCCTGTCTTTTTCAATGAGAATGTAAACTCATTAGGAGATGGACATTTGTCTATCTTACTCACTGTTGTATTCCTAGAACCTAGAGCAATGCTTGACATGTAGTAGGTGCTGAGTGAATTCTGCTGAGTTTATTTAAAAAGGATGAATGGAATTCTGGGTTCCAGTCTGGCGTGTAATTGTCAGTCTCATTCTCACAAACTGAACAAGTGGAAAATCAACAACTCTTTTTAGATCCACTAAGAATTTAGATCAAAAACTCAGACTAAAATGAGGTTATCACCTCACACCAATCAGAATGTTCATCATCAAAAAAGTCTGCAAACAATAAATGCTGGATAGGATGTGGAGAAAAAGGAGCCCTATTACACTACTGGTGAGAATGTAAATTTATACAGTCACTATGGAGAAGAGTATGGAGGTTTCTTAAAAAAACTAAAAATTAGAATTATCATATAACCCAGCAATCCCATCCCTGGACATATACCCAGAGAAAACCATAATTCCAAAAGATCCATGCACCCCGATGTTTATTGAAACACTGTTTACAATACACAAGACCTGAAAGCAACCTAAATGTCAATCAACAGAAAAATGGATAAAGAAGGTATGGCACATATATACAATGGGATATTCAGTTCAGTTCAGTTCAGTCGCTCAGTCGTGTCCGAATCTTTGCGACCCCATGAATCACAGCACGCCAGGCCTCCCTGTCCATCACCAACTCCCAGAGTTCACTCAAACTCATGTCCATCGAGTCGGTGATGCCATCCAGCCATCTCATCCTCTGTCGTCCCCTTCTCCTCAAGTCCCCAATCCCTCCCAGCATCAGAGTCTTTTCCAGTGAGTCAACTCTTCACATGAGGTAGCCAAAGTATTAATTTTCTGTTTAGTTGATCTATCCATAGGTGTAAGTGGGGGTATTAATGTCTCCCACTATTATTGTGTAATTGTTAATTTCCCCTTTCATACTTGTTAGCATTTGCCTTACATATTGTGGTGCTCTTATGCTGAGTGCATATATATTTATAATTGTTATATCTTCTTCTTGTATCGATCCTGTTATCATTATGTAGTGTCCTTCTTTGTCTCCTTTCACAGCCTTTCTGCTAAAATCTATTTTATCTGATATGAGTATTGCTATTCCTGCTTTCTTTTGGTCTCTATTTACATGGAATAGCTTTTTCCAGCCCTTCGCTTTCAGTCTGTGTGTGTCCCTTGTTTTGAAGTGGTTTTTTGTAGATAACATGTGTAAGGGTCTTGTTTTTGTATTCACTCAACCAGTCTTTGTCTTTTGGTTGGGGCATTCAACCCATTTACATTTAAGGTATTTATTGATAAGTATGATTCCATTGCCATTTACTTTGTTGTTTTGGATTCAAGTTTATACACCCTTTCTGTGTTTCCTGTCTAGAGAAGATCCTTTAGCTTTTGTTGGAGAGCTGGTTTGGTGGTGCTGAATTCTCTCAGCTTTTGCTTGTCTGTAAAGCTTTTGATTTCTCCTTCATATTTGAATGAAATCCTTGCTGGGTACAGTAATCTGGGTTATAGGTTTTTCTCTTTCATCATCTAAGTATGTCCTGCCATTCCCTTCAGGCCTGAAGAGTTTCTGTTTAAAGATAAGCTGTTATCCTTATGTGAATCCCTTGTGTGTTTATTTGTTGCTTTTCCCTGGCTGCTTTTAATATTTGTTCTTTGTTAATTTGATTAAACTGTGTCTTGGGTTTATCCTGTTTGAGTCTCTCTGGGTTTCTTGGACTTGGGTGACTATTTCCTTCCCCATTTCAGGGATGTTTTCACCTATTATCTCCTCAAGTATTTTCTCACGGTCTTTCTTTTAGTCGTCTTCTTCTGTGACTCCTATAATTCGAATCTTGGGGGATTTAACATTCTCCCAGAGGTCTCTGAGGCTATCCTCATTTCTTTTAATTCCTTCTTCTTTTTTCCTCTCTGTTTCATTTATTTCTACCATTCTATCTTCTACCTCAGTTATCCTAACTTCTGCCTCCATTATTCTACTGTTGGTTCTCTCCAGAGTGTTTTTAATCCCATTTATTGCATTGTTCATTATATATTGACTCTTTTTTATTTCTTCTAGGTCCTTCAGCAATATGTGAACCGTGAAATTCCAGATGTTCAAGCTGGTTTTAGAAAAGGCAGAGGAACCAGAGATCAAATTGTCAACATCTGCTGGATCATGGAAAAAGCAAGAGAGTTCCAGAAGAGCATCTATTTCTGCTTCATTGACTATGCCAAAGCCTTTGACTGTGTGGATCACAATCAACTGTGGAAAATTCTGAAAGAGATGGGAATACCAGACCACCTGACCTGCCTCTTGAGAAACCTGTATGCAGGTAAGGAAGCAACAGTTAGAACTGGACATGGAACAACAGACTAGTTCCAAATAGGAAAAGGAGTACGTCAAGGTTGTATATTGTCACCCTGCTTATTTAACTTATATGCAGAGTACATCATGAGGAACGCTGGGCTGGAAGAAGCACAAGCTGGAATCAAGATTGCTGGGAGAAATATCAATCACCTCAGATATGCAGATGACACCACCCTTATGGCAGAAAGTGGAGAGGAACTAAAAATCCTCATGATGAAAGTGAAAGAGAAGAGTGAAAAGGTTGGCTTGAAGCTCAACATTCAGAAAACGAAGGTCATGGCATCTGGTTCCATCACTTCATGGGAAATAGATGGGGAAACAGTGGAAACAGTGTCAGGCTTTTTTTTGGGGGGGTAGGGGGCTCCAAAATCACTGTGGATGCTTATTGCAGCCATGAAATTAAAAGACGCTTACTCCTTGGAAGGAAAGTTATGACCAACCTAGACAGCATGTAAAAAACAGAGACATTACTTCACTAACAAAGGTCCGTCTAGTCAAGGCTATCGTTTTTCCAGTGGTCATATATGGATGTGAAAGTTGTACTGTGAAGAAAGCTGATCACCTAAGGATTGATTCTTTTGAACTGTGGTGCTGGAGAAGACTCTTGAGAGTCCCTTGGACTGCAAGGACATCCAACCAGTCCATTCTAAAGGAGATCAGTCCTCGGTCTTCATTGGAAGGACTGATTCTAAAGCTGAAACTCCAATACTTTGGCCATCTCATGCGAAGAGTTGACTCATTGGAAAAGACTCTGATGCTGGGAGGGATTGGGGGCAGGAGGAGAAGGGGATGACAGAGAATGAGATGGCTGGATGGCATCACCGCCTCGATGGACATGAGTTTGAGTGAACTCCGGGAGTTGGTGATGGACAGGGAGGCCTGGCGTGCTGTGATTCATGGGGTTGCAAAGAGTTGGACACGACTCAGCGACCTAACTGAACTGATGTCCTTTTTAAACCTTTCTTGTATCTTCTCTATCTTTCTCTCCAGGCTATTTATCTGTAACTCCATTTTGTTTTCATGATAGTGGATCATTTTCACTATCATTATTCGGTATTTTTTATCAGGTAGATTCCCTGTCTCTTTGTCTTTTGTTTGGATTGGTGGGCATTTATCCTGTTCCTTTACCTGCTGAGTATTTCTCTGTCTTTTCATCTTGTTTATTTTGTTGTGTTTGGGGTGGCCTTACCGTATTCTGGCAGTGTGTTGTTCCTCTTTCTTTTGGAGGTTCCATGCTGTGGGTGGGGTTGGATGGTGGCTTGTCAAGGTTTCCTGGTTAGGGAAGCTTGTGTTGGTGTTCTGGTGGGTGGACCTGGATTTCTGCTCTCTGGAGTGCAATGAAGTATCCAGTAGTGAGTTTTCAGATAGCAGTGGTTTTGGTGTGACTTTGGGCAGCCTATTTTGAAGCTCAGGGCTATGTTCCTGTGTTGCTGGAGAATTTGTGTGGTATGTCTTGCTCTGGAACTTGTTGGCCCTTGTGTGGTGCTTTGTTTCAGTGTAGGTATGGAGGCATTTGGTAAGCTCCTATCGATTAATATTCCCTGTGTTCAGGAGTTCTCTGGTGTTCTCAGGATTTGGACGTAAGCCTCCTGGCTTGGGTTTTCAGTCTTATTCTTGCAGTAGCCTCAAGACTTCTCAATCTATACAGCACTGACAATAATACATCTAGGTTAATGATGTATAGTTTCCCACAGTGAGGGACACCCAGAGAGGTACACAGAGTTACATGGAAATGAGAAGAGGGAGGAGGGAGATAGAGGTGACCAGGAAGAGAAGGGGGGAATCAAAAGGGGAGAGAGCAAGCTAGCCAGTAATCACTTTCCTATGTGCTCTCCACAGTCTGGATCCCTCAGAGATTTTCACGGAGTTACCCAGAGAAGAGAAGATGGAGGAAGGAGACAGAGGTGGCCAGGAGGAGGAAAGGGGGAATCAAAAGGAGAGATACAGATCCAACCACTAATCTGTTCCCTAAGTGTTCTCCACAGTCTGGAACACACAAAGAGATTCACACAGATGGGTAGAGAAGAAAAGCGAGAGGGGGGAGATAGAGGCTACCTGGTGGAGAAAAAAGAGAGTCAAAAGGGGGAGAAAGCAATTAAGCCAGTAATCTCGCTCCCAAGTAAAATGGGTACTGAAGATTGGTTTCTTAAAGGTACAAAGTTGATCAGTTCAGTTCAGTCTCTCAGTCATGTTCGACTCTTTGCGACCCCATGAATCACAGCACGCCAGGTCTGCCTGTCCATCACCAACTCCCGGAGTTCAAAGTTGATAACAAAAAGCAAAAATTAAAAATCTGGAGTAGACCTTAGATTCTCAAAAATACAATATTAAAAAAAAGTCACAAAAATTGTAAAATATATATATATATGAAGTTTGCTTTAAAATAGGATTGTTTTTATGAAAATGAAAATTAAAGGAGTAATAGAGGACTTAAAAATTAAAAAATTAAAAAATGATAATAGTAAAAATTTATTTAGGACTTTCTCTGAAGGTATTGTGGGCAGTGTGAGGTCAGTTCAGTGTCAGATAGTTCCTTGATCTGACTTATACTTCTCAAGGTCTATAGGTCCCTTCTTATGTAGTCAATGCTAACTACGGGGTTTTAATTGTACTTGTCACTTCCAAAGCAGTTCCCTCTGTTTTGTTTAGCTTCTTCTGTTTGCTTGTCTCTCTTTTTTTTTTTTTTTTTTCGTTTCACATATGACAACATACATGTTTCAATGTCATTCTCTCAAATCATCCCACCCTCACCCTCTCCCACAAAGTCCCAAAGACTGTTCGATACAACTGTGTCTCTTTTGCTGTCTCGTATACAGGGTTATAAGTGTCTAATTTCCGCCCTGACACAAGGCGGGTGGTGGTTGTCACTTTTTTTAGGCTCACTTGTCCAGTCATGCTCTGGGGAGGGAGGAACACTGCAAACAAATATCACTGGTGTATGTGGGGAGTGCTCACAGTGTTTCAGAGACACTGGGTTTGCCCCCACTCACAGTGTGTGTGCGCTTTCACAGTCTACACTGCTCAGGCTCTAGGTTGCTCTGCCGGGAACTGTCTGAGGTGGGCCTTGGGTTGCATACACTCCCCAGGTCTAAGCCACTCAGGTTCAGGTTCTCAAAGGTGCAGACTTGGTTGGGCCTCTGTTTTGTGCCCTTCCCAGGTCCAAGCAGCTCAGGTAACCTGGTGCTTGGCGAGCGCAGTCACCCCCAGTGGAAGGCTGCATCTTATCACCTCGCCCATCCCAGCTGCTCTGTTTTCTGGGTGTACAATGGGTGCGCCTTCTCAGGTGTGCTGTGTATCTCTTCTGGGGAGCTGATCTCTGGCTGTGACCCTCCCGGCAGATGTCGACTGCCCAGAATCCCAAGAAGTCTTGGTTAGCAACAAAGTCTGCTTGCAGTTTGGTAGATGATGCCTCTCTGGGGAAGTGATTGCCCCCTTCCTTCTCTGGCTGCCCTCGCCTGCCTGTCTCTGGCTGGGGATGGGCCGGTCTGCAGCTGGCTAGCTCTGCTCAGTCTTTTGTTCTGTGAGTGGGCCTGGCCGTGTCTTAGGTTAGGGCTTTTCGTGGGATAGCTATCTGATAATCTGGGTTGCTATCTCAAGTTAGTTCCCTCAGATTGCCCTCGGGGCATTCAGGCCGGGTCCTTACCCTAAGCAATGTAGCCTGTGCCTCCTTGTCCAGCCCCTGCTTGCTAGTGGGCGATGAGAGCATCTGTGCTGCTGCTCCACTGGGAATCGCTGTTAGGCACGTAATCTATGGGTTTTAATTATTTACCTATTTATTTATTTTTCCTCCAGGTTATTTTGCCCTCTGAGATTCCAAGGCGCGCCATGAACCCGCCAGAGAGAGTGTTTCCTGGTGTTTGAAAACTTCTCTCTTTTTTAAGACTCCCTTCCTGGGATGGATCTCTGTCCTTACCTCTTTTGTCTCTCTTTTTATCTTTTATATTTTGTCCTACCTCCTTTCAAAGACAATGGTCTTCCTTTCTGGGTGCCTGATGTCCTCTGCCAGCATTCAGAAGTTGTTTTGTGGAATTTGCTCAGCATTCAAATGTTCTTTTGATGAATTTGTGGGGGAGAAAGTTGTCTCCCCATCCTATCCGTCTGCCATGTTAGGACCACCCCCTTAATTTTCTATTCTTGTAATGTCTTTATTTGGCTTTGGTATCTGTGTAAGACTGATTTCATAAAATGAGGAAGTGTTTCTTCTTCCTCAATTCTTAGAAGAGTTTGAGAGTGATTGGTATTTTTCTTTAAATGTTTAGTTGAATTCACCAGTGAAGCCATCCGGTCCAGGGCTTTTTGTTGTTGTTGTTGGGAAATTTTGATTACTGTTTCAATCTCTAATGGTTACAGGTCTGTTTAAATTTTCTGTTTCTTCTTGAATCAGTTTAGGTAATGTGCATGAGTCAAGGAATTTGCTCTCTCCCTTCAGTTCGATCAAGGTTTGCTTCCTATATTGAAGGCCATTTGTTAGGTCTGTTAATGTTTATAATTTTATCTTTTGCTGTGCTAAGCTGTTTATTAAAATATAGTGTCCTTCTTTTTCTCATAGTATTTTTTCATTTACACTCTATTTTTTCTCAGGTTAGGATAGCCCCTCCAGCTCTCTGTTGTTATTGTTTGTATGGAATACCTTTTTGATGTTTTCATTTTTCAAAAATTTTTTGGCGTATAGTTGCTTTACAATTCTGTGTTAGTTTCTGCTGCACAACAAAGTAAATCAGCTATATACATGTATATCCCCTGATTTTTTATTTCCCTCCCAGTTAGGTCACTGCAGAGCATTGAGTAGAGTTCCCTTAGCTATACAATAGGTTCTCATTGGCTATTTTATAAATAGTAGTGTATATATATAAATCCCAATCTCCCAGTTTATCCTGCCATGATTTGCCCTCTTGGTGTTCATATATTTGTTCTCTGTGACTATGACTCTATTCATGCATTGCAAATAGGTTCTTTTGTACCATTTTTCTAGATTCCATATATATGCATTAATATATGATATTTGGTTTTCTGACTTACTTCTCTCTGTATGACAGTTCCTAGGTCCATCGATGACTCCACAAATGGAACATTATTTTTTCCTTTTTATGGCTCAGAAAGATGCCATTGTATATGATGTGCTCATCTTTTTTTAATCCATTCCTATGTTGCTGGACATTTAAGTTCTTCCATGTCCTGGCTATTATAAATGGTGTTGCGATAAACATCACAGTACATGTATCTTTTGGAATTCTGGTTTCCTCCAGGAGACATGCTCAGACGTGGGATTGTTGGGTGATATGGTAGTTCCATATTTTAAGGAACCTCCTTACTGTTCTCCATAGTGACTGTATCAATTTACATTCTCACCAACAGTGAGATGTTTTGAGGATGGCCACTCTGACCAATGTGAGATGATAACTTATTGTAGTTTTGACTTGCATTTCTCTAATAATTAGTGGTGTTGAGCATCTTTTCCATCTTGGCCATCTGTATGTTATCTTTGGCGAAATGTCTGTTTAGGTCTTCTACACGTTTTTGATTGGGCTGTTTGATTGTTTTGGTATTGAGTTGCATGTGCTATTTGAATATTTTGGAGATTAATCCCTTGTCAATTGCTTCATTTGCAAATATTTTCTTCCATTCTGAGGGTTGTCTTTTCCTCTTTTTTATGGTTTCCTTTGCTATGCGAAAGATTTTAAGTTTGATTAGGTCCCATTTTTACTTTCTGTTTTTGTTTTCATTACTCTAGGAGGCGAGTCAAAAAAGATCTTGCCATGAGTATGTCAAAGAGTGGTCTGCCCTATATTTTCCTCTGAGAGTTTTATAGTATCTGACCTTAAGTTTAAATCTTTAACCCATTTTGAGTTTACTTTAGTGTATGGTGTTAGAGAGTGTTCTAATTTCCTTCTTTTGCATATAGCTGTCCAGTTTTACCAGAATCATTTATTGAAGAGACTGTCTTTTCTTCATTGTATATTCTTGTCTCCTTTGTCAAAAATCAGGTGACCATCGGTGCATCAGTTTATTTCTGGACTTTGTATCCTGTCACATTGATCTATATTTACGTTTTTGTGCCAGTACCATACTGTCTTGATTACTGCAGCACTGGAGTATAGCCTGAAGTCAGGGAGTCTGATTTCTCAGGCTCCAATTTTTTTCTCAGGATTGCTTTAGCTATTTGGAATCTTTAGTGTTTACATGCAAATTGTAAAAAAGTTTATTCTAATTGTGTGGAAAATGTTATTGCTAATTTGATAATGAACTGTAGATTGCTGTCAAAATTACATCTGAATACATTGCATGTCCAATAACAGATAAATAATTGCTTTATATATCTGTCTTTCAAATACTGTAGTAAATTAAAAAGTGGAGTTATACGCCAAAATTACAATAGCAGTAGATTTTATAATTATCCATGAGCTTACCTTTTCCGAGGATCTTATTCATACAGCTTCAATCCACTGTATAGTATTTTTTTTCATTTTCAATATTATGAATTCCCTCCTTTTGCATCTCTTGCAGGGCAGGTCTTGTGGTAATGAACCTACTTGCTGCTGCTGCTAAACCGCTTCAGTCGTGTCCGACTCTTAGCGACCCCATGGAATGCAGCCTACCAGGCTCCTCCGTCCATGGGATTTTCCAGGCAAGAGTACTGGAGTGGGGTGCCATTGCCTTCTCCAATGAAACTACTTAGTTTTTTTTTTTTTTTTTTAGTATGTATAATTTCTCAGTAATTTTTGAAGGGTAGTTGTGCTGGACATAGCACTCTCAGTTGAGAGTTTATTATTTTCCTTCATCAGTTTGAATATATCAGCTCACTGATTTCTTGTCTCCAAGATTCTTGATAAGAAATTAATTGATAAAGTTATTTAGGATCTATTATATGTGATAGTTGTGCCTCCCATTCTGCTTCCAAGATTCAGTTTCTTTCTTGACTTTTGACAGCTGATTATAATGTGTCTAAGTGTGGGTAGTGGGTGTCTTTCTTTTCATTCTACTTGGAGTTTGCTGAGACAATTGAGTTTGTAGATTCATGTATTTCATCAAATTTGAGAAGTTTTCAGTCATTTCTTCTTTAAATATTCTTTTCCAGCCCTTCCCTTTATCTTCTCCTTCTGGATGTCACCATGTGTGTTGGTTTGCTTGCTGACATACATGAATGTCTTCAGTTCAGTTCAGTCGCTCAGTCGTGTCTGACTCTCTGCGACCCCATGAATCACAGCACGCCAGGCTTCCCTGTCCATCACCAACTCCCGGAGTTCACTCAAACTCATGTCCATTGAGTCGGTGATGCCATCCAGCCATCTCATGCTCTGTCATCCCCTTTTCCTCCCACCCCCAACCTTTCCCAGCATCAGAGTCTTTTCCAGGGAGTCAACTCATCGCATGAAGTGGCCAAAGTATTGCAGTTTCAGCTTTAGCATCAGTCCTTCCAATGAACACCCAGAATTGATCTCCTTTAGAATGGACTGGTTGGATCTCCTTGCAGTCCAAGAGACTTTCAAGAGTCTTCTCCAGCACCACAATTCAAAAGCATCAATTCTTCGGCGATCAGCCTTCTTCACAGTCCAACTCTCACATCCATACATGACCACGGGAAAAACCATAGCCTTGACTAGACGGACCTTGGTTGGCAAAGTAATGTCTCTGCTTTTTAATATACTATCTAGGTTGGTCATAACTTTCCTTCCAAGCAGTAAACGTCTTTTAATTTCATGGCTGCAATCAGCATCTGCAGTGATTTTGGAGCCCCAAAAAATAAAGTCTGACACTGTTTCCACTGTCTTCCCATCTATTTCCCATGAAGTGATGGGACCAGATGCCATGATCTTTGTTTTCTGAATGTTGAGATTCAAGCCAACCTTTTCACTCTCCTCTTTCACTTTCATCAAGAGGCTTTTTAGTTCCTCTTCACTTTCTGCCATAAGGGTGGTGTCATCTGCAGATCTGAGGTTATTGATATTACTCTCAGCAATCTTGATTCCAGCTTGTGCTTCTTCCAGCCCAGCGTTCCTCATGATGTACTCTGCATATAAGTTAAATAAGCAAGGTGACAATATACAACCTTAACATACTGCTTTTTTTATTTGAAACCAGTCTCTTGTTCCATGTACAGTTCTGACTGTTGCTTCCTGCCCTGCATACAGGTTTCTCATGAAGCAGGTCGGGTGTTCTGGTATTCCCATCACTTTCAGTATTTTCCACAGTTTATTGTGATCCATACAGTCAAAGGCTTTGGCATAGTCAATGAAGCAGAAATAGATATTTTTCTGGAACTCTCTTCCTTTCTCCATGATCCAGAGGATGTTGGCAATTTGATCTCTGGTGCCTCTGCCTTTTCTAAAACCTGCTTGAACATCTGGGAGTTCACAGTTCACATATTGCTGAAGCCTCGCTTGGAGAATTTTGAGCATGACTTTACTAGCGTGTGCTGCTGCTGCTGCTGCTGCGTCACTTCAGTCGTGTCCGACTCTGTGTGACCCCATAGACGGAAGCCCACCAGGCTCCCCCATCCCTGGGATTCTCCAGGCAAGAACACTGGAGTGGGTTGCCATTTCCTTCTCCATACTAGCGTGTGAGATGAGTGCAACTGTGCGGTAGTTTGAGCATTCTTTGGCATTGCCTTTCTTTGGGATTGGAATGAAGACTGACCTTTTCCAGTCCTGTGGCCACTGCTGAGTTTTCCAAATTTGCTGGAATATTGAGTGCAGCACTTTCACAGCATCATCTTTCAAGATTTGAAATAGCTCAACTGGAATTGCATCACCTCCACTAGCTTTGTTCATAGTGATGCTTTCTAAGGCCCACTTGACTTCACATTCCAAGATCTCTGGCTCTAGGTCAGTGATCATGCCATCGTGACTATCTTAGTCGTGAAGATCTTTTTTGTACAGTTCTGTGTATTCTTGCCACCTCTTCTTAATATCTTCTGCTTCTGTTAGGTCCATACCATTTCTGTCCTTTATCGAGCCCATCTTTGCATGAAATGTTCCCTTGGAATCTCTAATTTTCTTGAAGAGATCTCTTGTTTTTCCTATTCTGTTGTTTTCCTCTATTTCTTTGCATTGATCACTGAGGAAGGCTTTCTTATCTCTCCTTGCTATTCTTTGGAACTCTGTATTCAGATGCTTATATCTTTCCTTTTCTCCTTTGCTTTTCACTTCTCTTCCTTTCACAGCTATTTGTAAGGCCTCCTCAGACAGCCATTTTGCTTTTTTGCATTTCTTTTCCATGGGGATGGTCTTGGTCCCTGTCTCCTGTACAATGTCATGAACCTCTGTCCAGAGTTCATCAGGCACTCTATCACATCTAGTCCCTTAAATCTATTTCTCACTTCTACTGTATAATCATAAGGGATTTGATTTAGGTCATATCTGAATGGTCTAGTGGTTTTCCCTACTTTCTTCAATTTAAGTCTGAGTTTGGCAATAAGGAGTTCATGATCTGAGCCATAGTCAGCTCCTGGTCTTGTTTTTGCTAACTGTATAGAGCTTCTCCATCTTTGGCTGCAAAGAATATAATCAATCTGATTTCGGTGTTGACCATCTGGTGATGTCCATGTGTAGAGTCTTCTCTTCATGTGAAATGCCAGGCTGGAATCAAGATTGCCAGGGGAAATATCAATAACTTCAGGTATGCAGATGACACCACTCTTATGTCAGAAAGCAAAGAAGAACTGAATAGCCTCTTGATAAAAGTAAAAGAGGAGAGTGTAAAAGCTGGCTTAAAACTCTAGATTCAAAAAACTAAGATCATGGCATCCTGTCCCATCACTTCATGGCAAATAGATGGGGAAACAATGGAAACAGTGACAGATTTTATTTTCTTGGGCTGCAAAATCACTGTAGATGGTGACTGCAGCCATGAAATTAAAAGACACTTGTCTTTGGAAAGAAAGTTGTGACCAACCTAGACAGCATATTAATAAGCAGAGACATTACTTCACCACCAGAGGTCCGTCTAATCAAAGCTGTGGTTTTTCCAGTAGTCATGTATGGATGTGCGAGTTGGACCATAAAGAAAGCTGAGCAGTGAAGAATTGATGCTTTTGAACTGTGGTGCTGGAGAAGACTCTTGAGAATTCCTTGGACTGCAAGGAGATCCAACCACTCAATTCTAAAGGAAATCAGTCCTGAATATTCATGTCGGAGCCAGCAGGCACAGGAGAGTCAGTCCTGGCAGAGCCCTTCCTGCTGCCTGGCCAAGGACATGTGAGAGCTAGCCCAGAGGTAATGAATTAAGTGGAAAGGTCAACATCTGCAAGCATGAGAGAGCTGGCCCTAGTGGTGGCCCCTCCCAGTGCCTTGGGGAGCAGGAGCTGGTGCATGTGGAGAGAGGTTGCAATGGTGACTCTGTTCCTTGCATGTCATTTAATATTGGCACTCTGCTTCTATGGCAGTCCTGGTTTCCCCCACAAGCCTTCCCAATCACAGACCTCCTCACTCTTATCCCCTCAGGCCTTCTCTTCCCAGCCAATAGCAGTCAGTCCTCTCCCAGAGTTTGCTCTCCAAACCTCAAGTTCCAGTCCTCATCTGAATCAGCATACACATGTCTTAGTTGGGGTGTGCAGGACTATGATACAGACCATCTGTGTAGATCCCACTTTGTCTTGTATGCCACAGATTTATTACTGTACTCTCCTTCAGTAACCCTCAAAGTTCCTCTTCTGTCCCAACTGATCTCCTCACTGGTGAGGGGCCTTTCTCAGGTGCAAAAAGCACACTTTCCTCTCCTTCAGCTCTTCCATTGATGGGTGAGGGTCGTGTCCTGCTTCCTTTCCTCTTTTTTCCCCTTATTCTTTCCTCCTAGCCAGTTATGTAGGGATCTTTCATGTCCTTTTATGTGTCCAAGGTCCTCTGCTCTATGAGAATTGTTCAATTTGTAGATGTATTCTTGATGCATTTGTGGGGAGATATGAACTCCATGTCCTCCTACTTCTCTGCCAGGTTGTCTTCTATTCTCTTTAGTTGTTTCTTATTTCCTTGTTAATCAACCTAATTAACACTAGTTATTCTAATATTTTTACTGACATCTCTAGGACCCATTGAGTGGAAGCAGACACCAGAAATAAGGCTTCCCAAACTTTTTTGTTTGTTTGCTTTAAATTAATGTAGTTCTTAAGTTGACTGTTATACTGTGCTGTGCTTAATCACTCAGTTATGTCTGACTCTTTGTGACCCCATGGACTGTAGCCCACCAGGCTTCTCTGCCCATTAGAAGTTTGCACAAATAAAAAGGACCATAGCACACTAAGTTGAACAATGCGTGTGTTCTTATTCGCTCAGTCATGTCCAACTTTTTGCAACACCATGGACTGCAGCTCGCCAGGCTCCTCTGTCCATGGGGATTCTCCAGGCAAGAATACTGAAGTGGGGTGCCATGCCCTCCTGCAAGGAATCTTCCTGACCCAGGGATGAACCCAGTCCTCCCACATTGTAGGCAGATTATTTATCATCTGAGCCACCAGGGAAGCCCCAAAATACTGGAGTGGGTAGCCTATCCCTTCTCCAGGGGATCTTCCTGACCCAGGAATTGAACTGGGTTCTTCTGCATTGCAGGTGGATTCTGTACCAGCTGAGCTACCAGGAAAGACTATATATATACATACATATATATTTCCCACACTCTAATTTGTTTCTGTTTATACAGGTACCACTAAAACAACTTTATAATGAATGTTCTTAAACATTTATCGGTTTAGAAGTTTTTCCAATTTAAAAGGTTTATCACTTGCCTGTTAAGGAGACATATCTTAATAATATCTCAAATCAATAAGATGCAAGAGGCATCCCCACAATAGATTACAAAGGATGCTGCCTAAGTAAGACCCAGAAAGTTTACTCCCAAAAATATCATAAGAAAGTAAAGATCTTCATTGTACAGGCTGATACAACACAGGTTAAAATGGCAAAAATACACTGAGAATTGGCACAGAGAAAATACTGCATAGCATTCCAGTCTATTTGATTGGTTGCCAAATATATCCCCTATGTGTATCTTGCAGATGGCAGAGACTGTGTTCTCAGTACACAGACACACACACACACACACACACAGAAGATCATGTAGAACATTTGCTACTATTAATATTTACTATTTTAGTAAATTTACTAAATTTACTATTTACTGTTACTTTTAAAAGACACAAAAAGAGAAATATATGTTCTTCCTCAAAGGACTTTAGTTTCTTTAAGATCAGAATTCTTAAAAGATGTATTATCAAGTTGGCTTTCTCTGAGTTAACTGTGTATGCAATAAAACAGCCCCATCTTAGTTATTTTTCAGGGTGAGGTTGCTTTAATTTATAATTAAATAAGTATTTTAAGTGTAAGTTTTATAGATATATAAACCTCAGATATGCAGATGACACCACCCTTATGGCAGAAAACAAAGAAAAACTAAAGAGCCTCTTGATGAAAGTGAAAGAGGAGAGTGAAAAAGCTGGCTTAAAACTCAACATTTAAAAAACTAAGATCATGGCATCCTGTCCCATCACTTCATGGCAAATAGATGGGGAAACAATGGAAACAGTGACAGACTTTATTTTCTTGGGCTCCAAAATCCCTGCAGATGCTGACTGCAGCCATGAAATTAAAAAACACTTACTCCTTGGAAGAAAAGCTATGACCAATCTAGACAGTATATTAAAAAGCAGAGACATTACTTTGCTGACAGAGGTCCATCTAGTCAAAGATATGTTTTTTTCCAGTAGCCATGTATGGATGCGAGAGTTGGACTATAAAGAAAGCTGAACGCTAAAGAATTGATGCTTTTGAACTGTGGTGTTGGAGAAGACTACTGAGATTCCCTTGGACTGCAAGGAGATCCAACCAGTCCATTCTAAAGCAAGTCAGTCCTGAATATTCACTGGAAGGACTGATGGTGAAGCTGAAAGTCCAATACTTTGGCCACCTGATGGGAAGAATTGAGTCATTGGAAAAGACCCTGATGCTGGGAAAGATTGAATGAAGGAGGAGAAGGGAAAGAAAAAGGATGATATGGTTGGATGGCATCACCAACTCGATGGACATGAGTTTGAGCAAGCTCCGGGAGTTGGTGAAGGGCAGGGAAGCCTGGGGTGCTGCAGTCCATAGGGTCGCAAAGAGTAGGACATGACTGAGTGACTGAACTGAACTGAAACCTCAGTCGGGTATTAGTTGGACCCTGGCAATCTTTCACTCCTTTTTCTCTTGTTTTGAAAGTTTTGGTCTCCATTCTGAGGCTACTTTGTCAAGATAATTAAAATGAATGTGTTTCCCTATAGGGTTAGCTGCATGATATGAGGACTTGCCTCCACTCTTCCATAAGTTTCTCAGTTGTCTGAGAACATCATTACTGGCTGGGAGGAGATATACCTTCTTTGGAACTGAATTTTCTCGTGAGATAATTTAGCTTTTATTTTAACACTATCTTAAAATAGCGAATTCAAGGAAAAACAAAAAGCCATTCTTGTACCTAATTACCCAGTCCAACTTCACTCAGTATCTTTCAACTGTGCAAATTCTTCTCAGTCTTTGAAGTGAGGATAACCTACTCAGTGACTAAACTGAGCAAAAATCTTTGCAGTATCTTTTAACTGAATATAACCCAGATACCTTTTCTTGAAACCAAGTTTCAAGGATAACTTTCTCTTCCAGAGAGGAATTCAACACCATCAAATAAAACTTATGATCATCAGCCAATAACGGGAGATCCAAGAACCAGGTGAGACTCACACAAATTCATCTGGACTCTGCAAGGAGTCAAACAGGCTGAAGAGGCTTCTGCTGATACCAGGCTAAAAAAGCTGCCCTGGGTCCCTTTGTTGGTTGCCAAAGCAGCCAATTAAAAAAAAAAGAAGCACAACCTAAAAATTAAGAGCTATGTTTTATTCAGCAGAGTTGCTGAAAACTTAAGCCTAGGAGGCAGCCTCTTAGAGAACTCTGAGGGACTGCTTCAAAGAGGTAAGGGAGAAGGCAGGCTATACAGAGGTTTTTGAAACAAAAACCAAGTAGTGGGAAGATTAAAAGTTTATGATTAATTTAAGAAAAACTAGATATCTCATGTTAATGAATGTAGCACGTTTTTGTATGGAAAGATGCAAGAGTCTGGGCTCATTTAAATCATTCCTTTTATATGCACTTTAACTATCTAGGGTGAGTATCTTGTTTTTTTCCATCTTGAATCCCCTCAGGGTACACAGTCAGGGGCAGCTGCTGTGGCTTATGGCTGCAACATCCTTTGTTTATCCATATGGCAGAATACATTTTTGTCCACAACTGTGACAGTGACTTTCAGACAGTAATGTATGAATTGCTACCTTTTTGTTTTGTCTTGTTATTTCCTGCAATGGATTCTCTCCTTAGCTCTCCAAAAGAAACTGTTCTGCAACATTTCTGGATCACATCTTCTGGTGTCTCATAGTCAGGAGGTGTTTAATAATGCCTGCCTAGAAGCTGAACTGAGAAGCTGAACTGTTGCTCTTGGCATCATTTTTGTCCTGCCTGGCTGTTGGGAGACCAGTAATCAACAGCCAATGATCACCCTTATCTCCTTACTTTCACTCCGTTATTGTTAATAGTCCCTTAAGAGTTGGAGTTGCTGTATATAGGGTTGAACAATCTGTGTTATGCACAACTCCAGGGAGTAAGATTCACCTAGACTCAATGTGAATTGTACCCCTTGGAATTGAACAACTTATTGGTTCTCTGAGATCTCTGCGAATCAGATAGGCCCAACTGGTTTCTATAGCAAGTAAAGCCTCTGTATTTTTATAATGCACTTCCACTGCTGAAAGCAGATGGGGAGGAAGTGAGACAACCCCCACATCCTCTTTGTCTAGGAACAACTGTTGTAATGGCTATACCTCAACTTCCCTTTCCTCTTTCAGCCTCAGCCTTCACTAGCAGTCCCCACACAAGACTAAAGAGTACTTGAGAGAGGGAATACTTCTTTTATCTTCTTCTTTGGCTCTGTTAAGCTTATAAATTTTCATTTCTTAATCAAGATAATATCCCTAACAATTATCTTTAGAATTTCTTTGAAGAATACATGGTTTTCCCAGAAACAATCAGTTCAGTTCAGTTCAGTTCAGTCGCTCAGTCGTGTCCAACTCTTAGCGACCTCATGAACCACAACACGAAAGGCCTCCCTGTCCATCACCAACTCCCGGAGTTCACTCAAACTCATGTCCATCGAGTCAGTGATGCCATCCAGCCACCTCATTCTCTGTCGTTTCTCCAGAAACAATAGAGACAACATTTTCTTGGCTACTTTTTGGTTGTGAATAAAACAGAAATGTTTAATGTTACAACGTAGATCTACCCACTAATGTTTTAATTCCTTCAAGGTCTACCTGATAGCCTCCCATGCTTAATAACAGTCTTTACTTTTCACACATCTAAGAGGCTTGTCTCAGAAATGGACAATTCTGCTGATTTGGAATATAATTCTTCCAGAATTGAAGGATATGATTGTGAAATGCAGCTAGAAACTAGACTACAAGGATTTTTGAATGGAGGGGAAAAGGAAGCCATGGATAACTCCCCCAGGATGGGTAATCAAATATGTAACCACTTGATTAACTCAGTTCAGTTCAGTTCAGTCGCTCAGTCGTGTCCGAATCTCCGCAACCCCATGAATCACAGCACGCCAGGCCTCCCTGTCCATCACCAACTCCCGGAGTTCACTCAAACTCATGTCCATCAAGTCGGCGATGCCATCCAGCCATCTCATTCTCTGTCATCCCCTTCTCCTCCCGCCCCCAACCTTTCCCAGCATCAGAGTCTTTTCCAGTGAGTCAAGTCGTCGCATGAGGTGGCCAAAGTATTGGAGTTTCAGCTTTAGCATCAATCCTTCCAATGAACACCCAGGATTGATCTCCCTTAGAATGGACTGGTTGGATCTCCTGGCGGTACAAGGGACTCTCAAGAGTCTTCTCCAACACCACAGTTCAAAAGCATCCATTCTTCGGTGATCAGCTTTCTTCACAGTCCAACTCTCACATCCATACATGACCACGGGAAAAAACATAGCCTTGACTAGAAGGATATTTGTTGGCAAAGTAATGTCTCTGCTTTGTAATGTACTATCAAGGTTGGTCATAATTTTCCTTCCAAGGAGTAAGCATCTTTTAATTTCATGGCTGCAATCAGCATCTGCAGTGATTTTGGAGCCCCCAAAAATAAAGTCTGACACTGTTTCCACTGTTTCCCCATCTATTTCCCATGAAGTGATGGGACCAGATGCCATGATCTTTGTTTTCTGAATGTTGAGCTTCAAGCCAACCTTTTCACTCTCCTCTTTCACTTTCATCAAGAGGCTTTTGAGTTCCTCTTCACTTTCTGCCATAAGGGTAGTGTCAATTCCATATCTGAGGTTATTGATATTTCTCCCAGCAATCTTGATGCCAGCTTGTGCTTCTTCCAGCCCAGCGTTCCTCATGATGTACTCTGCATATAAGTTAAATAATCAGGGTGACAATGTACAGCCTTGACGTACTCCTTTTCCTATTTGGAACCAGTCTGTTGTTCCATGTACAGTTTTGACTGTTGCTTCCTGACCTGCATACAGGTTTCTCAAGAGGCAGGTCAGGTGGTCTGGTATTCCCATCTCTTTCAGAATGTTCCACAGTTTATTGTGATCCACACAGTCAAAGGCTTTGGCATAGTCAATGAAGCAGAAATAGATATTTTTCTGGAACTCTCTTGCTTTCTCCATGATCCAGAGGATGTTGGCAATTTGATTTCTGGTGCCTCTGCCTTTTCTAAAACCTGCTTGAACATCTGGAAGTTCACGGCTCACATATTGCTGAAGCCTGGCTTTGAGAATTTTGAGCATGACTTTACTAGCATGTGAGATGAGTGCAATTGTGCAGTAGTTTGAGCATTCTTTGGCATTGCCTTTCTTTGGGATTGGAATGAAGACTGACCTTTTCCAGTCCTGTGGCCACTGCTGAGTTTTCCAAATTTGCTGGCATATTGAGTGCAGTACTTTCACAGCATCATCTTTCAAGATTTGAAATAACTCAACTGGAATTCCATCACCTCCACTAGCTTTGTTTGTAGTGATGCTTTCTAAGGACCACTTGACTTCACATTCCAAGATCTCTGGCTCTAGGTCAGTGATCACGTTATCGTGACTATCTTGGTCGTGAAGATCCTTTTTGTACAGTTCTTCTGTGTAGTCTTGCCTTCTCTTCTTAATATCTCCTGCTCCCGTTAGGTCCATCCATTTCTGTCCTTTATCGAGCCCATCTTTGCATGAAATGTTCCCTTGGTATCTCTAATTTTCTTGAAGAGATCTCTTGTCTTTCCTATTCTGTTGTTTTCCTCTGTTTCTTTGCATTGATCACTGAGGAAGGCTTTCTTATCTCTCCTTGCTATTCTTTGGAACTCTGCATTCAGATGTTTATATCTTTCCTTTTCTCCTTTGCTTTTTGCTTCTCTTCTTTTCACAGCTAATTGTAAGGCCTCTTCAGACAGCCATTTTGCTTTTTTGCATTTCTTTTCCCTGGGGATGGTCTTGGTCCCTGTCTCCTGTACAATGTCACGAACCTCTTTCCAGAGTTCATCAGGCATTCTATCTATCAGATCTAGTCCCTTAAATCTATTTCTCACTTCCACTGTATAATTATAAGGGATTTGATTTAGGTCATATCTGAATGGTCTACTGGTTTTCCCTACTTTCTTCAATTTAAGTCTGAATTTGGCAATAAGGAGTTCATGATCTGAGCCACACTCAGCTCCTGGTCTTGTTTTTGCTAACTCTATAGAGCTTCTCCATCTTTGGCTGCAAAGAATATAATCAATCTGATTTTGGTATTGACCATCTGGTGATGTCCATGTGTAGAGTCTTCTCTTGTGTTGTTGGAAGAGGGTGTTTGCTATGAACAGTGCGTTCTCTTGACAAAACTTTATTAGCCTTTGCCCTGCTTCATTCCGTGCTCCAAGGCCAAATTTGCCTGTTACCCCAGGTGTTTCTTGACTTCCTACTTTTGCATTCCAGTCCCCTATAATGAAAAAGACATCTTTTTTTGGGTGTTAGTTCTAAAAGGTCTTGTAGGTCTTCATAGAACTGTTCAACTTTGGCTTCTTCACTACTGTCAGATTTATTTGAAGTTAACATGTGTGATTGCTTCAGAAGGGACTAAGCAAATCTTGCCAGCAAGAGTCTACTTACTGGGATCTCAGCACCAGACTACAGGCTTATGACATATGAGGAAGTGCTTATTTGTTTTCTTCTGTGACTCACTCTCAGAGTTGTGAGAAAATAGACTGCCACAGCAATGTTGTGGGCACAAAGAGGCACAAAGCCTGGATCTCATGCCAAGACATGCTCAGGCACTATTAGGTGCATCAGAAGAATCCAAAACGAGTAAGACCTATGAGATCATTCTTCTCTGCCCAGGAACCAGTAAACTACTCCACCTACTCCTTTTAACCTCCTCTATCTACCTATTGGGTGATTCAGAAAGCAATATTTTCTTTATCTTTTCCTCTATTTTATATTTACTAATTACTCTAGCAAGAGTACTGCGCAGGACAGTCTGTTCTTTTTTAGTCCGGGGTTTAATTGTAATAGATGAACTTGTCAACATGCAGTCAAGAGTTCTTTAGGCAAGAAAACAAGGATGCAGCAAAATATAGGAGCCATTCCCAGTCTCTCCATCACCCCCAACATGCAAACACCTGAAGTGCCTGTAGGTGCAATTCAGCACAGGATCCTAGACTTGAGGAATATGGCTTAGATAGGGAATGGCAAGAGGCTAAATCATCATTCAGTATCTTGCTGGCTTGACTGGGGATGTACAATCAGAGATGGCTAGTTCTTTTCTACAGATTAGCCTGGGGATTGATTCAAATTGATAGGCTTCTAATCAATCTTGAGTGGAGGGGTGGCGCTTATAACCCTCAGAACAAAAGATGCTTTCAAATGGGCACTTATAATAAAGGGTAAAAGACTTTGGACAGTCAACGGTGACCACATCTACATTCTCTGTGGTCAAAACAGAATAAAACCATAGCTTCATATTTTTAAAAGAAATCTCTATATATTTACCTCTTTAAGATTTTGTACAAATCTATATGTTGGTTGACCATTTTAATCAAACTTATCTTCCTTTCGTAAACCAGAGGTATTACAAGGTAAATGCTCTTTTTAAAATTATTCATTAAAATTTTAATTCTTTGATAACTGATTTCATTCCTTCTCATTAAGATCTTAACAAAAGATATGTAATACATTTGGCATGATTTATCCTTTTTATTAAAAAAAAAGACTGTATTTTGTGCTAATTGTAGATTCACATGCAGTTGTAAGAAATAATGTAGAGAGATCCTGTATATTCTTTATCCATTTTCTAATGTTACCCATTAGGAACATTTTGCATAACTCTAGTACAATATCACAATCAGAATATTGTTATTGATACAATCCAGTTTTCAGATTTCACCAGTTTTCAGATTTCACCAGTATTATATGCAGTCAAGTATAAGTGTGTGTGTGGAGGTAATTAAGTCCTATTCAATTTTATAACATGTGTAATCATCACCAGAACTAAGATAAAGAACTGTACTGTAGAAAGTATCCTTTAGGCAATGTTTTTATAGATACAGTCACTACCATCCTACTAACCTTCCTAACCAACTGGAAGCCACTAATATCTATAATTATATCATTTCAGGAACATTATAAAATTGGAATTATACACTATGCAACTTTGGGGATTGCCTTTTTTTCACTCAGTATAATTCCCTCTAGGTTCATACAAGTTGTGTGTATCAAGAGTTTGTTTCTTCTTATTGCTGATTTGTATTTGATGATATGCTGCTACTGCTACTGCTGCTGCTAAGTCATGTCAGTCGTGTCCGACTCTGTGTGACCCCATAGATGGTAGCCCACCAGGCTCCCCCTTCCCTGGGATTCTCCAGGCAAGAACACTGGAGTGGGTTGCCATTTCCTTCTCCAATGTGTGAAAGTGAAAAGTGAAAGTGAAGTCGCTCAGTCGTGTCCGACCCTTAGCGACCCCACGGACTGCAGCCTACCAGGCTCCTCCATCCATGGGATTTTCTAGGCAAGAGTACTGGAGTGGCTTGCTATTGCCTTCTCCTATTTGATGATATGACTGTATCATTATTGATTTAACCACGCAGCTTCTAAAGGACATCTGGGCTATTTCTGGGTTTTAATTATTACAAGTAAAGTTTCTATGAGGAGAAGTCAATGGCACCCCACTCCAGTACTCTTGCCTGGAAAATCCCATGGATGGAGGAGCCTGGTAGGCTGCAATCCATGGGGTCGCTAAGAGTCGGACACGACTGAGCGACTTCAGTTTTCACTTTCATGCATTGGAGAAGGAAATGGCAACCCACTCCAGTAATCTTGCCTGGAGAATCCCAGGGACGGGGGAACCTGGTGGGCTGCCGTTTATGGGGTCGCACAGAGTCGGATACGACTGAAGCGACTTAGCTGCAAAGCTTCTATGAATATTCATATATAAGTGTTTGTGTGAACAACAGTTTCTTTTTTCTATAGAATAAATGCCCAAGAGTTCAAGCTAGATTGTGGTAATTGGATGGCTTCTTGTCTAAGAAACTGTCAAACTGTTTTCCAGAATGTATGATCATTTTATATTACTAACAGCAATGGACCTCCCCAGCATTTGGTGTTATACTATTTTATTTTTAATTTCTATATTTGGTTTTTGATATACATTCTTATAGGTGTATAGTGATATTTCATGGAGGCTTTACTTTGAATATCCCTATGACTAATAAGGATCATCTTTTCAAGTGTTAATTTGCTATCTATATAAAGATCAGTAGTATGATTTCCCTTCAGTGAAATATCTGTGTCTTTTGGAATGACTTCGCTTTTCCCTCCTTTCTCTACTTCATAAGTCTGTCCAAAATTCTCAAGTGCAATGTACAATCCCCAAACACTTTGGAGGTGTAGAAGTCACTGATAAGGACATTTACTGGGTCTCAGAATCATCTCTAACCATCTAAGTTCAGTTCAGTTCAGTTCAGTTCATTTCAGTCGCTCAGTCGTGTCCGACTCTCCTCTAACCATCTACCTATCACCAAAAAACCCTCATAAGTATCCTTCTGAACCTGGGGGATCTTAAGAAGTCTCATTATAGTGTTTTGGGAAACTACGATAGGAAAGAATCAGAGATGGAGTTTTTATGAAAAGTTCACTTTCAAAAAGTACATATTAACATATAGAAATGAAACTAAATAGCTTGTCAATGCAGAAAGATCTTTATGTCCTATCTTTAGTCTTCCCTGAGAGGCTCCAGAAGCACACAGTTAGGCATGAAAATAGGAAAGTTGAGGCTTCCATTTTTTTTCACTGGATTTGTAAAAGTTAGCCACAAGATTTTTCTTGAGCAATTCCTTAAGCTTTTATTTTAGTATCAGTACTATGATTGCTATGCTTATGGGAACTGTTTCACCAAACAGTGGCTGGATAATAGACCTTGTGAAGAAGATTATTTAGATAAGGTCTCAGCTTTTATGCAGTTGGCAATAAGAAAATTTATTATTTTTTTTTTCCAATTTTATTTATTTATTTTTTTCAAGTTGAACAGACTAAATTTCTTTAAACAAACTTACTTATACTCCAGAGTCCTTTAAAAACTTAATAGCATTTATACATTGAAGGTATTTGATTTTCTTGTAACTAGCACTTCAAATGCAACAAGCATTTGAAGCAACAAGCATTTGACCCAACAAGTAAAACTTTCTACAGTTCATAACTTTTATAAATAAAATAAATTAAATGTACAGTGAATAAGTTCTCTGAAATATTTCAATATTTCTGCAGGTTTAGTAACATCGTAAAATACATTTCAACTAAAATTCACAAATCTAAAAACCTGTTAGGCATTTTTAGGCGTTTTAAGATGGAAATGAAGACCAATGTTACATCGTAATATGCCAATTACAAATAGTACTTCAAATAGCAAATACTACAGTTTGTCCCAAACTTTAAAAACTATTCACGAACTCAACACTGAACTATTGATGGCTATGAGAATTGTTTCCTAGCCTTTTTGAAAATTTCAACCCATTTACGTTTAAGGTAATTAGGCAATAAGAAAATTTAGAAGCTTGTATGTGCCTATGCTTAAAGACTGTTTTATGATTCCATAGGTAAGGCTGAGGAGGCAGCTGAACCTGCTCTTTTATTTAATAATTAATAACCAGACTCCAGATCACCTCTTCTCTAAAAGATAATGAACCAAATCCCAAGTCTGAAGCAGCATCATTTCTAGGGTGTCCTTTCCCCTGTTATAAGCACTAGCCGAACACTATGATCTTTGGGCCTTGAATGGGTGTGAAGAAATAACCTCTCTTCCCTTTCCAGTTTATATCGAGTGTTTTGTGATCAGATAAGTGACATAATGTATGTGAAGTATTTAGCATGAATGAGTGACACTCAGTAAGACTTGGATTTAGTCTTGCCCCTAACTTTGCTTGAATGAGAGGTGTTTAAGTATATTAAGTATGCTACTGTAATTTACAGGTGGTGACATCAGGCACAAAGAAGAGAAAAGCTGTTTGGAGATGGAAACTGAAGAAATGGTGGACTAAAAGAAGATCAAATGAGAAAAACTTCAGAGGATGGGAGGTCAAAATGGCAGATTAGGAAGATTCTTCCTCCACATGAAACACATAATAAATGCATCTACATGTAGAACAACTCTCACTGAAAACAAACTGGAGGCTGGCAGTAAGGTTCTATGAACAAAGCTATAAAGAAAGATTCACATGAAATGGTATAGGAAGAGAGAAGCAATCAGGTCTGGATCCATACTCCTAGCAGGAAACACAGAAGAGGAGAAGAATATCATGGACTCAGGAATCTTTCCTGGGGAGCTTGAGCCATATATTGGGCACTTAGGCATTGGGGTTCAACACTGTAAAGATAAGTCCACTTAACTGATTCAAAAATCAGTGTGACTTACTGGAGGGCTGTAAGAAACTGAGACTGATCCTGAAGAGTGCGCACACTACAGGATGCAGTAAAAGCACTTCTAAGAAGGAAGTTAATAACAATACAGTCTTTCCACAAGAGAAAAGAAAAATTTCAAATAACAAACCTAAACTCCCATCTAAAGGACTTAGAAAGAGAAGAATGAATAATATCCCAAGCCAGCAGAATACGGAGAATAATAAAGATCAGAGCATAAATAAATAAATAAATAAAATGAATAAAATAGTAACCAGAAAATGATAGAAAATATCAATGAAATCGAGTTGCTTTTTGCAAAAGATGAACAAAATTGTTAAACCTTTATTTAGACCCACTGAGAAAAAAAGAAAGAGGACTAAAATAAGGTAAGAAATGAAAGAGGAGAAATTACAACTGATTTTACAGAGATTACAACTGATATATCGGAGAAGGCAATGGCAAACCATTCCAGTACTTTTGCCTGGAAAATCCCATGGATGGAGGTGCCTGGTAGGCTGCAGTCCATGGGGTCGCTATGAGTCAGACACGACTGAACGACTTCACTTTCACGCACTGGAGAAGGAAATGGCTACCCACTCCAGTATTCTTGCCTGCAGAATCCCAGGGACAGGGAAGCCTGGTGGGTTGCCGTCTATGGGGTCACACAGAGTCGGACATGACTAAAGTAACTTAGCAGCAGCAGCAGCAGCAACTGATATATACAGAATTCTGCTGCTTTTATATACTCTCATAATCAGAAAGCCAAAAAAGAAACATTTAAAATTGCATCAAAAAGAATAAAGTACCTAGGAATAAACTTAAAAAATGGAATTGAAAAACCTATATTCTGAAACTATAAAAAATGATGAAGGAAATTCAAGATGATACCAAAAATGCAGAAATTAATATTGTTAATGCAGTCATACTATTTTAAGCAATCTACAGATTTAACATAATCTGTATAAAAATACCAGTGACATTTTTCACTGAACGAAAGCAAATAATCCTAAAATTTATATGGAACCACAAAAGACCATAATAGAAAAAGTAATCTTAACAAAGATGCAGGTATTATACTCCCTGATTTCAGACTACATTACAGACCTACAGATATCAAAATGAATGCTACTGGCACAGAAACACAGACATAGATTAATGGAGCAGAGTAGAAAGCCCAGAAATAAACTCACACATTCATGGCCAATTAATCTACAACAAAGTAGGTGAGGACATACAATGGAGAAAAGACAAGTTCTTCAATAAGTGTTGCTGGTAAAAGTGGACAGCTAGATATAAAGCAATGAAATTAGAGCATTTTCTCACACCATATAAAAAATAAGCTTGAAATGGATTAAAGACCTAAATGTAAGACTGGAAACCATAAAAGTCCTAGAAGACAATATAGGCAGAACAGTTTTTAACATAAATTGTAGAATTTTTTTTTTTTTTTTTGGTATCTGTCTCCTAAGGCAAGGGCTGCCCTGGTGGCTCAGAGGTCAAAGTGTCTGCCTCCAATGTGGGAGACCCAGGTTCGATCCGTGGGTCGGGAAGATCCCCTGGAGAAGGAAATGGTAACCCACTCCACTATTCTTGCTTGGAGAATCCCATGGACGGAGAAGCCTGGTTGGCTACAGTCCAAGGGGTCACAAAGAGTTGGACACGACTGAGCGACTTCACTTTCGCTTTCCTAAGGCAAAGGGAATAAAAGTAAAAACAACCCATAGGACCTAATTGATCTTAAAATCTTTTGCACAACAAAGGAAACCTTCGACAAAAATATTTAAAATATATAAGCAGTTCATACAATTCAATATCAAACAAACAACCAACCTGGTTAAAAAAATAGAAGACCTGAGTAATCATGTTTCCAAAGAAGATTCACAGATGGCTAACAGGAATGTGAAAAGGTTCTCAACATCACTACTTGTCACATAAATAAAAATCAAAAGCACAAGGAGGTATCAGCTTACATCTGCAGCAATGGCTATAATTTAAAAGTCCACAAATAGGGATTACACTGGATCTGTAGATTGCCTCAGTAATATGGTCATTTAAAAAAATATTAATTCTTCCAATCAAAGAACACAGTTTATCTTTCCATCTGTTTGTGTTGTCTTCAATTTCTTTCATCAGCATCATAGTTTTCAGAGTATGAGTCTTTTGCTTCCTTAGGTAGGTTTATTCCTAGGTGTTTTATAGTTTTTGATACAATGGTAAATGTAATTGTTTCCTTAATTTCTTTTTCTGATCTTTCATTGTTAGTGAATAGTAATGCAACAGATTCCTGTATATTAACATTGTATCCAGCAAATTTACCGAATTCATTGATGAGATCTAGTAGATTTCTTGTAGTGTCTTTAGGATTTTCTATATAGAGCATCATGTCATTTGCAGAGTGGCAATTTTACTTCTTTTTTTAATTTGGATTCTTTTCATGTATTATTTTTTTCTTCTCTGATTGCCATGTCTAAGACTTCCAAAACTATGTTGAATAAAACTGGTGAGATTGGGCATCCTTGTCTTTTTCCTAAATGTAGAGGAAATAATTTCAGCTTTTCACTGTTGAGGATGATACTAGCTGTGGGTTTGTCATGTATGGCCTTTATTATTTTGAGGTAGGTTCCCTCTATGTCAATTTTCTGAAAAGATTTTTATCATAAGTGGATGTTGAATTTTATCAAAACCTTTTATGCATCATTTAAATGACAATGTGGTTTTAATCCTTCAATTTTTAGTGTGCTGTATCACATTAATTGATTGGTGGATATTGAAAAATTCTTACATCTCTGGGATAAATCCTACTTGATCATGGTGTATGATACTATTAATATATTATCGGAGATGATTTATTAGTATTTTGTTGAGGATCTTTGAATCTATGTTCATCAGTGACATTGGCCTGTGATTTTGTTTTTTGTGTGTGGAACCTTTGTCTGGTTTTGGTGTCAGGGTGATGGTGGCCTCATAGAATGAGTTTGGAAGTGTTTCTTCATCTGCTAGTTTTTGGAATAGTTTTAAAAGAATAGTATAATCCCTATCAAATTACCAATAGCATTTTCCATAGAACTAGAACATTTTAAAAAATTTGTATGTAAATACAAAAGACTCTGAATAGCAAAAGCAATCCTGAAAAGGAAGAATAGTGCTGGAGGAATGACCCTGCCTGACTTCAAATTACACTAATAAGCTACAGTAATTAAAAGAGTATGGCACTGGCAGAAAAAGAGAAATATAGATCAGTGAAATAGGATAGAAAACACAGAAATAAACTTACATACCTATTGTTAAATTAATCTACAACAAAGGAGTCAAGAATATACAACAGAGAAAAGACTGTCTCTTCAACAAGTGTTGCTGGAAAAACTGAACAGCTACACGTAAAAGATGAAGCTAGAACTTTCTGTAACACCAATACAAAAATAAACTCAAACTGGATTAAAGACTTAAATGTAAAGCCAGGTACTATAAAATTCCTAGAGGAAAACATAGACAGAATACTCTTTGAAATAAATTATAGCAAAAGCTTTTTTGGATCCATCACATAAAGTAAGGAAAATAAAAACAAAAATAAACAAATGGAAAAAAATAAACAAATGGGACCTAATTAAACATAAATGTTTTTGCATGGCAAAGGAAACCATAAACAAAACATAAAGCAAAGAAAATATTTGCAAATTATGCTATGGACAAGGGATTGATTTCCAAAGTAAATAAACAGCTCACAAAAGTTAATTTAAAAAAAAAATGGGCAGATGACCAAAATAGACATTTCTCCTAAGAAAACTTAAAATGGCCAACAGGCATATGAGAAGATGCTCAGCCTTGCTAATTATTAGGGAAATGCAAATGAAAACTACAATGGAGCATCATCACACACTGGTCCAAAATGGCTATCATTAAAATGCCAACAATAAGAAATGTTGGAGAGAGTGTGGAGAAAAAGGAATCCACTTACACTATTGTTAAGAATATAAATTGGTTCATACACTACGGAGCATAGTATGGAAGCTCCTTAAAAATCTAGAAGTAGAGTTACGATATGATCCTGTAATCTTATTCCAGGACATATAGCTGGAGAAAGCTCTAATTAAAAAAGATGCATGCACCCAAGTGTTCATAACAGTACTGTTTAAATAGCCAAGCGTGAAAACAGCCTAAATGTCATATATATATTAAAGATATGTCATATATATGCATATGTGTATGTGTGAGTGTATTTGCTGTGTGCTGTGCTGTGCTTAGTTGCTCAGTCGGGTATGACTCTTTGTGACCCCATGGACTGTAGACCACCAAGCATCCTCTGTCCAGGGGGCTTTTCCAGGCAAGAACACTGGAGTAAGTTGCCATGCCCTCCTCCAGGGGATCTTCCCAACCAAGAGATTAAATCCAGGTCTCCCACATTGCAGTTGAATTCTTTACCATCTGAACCACCAAGGAAGCCCATGAATATTGGAGTGTGTAGCCTATCCCTTCTCCAGGGGACCTTTCTGATCCAGAAATTTAACAAGAGTTTCCTGCATTGCAGGCAGAGTCTTCAATAGCAGAGCTACCAGGGAAGCCTGTGTGTGTATATATATATATAACACAGGGAATTTGACTTTGAAAGACAGTGGGATTTGAATACAGAGCTTCCACAGAACTGAGGAAACAGAGACTCTTGGATGGCAGAAACAACCTTGTGCACACCAGGACCCAGGAGAAAGGAGTAGTGATCCTGCAAGAGACTGAGCCAGATTTGCCTGTGAGTGTTCTACAGTCTCTGGTGGAGGTGTGGGTCAACAGTGGTCTGCCAAAGGGTTAGAGGCACTGACAACAACAGTTCTGGGAGGCAGGGAATGCTGGCATACATCCTTTTGGAGGAGGTCACCATTACCCCTACCATAGTTTGGCCTCAGACCAAATTACAAGGAGGGAACACAGCCCCAGACCAAATTACAAGGAGGGAACACAGCCCCACCCATCAGCAGAAAATTGGATTAAACATTTATTGAGAATGGCCTTGATCACCTGAGTAAGAACCAGTTTTCCTCACATCCAGTCCCTCCCATCAGGAAGCTTGCACAAGCCTCTTATCCTCATCCATCAAGGGGAGACAGAATGGAAACCACAATCACAGAAAGTTAACCAAACAGATCACATAGATAACAGCCTATCTAACTCAGTGAAACTATGAGAAATGCCGTATAGGGCTACCCAAGAAAGACTGGTCATGGTGAAGAGTTCTGAGAAACGAGGTCCATGGAGAAGAAAATACAAACCACTTCAGCAATCTTGCCTGGAGAACCCCATGAACAGTATGAGAAGGCAAAAAGATATGCCACTGAA
Source organism: Moschus berezovskii (assembly GCF_049115385.1). Classification (NCBI taxonomy): domain Eukaryota; kingdom Metazoa; phylum Chordata; class Mammalia; order Artiodactyla; family Moschidae; genus Moschus; species Moschus berezovskii. The sequence continues at coordinate 45,791,579 of NC_142488.1, read as the reverse complement.
AGATGAAATCCTCAGGTCAGAAGGTGCCCAATATGCTACTGGAAGAGTGGAAAAATAGCTCCAGAAGAAAAGGAGAGACTAAAGTAGAAACAATGCCCAGGTGTGGATGCCTCTCATGGTGAAAGTAAATTCCAAAGCTGTAAAAGAACAATATTGCATAGGAACCTGGAATCTTAGGTCCATGAATCTAGGTAAACTAGACATAGCAAATATGCTCTTCCAACAACACAAGAGATGGCTCTACACATGGACATCACCAGATGGTCAATACCAAAATCAGATTGATTATATTCTTTGCAGCTGAAGATGGAGAAACTCTATAAAGTCAGCAAAAACAAGACCAGGAGCTGATTCTGGCTCAGATCATGAACTCCTTACTGAAAAATTCAGACTTTAATTGAAGAAAGTAGGGAAAATCACTAGACCATTCAGGTTTGACCTAAATAAAATCCCTTAAGATTATACAGTGGAAGTGAGAAACAAATTCAAGGGATTATATCTGATAGATAGAGTGCCTGAAGAACTATGGATGGAGGTTCATGACATTGTACAGGAGGCAGTGATCAAGACCATCCCCAAGAAAAAGAAATTCAAAAAGGCAAAATGTTTGACTGAGGAGACCTTACAAATAGCTGAGAAAAGAAGAGAGGCTAAAGGCAAAGGAGAAAAGGAAAGATATCTGAATGCAGAGTTCCAAAGAATAGCAAGGAGAGATAAGAAAGCCCTCCTAAGTGATCAATTCAAATAAATAGAGGAAAACAATAGAATGGGAGAGACTATGGCTCTCTTCAAGAAAATGAGAGATACCAAGGGAACATTTCATGCAAAGATGGGGACAGGAAAGGACAGAAGAGGTATGGACCTGATAGAAGCCGAAGTTATTAAGAGGTGGCAAGAGTATACAGAAGAACTCTTCAAAAAAGATCTTAATGACCCAGATAACCACGATGGTGCGATCACTCATCTAGAGCAAGACATTCTGGTAAAGCAACTGGAGGTGATGGAATTTCAGTTGAGCTATTTCAAATCCTAAAAGATGGTGCTGTGAACGTGCTGCACTCAATATACCAGCAAATTTGGAAAACTCAGCAGTGGTCAGAGGACTGGAAAAGGTCAGTTTTTATTCAAACTGCTGCACAATTGCACTCAACTCACACGCTAGCAAAGTAATGCTCAAAATTCTCCAAGTTAGGCTTCAATAGTACATAAACAAATAACTTACAGATGTTCAAGCTGGATTAGAAGAGGCAGAGGAATCAGAGATCAAATTGCCAACATCTGTTCGATCATAGAAAAAACACGAGAGTTCCAGAAAAACATCTGCTTCATTAACTATGCCAAAGACTTTGACTGTGTGGATCACAACGAACTGTACAAAATTCTTAAAGACATGGGAATACCAGACCACCTTAGCTGCCTCCTGAGAAATCTGCCTGTAGGTCAAGAAGCAACAGTTAGAACCGGACATGGAAAAACAGACTGGTTACAAATAGGAAAAGGAGTATGTCAAGGCTGTATCTTGTCACCTTGCTTATTTAACTTATATGCAGAGTATATCATGCGAAATGCTGGGCTGGGTGAAGCAAAAGCTGGAATCAAGATTGCCAGGAGAAATATAAATAACTTCAACATGCAGATGGCACCACTCTTATGGCAGAAAGCGAAGAGGAACTGAAGGGCTTCTTGATGAAAGTGAAAGAGGTGTGAAAAAGCTGGCTTAAAACTAAACATTCACAAAACTAAGATCATGACACGCGGTCCCATCACTTCATGGCAAATAGATGGGGAAACAATAGAAACAGTGACAGACTTTATTTTCTTGGGCTCCAAAATCGCTGCAGATGCTGATTGTAGCCATGGAATTAAAAGACTCTTGCTCCTTGGAAGAAAAGCTATGACCAACCTAGACAGCATACTAAAAAGCAGAGATATTACTTTGCCACCAAAGGTCCAGATAGTCAAAGCTATGGATTTTCCAGTAGTCATGTATGGATGTGAGAGTTGGACCATAAAGAAAGCTGAACGCTTAAGAATGGATGCTTTTACTGTTTATAATAGCCAGGACATGGAAGCAACATAGATGTCCATCTGCAGACGAATGGATAAGAAAGCAGTGGTACATATACACAATGGAGTATAACTCAGCAATCAAAAAGAATACATTTGAATCAGTTCTAATGAGGTGGATGAAACTGGAGCCTATTATACAGAGTGAAGTAAGCCAGAAAGAAAAACACCAATACAGTATATTAACACATATATATGGAATTTAGAAAGATGATAATGATAACCCTATATATGAGACAACAAAAGAGACACAGATGTATAAAACAGTCTTTTGGACTCTGTGGGAGAGGGCAAGGGTGGAATGATTTGGGGGAATGGCATTGAAACATGTATATTATCATATGTGAAATGAATCGCCAGTCCAGGTTCGATGCATGATACAGGATGCTCGGGGCTGGTGTACTGGGATGAACCAGAGGGATGGGATGGGGAGGGAGGTGGGAAGAGGGTTCAAGAAGGGGAACACATGTACACCAGGGGCAGATTCATGTCAATGTATGGCAAAACCAATACAATAATGTAAAGTAATTAGCCTCCAATTAAAATAAATAAATTAAAAAAAAGAATTGATGCTTTTGAACTGCGGTGTTGGAGAAGACCCCTGAGAGTCCCTTGAATTGCAAGGAGATCCAAACAGTCACTCCAAAAGGAAATCAGTCCTGAATATTCATTGGAAGAACTTATGGTGAAGCTGAAGCTCCAATACTTTGCCCATCTGATGAATTGACTCATTGGAAAAGACACTGATGCTCGGATAGATTGAAGGCAGTTTGAGAAGGGGACAACAGAGGATGAGATGGTTGTATGACATCACTGACTTGATGGACATGAGTTTGAGCAAACTCTGGGTGTTGGTGATGGACAGGGAAGCCTGACATGCTTCAGTCCATGGGGTCGCAAAAAGTTGGACACGACTGAGTGACTGAACTGAATGAACTGAACTGATAAGGAAAGATAAACGTAGAATTTTATCCCTTAAGTAACTAATAAGTTACCCACTTCCCAATTGTCAATTACATAGTGGTCATGTATGGATGTGAGAGCTGGACTATAAAGAAAGCTGAGCGCTGAAGAATTGATGCTTTTGAACTGTGGTGTTGGAGAAGACTCTTGAGAGTCCCTCAGACTGAAAGGAAATCCAAACAGTCAATCCTAAAGGAGATCAATCCTGGGTGTTCATTGGAAGGACTGATGTTGAAGCTGAAACTCCAATACTTTGGCCACCTGATGGGAAGAGCTGACTCATTTGAAAAGACCCTGATGCTGGGAAAGATAGAGGGCAGGAGGAGAAGTGGATAACAGAGGTTGAGATGGTTGGATTGCATCACCGACTCGATACATGCCTTTGGGTAGACTCCAGGAGTTGGTGATGGAGAGGGAGGCCTGGTGTGCTGCAGTTCATGGGTTTTCAAAGAGTTGCACACGACTGAGTGGCTGGGCTGAACTGAACTTAACTGACTGAATTACATAGTCTTCTCAAGCCTAAGGTGATTGCAGTTTCTCCTGGAATTGTTCTATTATCAAAGCATTTGATGGGTATTTCTGTTTGGTTGATATGTTTGGCTGAGGTATTGGGCCCATCCCAAAGATCTGTAAATACCATGGCTTCCCTTCCACCAGTAAAGAGATGTATGGCATATATCTTTCTCCATTGCTTCCTCTCTCCCACCTTCTCAGACTAGTGGTCCCAAACTGATAAGGATTTCTCTCTACTTCTCCTGTGGAGCTCTCTCTAGTAAGTCCTCTATCCCCAACCCCCTCCTCCAGATAAAGTGCAGTAAAGTCTTTCTCTGCACTGTGTTGGCAGGGAGCAGCATGTCTTTCAGGCAAGTCCTTCCTTGCAAGTAAGTGATGAACACATGAAGAGAAACATCTTGGGCCTCTGCCAGGCAGAGCAGAAAGCTGTTTGGGGTAACCCACAGGTTACTGGATAAAAGTCTGGTTATTTACTAGGACCATCTAGAATAGGCCTGAGTCATAGGCGTACTGGCCTTTTGGAGAGGGAAAGTTAGAGAAGCCCTGTATTCGTTTTATACAATTAACACCCTGCAGTCTGCTTCCAAGGAAACTGGTAGTTAAGAACTTGTGGAAAAACATTTGACTGACTTACAAAGATTCTGCTGTACATCTGGTCAGAAGCAGTTTAAGCCAAGGTCAGGAAGAAATTAGGTGAGAGGCTAAAAAGAAATCAGACTGTAAGGAGGAATTATTAGGAAAATGCAAACCCATACTGGAATCTTGGTCTTTTCCTATGATTCTGTTTACATGGGATATCGCATGTGTTTTAAAAAATATATTTCTTGAGTATAATTCGCATACCATAAAAATCCACTCTTAAAGTATACCACTCAGTGAAATTAAATATATTCAGAATTCAGCAACCATTACTGTTATCTTTTTAGAACCCCAGAAGGAAACTCCATACCCATTTCCAGTTGTTTCCTATTTCCTTCTCTCCCCCAGTCCCTGGCAACCATTAACCAAATTTCTATCCCTATTAATTTGCTTTTTCTGGATATTTCATGTAAATATAATCATAGTATATGGCCTTTTGTGTCTGGCTTCCATCACTTAGCATGATATTTTTAAGGTTCATCCATATTTTAGTTCATCCTAAAAGTTGAGTAATATATAGTACTCAACTGTATGGACAGACAACATCTTGTTTGTCCATTCATCAGTTGATAACATTTGGTTTGTTTCAGCTATTATAAATGATGCTCCTATGAACCTAGGAGAGGAACTGTAGGTCATATGGTGACTCTATAATTAACATTGTGAGGAACTACCTCACAACGTATGAGGGGCATTTTTAAGTATGGGACGTTTTAGGTTTATTTTGTGGACTGATTTGGTGAGTATCGACCAGGACTCTACTCTGTGTGTAAGAAGATGAAAATATTAGGTTGGCCAAAAAGTTCATTCAGGTTTCCATTGTATGGAAAAACCTGAATGAACTTTTTGGCCAACTCAATATATGAAATAAATAGTGTTTAAGTAAGGGAAGGGAAGAGGTGCTTCATTTTTGCTGGATCAGGGAGGGCTTCATGGAGAAAGTGTCATTTGGTTAAGCTTTGAAAGATGAATAAAATTTCCTTAGGCAGGTGAAAGGGAGTGGAATAGAGGGGCCAGGGTTTTCCAAGCAGTGGGAGCAGCATAGCAAAACAGCAGTTTTGGAAAGGATGTGACAATGTCAGCTGAAGCACAGACTTCAAATAATGATGAATTTATTAGTAAAGGAAGCCAGGGCTGGATCACAGAAAGCCTCCAAATGTCATGCAAAGGATTTGAGACTATATTTCTAAAGCAATGAAAAGCCACTGTATATTTTTGCTGATACAAGTGACATTTTGGGGTGGGTGTTTGAGGAAACCCAGTACTGGAACACTGTTATTCTTTTCTTAGGATTACTGTGACATTGACTAGAAAATGAAACCAGAGAATGTTAGTGCTATGAGAATATATACTGTGAGGTACTCTGAGTAAAGTGATTGTAAAAGGCCAAAGTGGAGGTACAGAAATATGTTGCGTCTGCACGTGCATGGGAATATGCCATCTCCTTTCAAGAAGATTAAAAAGCTTTGATGCTTTCCTTCCAGTACCATCATTTCTTGATTTTCTTTCTTTTCTTACTGCTTACAACCTCACCATCACTGATTTAACACCTCCCCACCAAAGTGTAAAAATAAAGGGGATGCAGACAGTCACAGAACAGAGGTGTAATTCTAAGAACTATTGAACAATGTTGGAAGGGATCTTCCAGATAGTCTAGAAACTCCCTTATGTTACAGATAGGGAAACAGAGGCTCTGAGTTGGAGCATTACCTACCCAAGGTCACAAGTGAACTGATAGTAGAGCTGGGATTTAAAACTCAAGCCCTTATGTAACTACTTCAGCATACCTTACTGCCTAATTAACATCCTGTAGGATATTTAGAAATTACATAATGTATTGTTCTTTGTTTAAGAAGAAATATACCAACTGAACCCACCACATCATTAAGGTATAGAAGCAATAGATATGGGTTACAATGAGCTAGGCACTCTTTCCCTACTCTGACCACTTTGCTGATCCTTGCTGATGAGTAACATCAGTTAATTCATTCATTAGGTTAGTTAGTTGTCCAGTAAGTAGAAATTTGTTGACTGCCCTTTGCTGTGCATTGTAGTTTAAAATCTGGTAGGGAGTTGGAGCAAAGACACAGACAACAAACTAGGTGAGATAGAATTAAATATGATTATAAAAGTGTATTCATTTTCTTTGGCTACTGCAAGAAATTACCACAAAGTTAGTGACTTAAATTTATTCTCTTACTGTCGTGGATATCAAAAGCCTAAAATTAGTTTTATGGGGCAAAAGCAAGGTGTTGACAGGGCTTTTTCTTCTAAAGGCTCTGGAGGAGAATAATTTCCTTATCTCTTCCAGTTTCTGGTGGCAGTTGGGATTTATTTGCTTGTGGCCTCATCAGTACAATCCTCAAGGTCAGCAGCTTTAAAACTCACTCTGCTCCATCATCACATCACTTTATTCTGTGTGTGTATAAATCTCCCTCTGTCTCCTTCTTATAAGGATACAGGTGTTTGTACTTAGGGCCCAGATGGATAATCCAGGATAGTCTCCCCATCTCAAGAGCTTTAATTTAATTACATCTGCAAAGTCCCTTTTGTTATGTAAGGTAACATTTTATAAGTCTCAGGGATTAGGATATAGATATTTGTGTGAAGTAATTATTCAGTCTACCACAAAATGTATACGTTTTAAAGTTGATGGAAGGCATAAAACACAACTATGGATCTAAGAGGAAGATGACAGAATGAAATATAAGGGCTGGGGAAAGGGTTTTTCTCTTGTTATCACCAATTGCAGAGGCTGTTATCCAGCACAGACATTATTATTGTTATTACCAGCGTGCGTATGATGAAAAAGAAATATGGCAATCAAAATATGTATTCTTACCTATTTTCAAAAGCATGCCTGCAACTTGTGTTGCTCAGTTGTGTCTGACTCTTTGTGACCCCATGGACTAGAGCCCCCAGGTGCCTCTGTCCATGGAATTTTCCAGGCAAGAATATTGAAGTGGGTTGCCATTTCCTTCACCAAGGGATATTCTCAGGGATCTACATATAGTATGTAGAAAGAGCTGGCCTTTGTTTTGAAGTTTCTGATCTGAGCTCATCAAGACAAGCCTGTAGGGACACTTCTGGTGGTCCAGTGTTTAAGACTCCATGCTTCCACTGTAAGGGGCGTAAGTTCAATCCCTGGTCAAGGAACTAAGATCCTACAAAGCACAGGGAAAACTAAAAAGAAAAAAAATGCCAGGCCCTATGGAAAGCATGAAGGGGCTTGTTTTTAAAGCAGGAAGCTAGGCCCTTTCCCTCAGAGTATGGTCATCCAATGGTGACCATCCATTTGCTGGTTCTGCCTTCATCAAGGGCAATGGACCATGTACAACAATGAGAATCAAAGGCAATCTTGGAATCACTATCTTTCTTTCGTTGTGGAAGAGGAAGAGAAATACAGAGCTCTGATTATGGGCCAGGCATAGATCAACCCATTGAATCCTTTCTGAAATACTGGGAAGAAGGTCCTTTCATTAGGTTCATTTAATAGATGAAGAATACTGAAGGTCAAAGGGCTTCCCTCAAAGCTCTGTTGGTAAAGAATCTGCCTACAATGCAGGAGACCTGGATTCGATTCCTGGGTTGGGACGAGCCCCTGGAGAAGGAAATGGCAATCCACTCCAGTATTCTTGCATGGAGAATCCCCATGGACTCCTCTGAACCTGGTGGGCTACATACCATGGGGTCGCAAGAGTCAGACATGACTTAACGACTAAACCACCACCATTGAAGGTCTAAAGACTTGAATGCTTAGCTCATGGGTTTCCTCTCAGTTTGGAGGTGGTGAAGTCTTCTCAGACTCCTATCAGATACTACATACCCTGGAAGAAAGACTAGGAGCAAAAGGAGAAAGTGAGAGTTAGGAAAGGAGTAGGAGGAGTGTAATGTAAGAGAAGCCCCAGATCTGGCTTTTGTATGGAGTTGACAGTCTATCCTGAAAGTCAGGTCCCGTTTCACATCTCCGTGGCAATGTTACAGGATAAACTTGTTCGGTACACCCATTTGTCAAGGATGGTTGCTTTTCAACCTACTGGCGGAATTTCAAGAAAATCCTTTCCAGAGGAGTGCTGCCTCACACAATTCCATCCATTGAACACTGATGTTTTTAGAGTGCTGAAGTGATTCATGTGAGTCCACCCCCGCCCCCGCCCCCTTAGCATGTTATACAGATTCATTAGTATAATTTCTAGCTTGATTAGCTTAACTTCTCTATTTAAAAACAGAGGTGTGTTCACTAAACCCTCCGGAAAAATTCTGAAGTCAGTTCCTTCCACATAGCAAGCAAGGGCTCAAATGTAGGTTTCCTCAGCCAGGAGGTGGGATATCTAAGAGGCAATGTTCCTTCGTGTTCTAGTACACATCTGGCGAGAGCTGAAGGAAAGCAACATTCAAGTCCTCCTGCCCACCACACTTGAGCTGTGGAGCTGTGTCTTTTCCCAACCATCCCAAGCTTGTAGGCTGGAAGCACGCCAGCTAAATTTTCAAAAAGATAGGGGGGAGGTGGTTTAAAAATGCCCACTGTGATTAACAGGCGGGGAATCTGCCCTCCTGGGGATGTTGTAATTGCCAGGAAATTTGGAGTAGCGGATTGAATGGATCCAGGAAAAGGTTGTCGACAGTCCGTCGCGCCATCCTACCCCACCCTCTCCTTCCCTCACAAATTGCCGGGCCTCCCGGGGGCGTGAGATGGGGACTCCAGGCCAGGGTGTGGTGGTCCGTACGGCTGCTCTCCGGCGGCTTCTCAGAGAGGTCGGGAAAGGGGAGGATCCCTCCTTAATCTGTCTTTCCAGCCTTTGGCTCCAGAGAGGTCAGACATTTGGCTAATGAAATGTTTGTGTTACATCAGGTATTGATGGACCAAGTCAGTCTTCGCGACCCAAGCACACGGCAGGGCGGGGAGGTGGGTGGCATTAACGAGCAGCGAGTTTGACGCTCTGCCACTCACCCTAGCTCAGGTACCTCCGCCTCCACCCCCTGGAGTATCTAGGCTGCCCAAGTCCGCCCCTGGGAGGGAGTGTGCGTTGGCCTTCAGCCAGCCTTCTCCGTGCTGGCAGCAGAGTTCCGATCTGAACTTCAGGGTTGGGGCCCCTCCCTACCACTCCCACTCACTTTGCTCGCCTCTAAGGCTCCATCTTCCGCCAATTGTGACCCAAGGAACCCGCCTCCCTGACGCCCAGTAGCTGGCGAGCAGCAGCGCCAGGAGAGGCTCAGTTGAATGCAAACCTCCTTGACCCCTAGCTGACGCCGCACGCACCTCCGCCAGATCTCTCCGGCGTGCCGGTAACCTGCTGAGAGCGACTGCGGCCTACAAGCGAGGCGCAGCTGGGGCCAGGGGCTGTCACAGCAACCGGTGGCGGGATCTCTCTTTTGGGCTGCCTAGGCGGCGACCAGCAGCGCTCCCTCCGCAGCGGCGCCCCTTCCGAAGCTGCCTCTGTGCTATCCTCCGCCGGCCCCCTAGCCCTGCGGCTCATCAGTCCAACTCCTGGCTACGAGGGACGGGGACCCTCCATCCAGCCTGCCGCTCTCCTCCAGGACGGGGACCCTCCATCCAGCCTGCCGCTCTCCTCCAGGCCTGACCCGTAGCGGAAGGAGCGCAACCTAGGTGAGGACCCACCCACCCCTAGGTCCAGTCGTCCAACGGAGCGCTTCTACCACTCAGTGCTTGCATGGTAACTCCCACTGTAGGCGCTCTGCGGAACTAGTGCCTTGTGCCGGCCAGGGCAAAGGCCCACTTTTGCCACCAGCTTGGGGAAAATGCCCTTGGGGACAAGGGCTACCTGGGGAGCCTGAAGGGACCACTGGGGCATGCCAGGATAGGTAGTTGAGCAGGAGCACCTTCCTGACACGACTCAAAGCTTAACAGTTTGCATGGTTTAACAATTGAGCTTACAGATTTAGGGATGTAAGGTAGCTGAGTTCTACTGTGGAAATGGGATGGGGAAATGAGGAAGAAAGATGGGGGAGGTAAGGAGCCAAGGACAAGGTTGGGGAAGCTACCAGTAGCAGTGTGAAGCTACTGGCTCCCCTGAGGACCAACACTTAAACATTTGGCCACCTTGGGGTGTTGTGCTCAGTTCAGCCTTTGCTTGTGGTGTAAGGGGCTTGAGGCCACAAGGTAAGTGCACTTCTGTTGGTCCAACTCTCCAGGCAGAGACCGAATGACAACCTCTCGTTATAAATGTCATGATTTTGTGGAAAATGAGGCCAAGCTCAATCTCCCTATTTGCAGGAAGGTGAAATCTTAGTGGGTGAAGGATAGTCTTTCAGTGAACCATTTTGAAGGAGGGAAAGTAGAGCAGGGATGTTCTCTTCAAATGCCTTCAAAGCTGTTATGTGGAAAAGAATTATTTGTCTTAAGTATCTCTAGAAAGGAGAACCTAGGATGAGTCAGATTTCAACAGAGTGGAAACCACCAGGAGGCAGGATTAAGCTTATTATAAAGAAACTTCATTCTAACAGGGAAGGAGGAGTATTTTTATTGTGTATCAGGCAATTTGATAAGTGCTTTATATAAATTATCCCATTTAACACCTAGCAAGGTTTGGATATGTCCAATGATAAAAAGGAATGCCAGGAAGTAGTGGAGTCTCTGCTCATCTAGGCTGCAGCTCTTTCAGTTCTTAAGATGAGGTTTGTGACAACCATCTATTCATTTGCTGGGGCTGAAAAAGGCTTGTACAAGAAATTGGGAGAGTCTATCATTCATTCATGTCGTGACTTTAGAGAAATCCCATCATGTCTTTGGACTTCAAGTCCCTCTTCTGTAAAGTCAGAGAATTAGACTTCACTGGGTTACCTGAAAAAAATCCCTTTGACCAGTAAAAATAAAATTGTAAAAAAAAAAAAAGTGGGCTTTAGTTTTTTGCACTTTTGAATTTACAGGAGTTGTAGAATTGGATCTCCACAACATCTTGAAGATGGACCCCTAAAGGAACTAAAATGCTTCTCCCTTCTTTCACTGGCTGAGGTGTGACTCTAATGTCCATCCAACAGATAGACTTTCAATGGCTGTAGTGTTTCCCAACAGCCAAGGTCTCTGAAGAGTAAAAACTCAGGGCCTCCTTTGATGTTGCTTGGATTGTCCTATGACAACTGCATTGCTTTCTAGTCACTGAAAAGGCATTTGCTTTGTCTTGTTTTGCAAAAATGCAGAGTGTCTGCTGGTGTGGTGTGTTGTACTGAGCAACTGGAGATGAGGGTAGAGATTAATGAATGAAATAGGCTCTTTCCCTTAGAGAGCTTCAAGTCATTTATGGGAAAGGCAGGTACAAGGATCACAGACCATATTATAAGGCAGAATGTTGCTTTGAGGGGGGTGTACGGAAAAGGCAGAAATCATGTAGAGCCATAAAAATACACTAGGTTAGAAATTTGGAAGCCTTAGATTCTAATCTTGGCTGGTCACTTAAGGTAGGTCAGTCCACCTTCTGAGGCCTGAAACTTTAAGACTTTCTGATATTAGATGAGAATTTCTGGTTTGGGTGGGTCCTCAAGAGGCATTTGTGATGGGCCTTGAAGTGCTCTGGGTAGAGTTTACGGTAACAGAGGAAGACAGCAGAGACTGGGATAAAATTCCTGGGCACATGAAAAACATGTGTGCCTTCATGGATATGTTGTTGTTCAGTTGCTCAGTTGTGTCCTACTCTTTGCAACCCCATGGACTGCAGCACACCAGGCTTCCCTGTCCTTCACAATCTCCCAGAGCTTGCTCAAACTCATGTCCATCGAGTCATTGATGCCATTCAACCATCTCATCCTCTGTCATCCCCTTCTCTGCCTGTCTTCAATATTTCCCAGCATCAGGGTCTTTTCCAATGAGTTGGCTCTTCATATCAGGTGGCCAAACTATTGGCACTTCAGCTTCAGCATCAGACCTTCCACTGAATATTCAGAGTTGATTTCCTTTAGGATTGACCGGTTTGATCTCCTTGCTGTCCAAGGGAGTCTCAGGAGTCTTCTCGAGCACCAGAGTGTGAAGGCATCAGTTCTTTGGTGGTCAGCCTTTTTTATTGTCCAGCTCTCACATCTGTACGTGATTACTGGAAAAACCATAGCTTTGACTATCTGGACCTTTGTTGGCAAAGTAATGTCTCTGCTTTTTAATACACTAAGTTTGTCATTGCTTTACTTCCAAGGAGCAAGCATCTTTTAATTTCATGGTTGCAGTCATCATATGCAATTATTTTGGGGCCCAAGAAAGTAAAGTCTGTTTCTGTTTCCATTGTTTCCCTATCCATTTGCCATGACATGATGGGACTGAATGCCATGATCTTAGTTTTTTGAATGTTGAGTCTTAAGTCACTTTTTCACTCTCCTCTTTCACTTTCATCAAGAGGCTCTTTAGTTCTTCTTCACTTTCTGCCATAAGGGTGGTATCATCTGCATGTCTGAGGTTATTGATATTTCTCCCAGAAATCTCAATTCCATCTTGTGATTTATCCAGCCCAGCATTTCACATGATGTACTCTACAAATAGGTTAAACAAGCAGGGTGATAGGATACAGCCTTGACATACTCCTTTCCCAATTTGGAACCAGTCTGTTGTTCTGTGTTTAGTTCTAACTGTTTTTCTTGTTCTTGACCTGCATACAGGGTTTGCAGGAGGCAGGTTAAGGTAGTCTGGTATCCCCATGTCCTTAAGAATTTTCCACAGTTTATTGTGTTATACACAGTCAAAGGCTTTAGCAAAGTCAATGAAACAGAGTAGATGTTTTTCTGGAATTCTCTAGCTTTTTCTATGATCCAGAAGATGTTGGCATTGATCTCTGGTTCCTCTGCCTTTTCTAAATCCAGCTTGTACATCTGAAAATTCTCAGTTCACATACTGTTGAGGCCTAGCTTGAAGGAACTGACAGCTAATGGCTAGTGTGACTGCTGATCCAAAAAAGGGAAATAGAAATTGGGGTTGCAAACAGAGCCCTCAAACACTAGACAGTTTGGACCTGCTCCTGGAAAGTCAAATTTAGCAAACTTGCAGCCATGCTTGGTTTTTGAGCTGGGCAGTGCCAGTGAACAAATACCGTGACATTGTGTAGTCTCCCGTAAAAAACTATGCCTTGCCCAATCTTCATTCTACTCAGAAGTTCAAGGAATGGCAGTGCTTCCCTGTCTAATGGTAGACAGTACGTCCTAATGACAATGGAGAAGAAACACCATAGGGCTGGAGGTGACCCATCCTTGAGATGGCTGCCAATGAATTGCAAATGGTCTGGCCCTTTGCTAGGAGTGAGGGTGGTCAGCCTTGTTGGCTGCTGGGGGATGGAGGATGACACTGATGGACTGAGTGTAATCCTCACTGTCTGACTGAGGCTGAAGGACATAGGGCACAGTGGAGACTTGGAGAAGGGCAAGGGAAGACAGTCTTCCAGATCATGTGACTTGACTTAATGGTGTATCCTCTCCAGAAAAAAAGATTTTGGAAACCACCAGTGGAATCAAGAGTAGATCCAGGTTTCTGATGTGTCTGGTGATACTGAAGAAGCCTAGCCAATCCTGCTACAGAGCTGGAAAGAACTTTTGCCTAGGAGTCAGGAGACTTTAGTTTAATCAAGTCTCTTTCCCTCTCTGAGCCTCACTTTTTCCACTGTTATGGAAGTAGGGGAGGTCTGCCTCATTGATTCTTTAGGTCCTTTCTAGCTCTAAAGAGCTAGGAAAGATATATAATTTGTATCCCCCATGGATGAATCCAGAGAGACTTTGTCCAGATTTGAAGTTATAAAACTGGGATTCATTGTGAACTGAAGGCTTACAAAACAATCTTTGTATTGCAGACTGGGACTCCTTGTCCTTGTTAGAGGAAGGTCAGAAGGTGTGTCATTGAGCTGAATTCTTAGGATATTTCCTTTTTCAAATCCACTTCCTTTTCCATCCTCTACCAACAATTCTTTTTCAGATTTCCAGTGACCATTGCTCTGCCTTTAGCACCTGGCACATTGGACCTTTTTTTTTTTTCTATTTCTTACAGAGGGGAGCTTTTGAGCTCTTTGCCTTGTGTTTACACAGTGAACCTCAGAGCCATGGTCATCTTCTCTTTCTTAGAATCCAACATACGCAACCTTGTCCCAGTTGACTCAACTGCTAAGTCTTTATAGTCAATGTTAATAATATCTTTTGTCTTTTATTGAATTTTAAAATATAAGTGTAATTCTGCAGCTTACTTTGAAATGCATCAAAAGATAAGAAAATACAGTGCCAGACTGGGCTCTATGCTACACAGCAATGGATGGGATGGGGGGGAGGAGAGGGAGTCTAGGGAAGGATGGGGTGTATGTATAATTATGGCTGATTTGCATTGTTGTATGGCAAAAACCAACACAACATTGTAAAAATAAAAAAAAAACTTTACAAAAAGACTTCAATCAAAAAATGGATAGATGGATTAATAAGTAGATAAATGAATAATTAATAAATGGATGTGAAATCAATAGATAAATGAATGAACGGCAAACAGATAAATAAAATATGGGGGGAAATAAGTAATGTACAGTTAAAAGTGCTATGTGCTCAATTGCTCAGTTGTGCCCGACTATTTGTGGCCCCATGGACTGTAGTCTGCCCTACCCCCCCAAGCTCTTCTGCCCATTGAATTTTCCCAGGCAAGAATAATGGAGTGGGGTGCCATTTCTTTTTCCAGGAGATCTTCCCAAACCAGGGATAGAACCTGCCCCTCTTGCATCTCCTGCATTGACAGGCAAATTCTTTTACCACTAGTGTCACTTTCTTATCAATTGCACTAATGGTGAAGAACCCTTCTGCCAATGCATAAGATATAAGAGATGCAGGTTCGATCCCTGGGTTGGGAAGAGCGCCTGGAGTAGGGCATGGGAATTCACTCCAGTATTCATGCCTAGAGAATCCCATGGACAGAGGAGCCTGGCAAGCTACTGTCCACAGGGACTCACAGAGTTGGATACAACTGAAGCGACTTAGCATGCACGCACCTGTTTATTGGGAAGCCCCAATAAACAGTCATATTGCAGACAATTCAAACTTTATAAATGTATACAGAATAAAAAGGAAAAGCTCCTTACATCTATATTTTCCTACCAGAGGTAAATATAGTTTGCAGTTTTCTGTGTATTCTTCTAATCCTTTTTTCTATATGTGTCCAAAACTATATACATCTATATCAAGCTAATACTGTTGCTTTTAAATTTAAATGGATCACACTTTATAGCTGAGTCAGTAATTTGCATTTTTGACTTCACAATATATTTTGGACATCTCATTTCAGTATATGGATCTACCTCATTTTTAAAAACAGCTACATATTTCATAGTATGGGTATACCATAATGTATTTAAATATTTCTTCTGATGTACAGCTAAATGATTTCCAGTTCTTTCCTATGACACATAAGGCTTCAGGATACCTCTTTGGTTATTTTTTATGTACATGTGAACATCTATTTCTGTAAGGTAGATTCCTAGAAATGGAATTGTTGTGCCAGAAGAGTTATGCTTTAAAATTCTGCCCCTCCCCTCCAATATTTCATTATGGATATTTTCAAACATACAGATAAGTTGAAAGAATTATACAGTGAACACCCATATATCCACTACCTAGAGTCTACCATTAACATTTAACTATATTTGTTTTATCACATATTCCTCTTTCTATACATTCATTAAGTCATCTTTCAAATTCTGTACATTGTACAAATGAAATATGGTATTTTGAGCCATATACATATTCCTTACTATTGCAGAGGTTAAGCACATAAAAATACACTTATTAGCAATTTATATTTCTTTTCTGTAAATTTTCTTTTCATATTAGTCCTCATTTGTCTGTGGTAGCTTGTTCATATTTTGCTCGTGGTTCTGTGAAAGCTCTTTATTTTGTCTTATGCAGTATATGTCTTGTGCAGTGATGATCTTGCAGAACTCAGAGTTTTTACAAAAACTATTTGGCTGATTGAAAATTCCTTCCTTTCAACCCGTCTCACTATTTTCGTCCTCAAGCTGTCATAATTTCTCTCCTGGACAATTTGTTTAAAAACAAATCTGATGGTATCACTCTCCTGTTTAAAACAAATCTGATGATGTCAACAGTCCAACAATGTAGAACATAGAACAAGCTATTTAGCCTTAAGTCTAACTCTGTCTGACAACAAACTGCCTCTCTATTGCTATCCCTTCTACTCTAGTTTAAAACTCCTGAATTCAGCTAAATTTAGCAACTTGCTTTTCTTCATATGCACACCAAAAATTTTATCCTCTTTTTTTTTCCTCAGGCCTTCCATCTGAAATATTCTGTACTCCTCCCATCTCCACATGATTAAATTTTGTTTATCCTTTAAGGCCTCTTCCACATGGTCATCCCAAAGTCCATTCCTTCAAAATGCATGTACTTCAGAGGAAATGTACACTCTTCTCTGAAGTTTCAGCCTCTCTCACTCTCTCCCTCCTCTTCCCCATGCTCCACACCTGAACTAGCTATTATACTATCTACTTAGTTACATGCATAAAAAAGTATTACATTTTTCTGTTTTCTTTTTCTTTAAAGGCCTTAAACATTAGGTGCTCAGAAAATTAAGAAACGGATGAATTTAGCCTGAAAATAAGTGCAGACCCATATATCTAAAGAAAGGAATTTCCATATCTGCCTTGGCATTCTTGGTGTATCTGAAGATTTTTGGGTGGAGTGCAATAGAGGCATATGGAAGGATAGAACAACTTGGAATGTTTTTAGTGCTGATTGATGTCCTTTCTCTGAGATGGATGATGTAAGAAGTACAGCTTAGTGATGAAGGTTATGGGTGGGAACCACAGAGCTATTTCTAAGCTGTTAACACTTTGGGCACTGCTGATTTGCCGAAGTCAATCTGAATGTAATGTGGCTAAAACTACTTTGTTATGTCATCTTAGACAGACTGCTAACACACTCTGAGCTTCAAGTTCTCATTGGTCAAACAATGGGAAAATAATACCTATTTTGCCACAGGAAGGAGCAAATTACATGATCTGTGGAAATATGCAGTTTAAAAAGAACTAAAATACTACATAAGTTTGAAGTATTTCTGATTCTTGTGGTGTTGAGTCAGGAGGCCTGAGTTTGAGGCATTACATTTGACAAGTACTTTGCTCTTTCTTGGCTTTGGTTTGTCATCTATACAACTTGATTAGACTAGATTTGTGATTTTCAGCAAAGATGTATTCCATGGAAGCCCAGTATGCTCCCAGTGGAACTCCTTGGGCTCTTAGATTATCTTCTGGGTTGGTACCCAAGAGATGGTCTAGACTAAGCTATTTATTCTTTGAGTTCTGATGTTCTTGGTTCTGCCTCTCTAGTGGCTCTACCATCACTGCAAAATGTTGTGGTAATGAATCTATTCAGATAGATATATTCCAGATATTCCTATCTGAACATCTCTCACACTTCTTTTGTGAGAAGGTCTTTACTGTCTCCAGTTTTCTGCCAGGGCCTGTGGCCTGTCTCTTAGGACTGGCTATTTTTGGAGCTTGTTCTCAGATACCAAAGCCATTGTTAATGCTACAGTTGAGGGCTGTGGGGACAATGGCCAGTGGAAGAAGGAAGGAAGGCACAGACTGAGTTCCCAAGTGCTTTGTGGAAGCCCCCTTGACCACGACCTTTTGGGTTATGAGTGGGAAGAGCAGCATCAGTGAAACAAGTAGCCTTTGAAGGTTCACTCCCCATTCCCCTAGTTTGATTCTCAAAGCTTACAGCTAGCTTCAATTAGCTTATAGTTGCTATCTGAAGTCACTCTTGGCTTTTGGACACAGAAGCAGATAGTACTGGCCCTTGCCTAAAACCTAAAGCCAAGCTCTCAGTCTAGCTCCCAAGGCATCCTTCTAAACTAGCCTATCTCTCCTATTTTTCCATCCATTTATTAGGTAACTGGATCCTAATAAACCTAATTGAGGACCACCCTCAAGTAAAATGTAACTGAGCTCTAGAAAACCTCGTTAATGACCATTTGCAAACAAAACACCACAGTTTGTTCTGTTTCAGAAAGGCATTTTCCTGATTTAAAAAAGAACGAGGAGGGAAAAAATGTAGTCAACAGTTTGAAATTCCTCCCAAGTATATTTCAATCCAAGTATTGACCATGTAAAGACTGAGGAGAGAAACAAAAGGGGAAGAAAATGATTAAAAAAAAATAGATGGATGAGGGAAGGTGGGATGAAAATCAGTGAGTGATGCAGGCACTCACAAAGGTAAAATTATGTTTTGAAGTGCTCTTTACCCCTGTACCTTCACAGCTATGATCTGAATGAGAGGGAAATTATTCATAATAGCTCGTCAGAAGCAGTGATCAGAGTGCCATTACCCCAGACTATCTCTGGTCTCCCAGAAGTAACCCCCTTAAACAAGCCATTTGTTAACTTTTTCCTTGGTTACCCATCCCCCCAACCTGCTTGTTGATATCTTGATGCTTTCATAACTACCATTCTGTAAGCTACACTGGGGTTCAGGAGGACAAGAGAATTGGGATGTTGGACGATGAAAATGGGTAGGGAAGTTTGGACCCTCGGGCTGAGGACCTTGAAGCTAGAAGTGGGAGAGTTTATATAGTTAGTACTCTGTTCTTCCTGTCTCTGGTGATGGGGGGTTGTTGGGAGTTGGGGGTAGGGTTAGAGGACAAGTGAATGTAGACTAAAGAAATTGGGTCATGAACATTGTTGAAGTCAGATAATCCTGAAGCCTGATTTTAGTCAATAGCTTCCATCACTTTTTTCCTAGCCCCAAACCAGTGATGAAGGCACATTTGCTTTTCTTTTTCTTAGTCTTACCATTTTTATTCCTGTGGAGGAAAATGAGAAATAACCAGGGGGATAAGACTTGGGAGGAGGGTCGGGTGAAATAAGAGTCAGCTAGGGTTTCAGAGAAGAGCTGATAATCAGGACAGTGGGAATGGATTTCTGGAGCTGAACAGGGGCTGGTGGGCAAAGTTTCCCTGCTTGTCTGTCTTGGCTTCTGACAGAATCCTGAGCAGGAAATGGGCTGTACTCATATTGTTCTCCAAGGTTGGAGGACAGGTGCCTTGTGACTTTCTCCATCTGCAAAAGTAGACAAAGGGCTGATGGGAAAGCACTAGGCCCTGTGTCTGGGGTCTCTGCTCTTCCCATCCCCAATTTTGATTACCAGCCCTCCTTTTCTTGTTTGTGTGTGTGTCTTGATTTTATTTTTTTCTGGTATGGAAAACATTAGACCTCATGAGTCCTGAGAGTCTGATTCCAGGAAATAAGGGGTGAAGATGGGTGAATGTGGGGCATAGTGCCCAGCTTCAAGGTATTTTAATTGCCTGCTTCATTTGCTTCATCCCTTTCCCCTTAGCTCCCAAGTGCCATAGCTCCACAGTTCCCTGTATTTTCTCTTTCCCCTTCCCTTCTGTTCCTCCCCTCAGTTAAAACCCAATTTCTTCCATGCCATTTGATCTCAGCTAGATTTTAGGAAATATCCTGTGATTAATTCATACTAAGGTGTACTTGATTGATTTACAGCCATCTTTTCCCACCCCATTCTCTCACAGACTAGTTCTTCCTCTCTGATAGCAGTGTCTGGCTATCATTGGTGGACGTTCCTGGCCTCTGGCCCCCATTCTCACTTCATAGTTCAGTTCTGTTCAGTCACTCAGCTGTGTCCGACTCTTTGTGACCCCATGGACTGCAGCATGCCAGGCTTCCTTGTCCACCACCAACTCCTGGACCTTGCTCAAACTCATGTCCATCAAGTCTGTGATGCCATCCAACCATATCATCCTCTGTTGTCCCCTTCTCCTCCTGCCTTCAACCTTTTCCAGCAGCAGGGTCTTTTCCAATGAGTCAATTCTTCACATCAAGTGGCCAAAGTACTAGAGCTTCAGCTTCAGCATCAATTCTTCCATGAATATTCAGGACTGATTTCCTTTATAATTGACGGGTTTGATCCTTGCTGTCAAGGGACTCTCTCTTCTCCAACACCACAGTTCAAATCTGACTTCATAGATAGGGAATAAATAGAGCATATTTTTCTCTATCGTCAGGTTATTCATCTGTAAACCAGGATAATAGTAACTACCTCATCAGCTTATTACGAGAATTAAATGAATTTTTGTAGTAAAGCACTTGGAACAGGGCCTTACACAGAGTAAGCCCACAATTAATGTTAGCTGTTATTAATTCTGTCATGAAAAAAGCAGTGTGGTAGTATGAAGAGAGCACTGGATTAAGTGTCAAGAGTTCTAGTACTGGCTATTCCACTCTCTTGCTATGTCTCCATCAAGTCCCTGATCCCTCTGGGTTTTAGTTTCAGTTTCACTACTGAGCCATGAGGAATGGAAGCAAGTTATTTCTAAGGGCCCTCATAGCTCTGTCATTCCTAGTTATAAAATTCTAATTCCCTAAGGACAGAGGATACTTGGTCAAGAGGTTGAGGTAAGAGCAGGATATATAAATTGCCTGGGTAGTAAGCCTTCCACAGAGTAAAGGTTTTTGCTTGGTACTGGCATTAGAGCTGCCTTTAGGCTGTTATAAGTTGACATATAAGCCAGAGAGTTTTAGCTGTAGACAGAGAAGCTGCAGTAGCTTCAGAAGTCCCCTGTATTTAGTTATATAAAGCCTTAAAAATCCTTATATGTAGGCAAATTCACAAGAATCTTACTACCCTAGGGGTGTATGGGAGCTATCGTCCAGAATATAAACTTAATCTCTTAGAATGTCATTCTCACTTCAAGCTTCCCTGTAATCACCTGTCCCTTAGTTCAAGATAGAGTTGGCTGGGCCACTCACTGTTTCCCAGAGAGAAACACTGGGTTATATATGTGAAACCTAGACTGATTTTCCCTGGGTTGAGATCTTCTCCTCACCTCTCACTATATCTCCCTCGCCAGAACTCTGAGGCTCTTTACCTTCCTAGGCTTGGGATGTGAGAGAGATCACTAACCTAATAATGAGTCTAAGAGGAAGTGGAGCATTTTGCTGAAACTTTGACTTGACCTTTGGTAATGAACGGGATGAAGATAATCGCGATGGTGTGATCACTCACCTGGAACCAGACATCTTGGAATGTGAAGTCATGTGGACCTTAGAGAGCATCACTACGAACAAAGCTAGTGGAGGTGATGGAATTCCAATTGAGCTATTTCAAATCCTGAAAGATGATGCTATGAAAGTGCTGCACTCAATATGCCAGCCAATTTGGAAAACTCAGCAAGGGCCACAGGACTGGAAAAGCTCAGTCTTCATTCCAATCCCAAAGAAAGGCAATGCCAAAGAATGCTCAAACTACCGCACAGTTGCACTCATCTCACACGCTAGTAAAGTCATGCTCAAAATTCTCCAACCTAGGCTTCAGCAATATGTGAATCGTGAACTTCCAGATGTTCAAGCAGGTTTTAGAAAAGGCAGAGGCACCAGAGATCAAATTGCCAACATCCGCTGGATCATGGAGAAAGCAAGAGAGTTCCAGAAAAACTTCTATTTCTGCTTCATTGACTATGCCAAAGCCTTTGACTGTGTGGATCACAATAAACTGTGGAAAATTCTGAAAGAGATTGGAATACCAGACAACCTGACCTGCCTCTTGAGAAACCTGTATGCAGGTCAGGAAGCAACAGTTAGAACTGGACATGGAACAACAGACTGGTTCCAAATAGGAAAAGGAGTACATCAAGGTTGTATATTGTCACCCTGCTTATTTAACTTATATGCAGAGTACATCATGAGGAATGCTGGGCTGGAAGAAGCACAAGCTGGAATCAAGATTTCCGGGAGAAATATTAATAACCTCAGATATGCAGAGGACACCACTCTTATGGCAGAAAGTGAAGAGGAACTCAAAGGCCTCTTGAGGAAAGTGAAAGAGGAGAGTGAAAAGGTTGGCTTGAAGCTCAACATTCAGAAAACGAAGATCATGGCATCTGGTCCCATCACTTCATGGGAAATAGATGGGGAAACAGTGGAAACAGTGTCAGACTTTATTTTTGGGGGCTCCAAAATCACTGTGGATGCTGATTGCAGCCATGAAATTAAAAGACGCTTACTCCTTGAAAGGAAAGTTATGACCAACCCAGATAGCATATTAAAAAGCAAAGACATTACCTTGTCAACAAAGGTCGGTCTAGTCAAGGCAATGGTTTTTCCCATGGTCATGTATGGATGTGAGAGCTGGACTGTGAAGAAAGCTGATCGCCGAAGAATAGATGCTTTTGAACTGTGGTGTTGGAGAAGACTCTTGAGAGTCCCTTGGACTTCGAGGAGATCCAACCAGTCCATTCTAAAGGAGATCAATCCTGGGTGTTCATTGGAAGGACTGATGCTAAAGCTGAAAGTCCAATACTTTGGCCACCTCATGCGACGAGTTGACTCACTGGAAAAGGGTCTGATGCTCGGAGGGATTGGGGTAGGAGGAGACGGGAACGGCAGAGAATGAGATGGCTGGATGGCATCACCGACTCGATGGACATGAGTTTGAGTGAACTCCGGGAGTTGGTGATAGACAGGGAGGCCTGGCGTGCTGTGATTCATGGGGTCGCAAAGAGTCGGACACGACTAAGTGACTGAACTGAACTGAACTGAATGATCGGGACAGAGTTTTCTGCACTAATCTTTTCTTGCCTATAACTAGAATTTGTGTGTCAACTTCCTTTCTGTTGAGTCAAGAATGAATGGTATACCCTGGGGTCATGATGTATCTCAGCTTAGAATCATAGGAAAAAGTTTTTCCTACTTCTGTCTTTTAATTCCGCCCCCCCCCCCGAATGTTATGTAGCAAAGTAATACAGACCGCTTGGCCAGTCTTAAGACTGTGGTGGAGAAGCAGCTGCTCTGTCTGAGCCCATGCTATTCCTGTGACAGAAGCCCGCAAATGTAAATTAATCTGCAAAGGTAGGAATGAGCTACTCAACCTCTTTCCCTTATGCAGAGATGAACCTATGGAAGGTTAAAGGTTGGAGTTGGTTTGGGAGAGTGTTTGGGTAAAAAGGAGAGCAGGGTGGGAAATAGTAAGACTAACTTTTAGACAGTCAGCATTTATTGAAGGTCAACTATGTGCTTAGCCTTGGACCAGGCAATGTTGTAGAGGGGAGGAGAGACTCAGGATGGGTGGAAAGAGATTACTGGGGAGGTCAGAGGGGCAAGGACCCTAGCCCAGAATTCTTCACATCTAAGACGTCCTCACTGCACTTTTGGAGCAGCAAATGATAGTTAAGTTATAACCTGTGTGATCTTAATATTCAGAAAATCAGAAGAAGTAAAAATCACTTCTCACTGATGTGGGCCAGTGAGAACCTTTGTAGGGTATGTAAGAAGAAGCAAGGATAATATTCCAAGCAGAGTGTAGGGCATTATGGCTGAACTGTGAATAAATGTTTATCCTCTTCATCTGTTTCACCATCTAGGACAATATCTTCATTTCTTTCCCTACATCTCTTACCCTCTCTTCCTCATGTTCTTTGACTGAACAAAAATGCAGCCAACACTTGGAGATGCCTCTTTGGGAGTCAGGCAACACTACAGCTTTGTGAACTGGTCCATGTGTCTCTTGGTCATTATATTTCACTGTCCTGGAACATGCAATAGAGAAGTTTTGAAGGTGGAAAAAGCCTCTTATTCTCATCTCATCCATCAGAAGACAGAGAGAAGAAGCAAGAACTATAATCCTGAAGCCTCTAGAACGAAAACCACAATCACAGAAATCTAACCAAAATGAACATATGGATCACAGCCTTGTGTAACTCCATGAAGCTATGAACGATGCCATGGAGGACCACCTTAGAAAAATGGACATGGTGGAGAATTCTGAGAAAACGTGGTCCACTGGAGATGGGAATGGCAAACCACTTCAGTATTCTTGCGTTGAGAACCCCATTAACAGTATGAAAAGGCAAAAAGATATGACATCAGAAGATGGGCCCACCCAGGTCGGTAGGTGTCCAATATGCTACTGGGGAAACATGATGCCAAGTTGTGGATATGACAGATGAAAGTAAAGTGTGATGCTGTAAAGAACAATATTGCATAGGAACCTGGAATGTTAAACCCATGAATCAAGGTAAATTGGAAGTGGTCAAACAGGAGATGGCAAGAGTGAACATCAACATTTTAGGATTCTGTGAACTAAAATGTTCACTAACTAACTAAATGAACTAAAATCAGTGAACTAAAATGGGCAGGGATGGGTGAATTTAATTCAGATGATCATTACATCTACTACTGTGAGTAAGAATCCCTCAGAAGAAAATGGAGTAGCCCTCACAGTCAACAGAAGTGTTCAAAATGCAGTACTTGGGTGCAATCTCAAAAACGAGAGAAGGATCTCAGTTTGTTTCCAAGGCAAATCAATCAACATCACAGTAATCCAAGTCTATGCCCCAGTCACTAATGCTGAAGAAGCTGAAGCTGAATGGTTCTGTGAAGACTTACAAGACCTTCTAGAACTAACACCAAAAAAAAAAAAAAATGTCCTTTCATCATAGGGGATTGGAATGCAGAAGTAGGAAATCAAGACATACCTGGAGTAACAGGCAAGTTTGGCCTTGGAGTGCAAAATAAAGCAGGGCAAAAGCTAATAGGGTTTTTTCAAGAGAAAACACTGGTCATAGCAAACACTCTCTTCCAACAACAAGAGAGGCCATTCTATTCATGGACATCACCAGATGGTCAATATCGAAATCAGATTGCTTATAATATATTCTTTGCAGCAGAAAATGGAGAAGCTCTATAGAGTGAGCAAAAGCAAGACCTGGAGCTGACTGTGGCTCAGATCATGAGCTTCTTATTGCAAAATTCAGACTTAAATTGAAGAAAGTCGGGAAAACCACTAGGCCATTCAGATATGACCAAAATCAAATCCCTTATAATGACCTAGTGGAGGTGATAAATAGATTCAAAGGATGAGATATGGTAGACAAAGTGTCTGAGGGCTTCCCAGGTGGGGCTAATGGTAAAGAACTCACCTGCCAATGCAGGAGGCATAAGAGACATGGGTTTGATCCCTGGGTCAGGAAGATCCCCTGAAGGAGGGCATGGCAACCCACTCCAATATTCTTACCTGGAGAATCCCATGGACAATAGAGCCTGGCAGACTAGAGTCCATGGGGTTTCACAGAGTCTGATATGACAAAAGCAACGTAGCATGCACACACACACAGAGTGCCCGAAGAACTATGGACAGAGGTTCACAACATTGTACAGGAGGTGGTAACCAAAACTTTCAAAGGAAAAAGATGCAAACTGGTTGTCTGAGGAGGCCTTACAAATATCTGAGTAAAGAAGAGACGTCAAAGGCAAAGGAAAAAGGGAAAGATATGCCCAACTGAATTCAGAGTTCCAGAGAATAGCAAGGAGAGATAAGAAAGCCTTAAGTAAACAATGCAAAGAAATAGAGGAAAACAATAGAATATCAAAGACTATAGATCTCTGCCAGAAATTTGGAGATACTAAGGGAATATTTCATGCAAACATAGGCACAATAAAGGACAGAAACCACAAGAACCTAATAGAAGTAGAAGAGATAAAGAAGAGGTGGCATGAATACACAGAAGGCCCATACAGAAAAAATCTCAGTGACCCAGAGAACCACAATGGTGTGGTCTCTCTTCTAGAGGCAGACATCTAGGAGTATGAAGTTAAGTGGGCTTTAGGAAGCATTATCTGGAGCAAAGCTTGTGGTCGTTATGGAGCTCCAGCTGGGTTATTTCAAATCCTAAAAGATGTTGTTAAAGTGCTGCACTCAACACACATGACTGGAGAAGGTCAGTTTTCATTCCAATCTCAAAGAAAGGCAATGCCAAAATATGTTCATAGTACCATACAACTGTGCCAATTTCATATACTAGCAAGGTAATGCTCAAAATCCTTCAAACTAGGCTTCTACAATAATTGAACTGAGAACTTCCAGAGATACAATCTGGGTTTAGAAAAGGCACAGAAACCAGAGATCAAATTTCCAATCTTAGTTGGATCATAGAAAAAGCAAGAGAATTCCAGAAAATATCTAATTCTGCTTCATTGACTATGCTGAATCCCTTGACTGTGCAGATCATGACAAACTGGAAAATTCTTAAAGAGATGGGAATATCATATCACTTTACCTTCCTCCTGAGAAGCCTGTATGCAGGTCAAGAAGCAACAGTGAGAACCGGACATGAAACAATGGAGAGGTTCAAAATTCGGAAAGGGGTACATCAAGGTTGTATATTGTCACCCTGCTTACTTGTAAGCAGAGTACATCATGCGAGATTTCTGGCTGGTTGACTCACAAGCTGGAATCAAGATTGCTGTGAGAAGTATCAACACCCTCATATATACAGATATTACCACTCTAATGACAGAAAGTGAAGAAAAACTAAAGAACCTCTTGACGAAAGTGAAAGAAGAGAGAGAAAATGTTGGCTTAAAGCTCAATATTCAAAAAACGAAGATCATAGCATACGGTCCCATCACTTCATGGCAAATAGATGGAAGGAAAGTTGAAACAGTGACAGATTTTATTTTCTTGAGCTCCAGAAACTGTGCAGTTTGTGACTGCAGCCACAAAATTAAAAGACGCCTATTCCTTGGAAGAAAATCTATGACAAACATAGTGCATTAAAAAACAGAGACATCACTTTGCCAACAAAGGTCCGTATAGTCAAACGTATGGATTTTCCAGTTGTCATGTACAGATGTGAGAGTTGGACCATGAAGAAGGCTGACTGGAAAGAATTGATGGTTTCCAACTGTAGTGCTGGATAAGACTCTTGAGAATCCATTGCACTGAAAGGAGATCAAACCAATCAATCCTAAAGGAAATCAACGGTGAATATTCATTGGAAGGGCAGCAAATTTGAAAAACTCAGCAGTGGCCACAGGACTGGAAAAGGTCAGTCTTCATTCCAATCCCAAAGAAAAGCAATGCCAAAGAATGCTCAAACTACCGGACAATTGCACTCATCTCACATGCTAGTAAAGTCATGCTCAAAATGCTCCAAGCCAGGCTTCAGCAATATATGAACCGTGAAATTCCAGATGTTCAAGCAGGTTTTAGAAAAGGCAGAGGCACCAGAGATCAAATTGTCAACATCCGCTGGATCATGGAGAAAGCAAGAGAGTTCCAGAAAAACATCTATTTCTGCTTCATTGACTATGCCAAAGCCTTTGACAGTGTGGATCACAGTAAACTGTGGAAAATTCTGAAAGAGATGGGAATACCAGACCACCTGACCTGCCTCTTGAGAAACCTGTATGCAGGTCAGGAAGCAACAGTTAAAACAGTACATGGAACAACAGACTGGTTCCAAATAGGAAAAGGAGTACGTAAAGGTTGTATATTGTCACCCTGCTTGTTTAACTTATATGCAGAGTACATCATGAGGAACGCTGGGCTTGAAGAAGCACAAGCTGGAATCAAGATTGCCAGGAGAAATATCAATAACCTCAGATATGCAGATGACACGACCCTTATGGCAGAAAGTGAAGAGGAACTAAAAAGCCTCTTGAGGAGAGTGAAAATGTTGGCTTGAAGCTCAACATTGAGAAAACAAAGATCATGGCATCTGGTCCCATCCCTTCATGGGAAATAGATGGGAAAACAGTGGAAACAGTGTCAGACTTTATTTTTTTGGGGGGGGCTCCAAAATCACTTTGGATGCTGATTGCAGCCATGAAATTAAAAGACGCTTACTCCTTGGGAGGGAAGTTATGACCAGCCTAGATAGCATATTAAAAAGCAGAGACATTACTTTGCCAACCAAGGTCGGTCTAGTCAAGGCTATGGTTTTTCCCGTGGTCATGTATGGATGTGAGAGCTGGACTGTGAAGAAAGCTGATCGCCGAAGAATGGATGCTTTTGAACTGTGGTGCTGGAGAAGACTCTTGAGAGTCCCTTGGACTTCGAGGAGATCCAACCAGTCCATTCTAAAGGAGATCAATCCTGGGTGTTCATTGGAAGGACTGATGCTAAAGCTGAAAGTCCAATACTTTGGCCACCTCATGCGACGAGTTGACTCACTGGAAAAGACTCTGATACTGGGAGAGATTGGGGGCAGGAGGAGACGGGGACGGCAGAGAATGAGATGGCTGGATGGCATCACCGACTCTATGGACATGAATTTGAGTGAACTCCGGGAGTTGGTGATGGACAGGGAGGCCTGGTGTGCTGTGATTCATGGGGTCACAAAGAGTTGGACACGACTGAAGAACTGGACTGAACTGAACTGTTGCAGAAGTTGAAGCTCCAATGCTTTGGGTTACAAAACAAAATTACTATGATATTGGTTTTTATTTATGCCTATGTCAGAGATTGTTATATCTTCACAGGGCTTTGAGTTAACATTGTTTATTGTCCTTTCATTTCAACCTAAAAGATTATCTTCAGCATGTCTTGGAAGGCAGGTCTAGAGGTAATGATCTCCGTTAGACTTTGTTTATCTTTAGATGTCTCAATTTCTTCATTCGTAGAGGACTTTTTTTCCTGGAAATACAATTTTAAGGTGACCACCTTTTTTTTTTTTTTCTCTCAGCACCTCTTATCAACCATTGCCTTTCGCCTGCAAAATCTCTGGTGAGAAATTGATTTATATTTTTATTGAGGATCTCTTATTCATAAGTTGATTTTCCTTGTCTTGACTTACAACAGTCTCCTTGTTGCTCTTTGTGGGTCACTAAATTTATTCCCTTGTGGAGTTTTTTGAGCTTCTTGTAAGTTCATGTCTTTCAACAAATTTTGGATTTTTCATGCATGCATTATTTCAAATATTCTTTCTCCCCTTTTCCTCTCTCTTCTAGGATTCCCCTAATGCATATGTTGGGCTTGATTGATCTTGCCCCACAAGTTCATTAGTCTGTGTTTACTTTTCTTCATTTGTTCTTCTTTTTGCTCTTCAAATTTGATTATTTCTGTTATCATATCTTTATGTTTGCTGATTCTTCTTCCTGCACAAACTTTATCTGAGTCACTTTTGGTGAATTTTTCATTTCCGTTATTGTACTTTTCAGTTCTAGTATTAATTTAATTTCTATTTATCTTTTTTTGATATTATTATTTGGTTCATGTATCATTTTCCTGGTTTCCTTCAGTTCTTTGTCTATGTTTTCCTTTAGCTCTTTGAGTATATTTAAGAAAATTGTTTTAAAGTACTTTTCCAGTAAATATGATGTCTGGACCTCCTTTGACATGATTTCTGTCAAGTTATTTTGTTTTTCTGAATTAACCATGTTTTCCTGTTTCTTTGTGTGACTTGTGAAATTTTTTTGTTGTTGAAAATTGGGCATTTGATTATTATAATGTGGTACTTATGGAAATCAAAGAAGGGTGGTCCCAAGGTAGTGGAGGAATAGGAAACAGAAACCACTTTCTCCCCCACAAATGCATCAAAAGATAATCTTCAAGTGGAACAACTTCCACAAAAAAAGTTCTGAACACTGACTGAGGACCCCAGATACCCAGAAAGACAAACAATCTCTTCAAGATGAGAGATTTTATTACTGGCTTGATTGCCCTCTTCTCTTTTGCCTCTCTCTTTTCTCTTCCTTATCACCTCTATCTCCAACCTTCTTCTTTTCTTCTCTATATAACTCTGTGAATCTCTTTGGGTGTTCCTGTCTGTGGAGAGTTGTTTCACCCTTAGCCTAGGGATTTTGTCTTCTCTTCTGTGTGGACAGAAACGTCTTGGTGCTACTGTAAGAGGGGAACTAATATCCAGAGGTTGGAGGCTCAACTCCAGATCTTTGACCAACACAGAACTCCTGACCTCAGGGAACATTAATGGATAAGAGCCCACCCCAAAACTTCAATATCTACACTGAGACCAAGATCCATCCAAGAGCCAGAAAGCTCCAGTATAAGACACCCTACACTAATTCTCTAGCAAAACAGGAACACAACCCTGAACATTAAAAGACAGGCTGCTCAAAGTCATACCAAACCAACAGACACCCCGAAATGTACTACTGGACACTGCATTGCCCTCCAGAGTGACAAGATTCAGTTCCACCCACCAGAACACAAACGAAAGCTTCCCTAAGGAGGAAACCTTCACAAGCCACTGATCCAAACACACCCACAGGAAGCAGACTCCACAATTAAAAGGAACTACAACCCTCCAGCCTGAAGAAAGGAGACCACAAACACCAAAATCTAAACAAAATGAAAAGGCAGAGAAATAGCCAGCAGGTGAAGGAACATGATAAAACCCCACCAAACCAAACAAGGAGAAGATAATCTACTTGAAATAGAATTCAGAATAATGATAGTAAAGATGATCCAAAATGTTGAAACAAAATGAATTTACAGATATATAGACTAGAGACACAGATTGATAATATGCAAGAGATGTTCAACAAGGACCTAAAAGAAATAAAGAACAGTCGATCAGTAATTAATAGTGCTATTCAGTTCAATTCAGTTCAGTTCAGTCGCTCAGTCGTGTCCGACTCTTAGCGCCCCCATGAACCACAGCACGCCAGGCCTCCCTGTCCATCACCAACTACCGGAGTTCACTCAAACTCATGTCCATCGAGTCGGTGATGCCATCAAGCCACCTCATTCTCTGTCGTCCCCGTCTCCTCCTACCACCAATCGCTCCCAGCATCAGACTCTTTTCCAGTGAGTCAACTAGTTGCATGAGGTGACCAAAGTATTGGACTTTCAGCTTTAGCATCAGTCCTTCCAATGAACACCCAGGATTGATCTCCTCTAGAATGGACTCGTTGGATCTCCTTGCAGTCCAAGGGACTCTCAAGAGTCTTCTCCAGCACCACAGTTCAAAAGCATCAATTCTTCGGTGATCAGCTTTCTTCACAGTCCAACTCTCACATCCATACATGACCACGGGAAAAACAATAGCCTTGACTAGACGGACCTTTGTTGGCAAAGTAATGTCTCTGCTTTTTAATATGCTATCTAGGCTGGTCATAACTTTCCTTCCAAGGAGTAAGCGTCTTTTAATTTCATGGCTGCAATCAGCATCCGCAGTGATTTTGGAGCCCCCAAAAATAAAATCTGACACTGTTTCGAGTGTTTGCCCATCTATTCCCCAGGAAGTGATGGGACCAGATGTCATGATCTTCGTTTTTCTGAATGTTAAGCTTCAAGCCAACCTTTTCACTCTCCTCTTTCAATTTCATCAATAGGCCTTTTGGTTCCTCTTCACTTTCTGCCATGAGAGTGGTGTCATCTGCATATCTGAGGTTATTGATATTTCTCCCAGCAATCTTGATTCCAGCCCAGCGTTCCTCATGATGTACTCTGCATATAAGTTAAATAAGCAGGATGACAATATACAACCTTGACGTACTCCTTTTCCTATTTGGAACCAGTCTGTTGTTCCATGTCCAGTTCTGACTGTTGCTTCCTGACCTGCATACAGGTTTCTCAAGAGGCAGGTCTGGTGGTCTGGTATTCCCATTTCATTCAGAATTTTCCACAGTTTATTGTGATCCACACAGTCAAAGGCCTTGGCATAGTCAATGAAGCAAAAATAGATGTTTTTCTGGAACTCTCTTGCTTTCTCCATGATCCAGCGGATGTTGGCAATTTGATCTCTGGTGCCTCTGCCTTTTCTAAAACCTGCTTGAACATCTGGAAGTTCACGATTCACATATTGCTGAAGCCTAGCTTGGAGAATTTTGAGCATGACTTTACTAGCGTGTGAGATGAGTGCAACTGTGCGGTAGTTTGAGCATTCTTTGGCATTGCCTTCCAAAATCACTGCAGATGCTGATTGCAGCCATGAAATTAAAAGACGCTTGCTCCTTGGCAGGAAAGTTATGACCAACCTTGATAGTATATTAAAAAGCAGAGACATTACTTTGCCGACCAAGGTCCGTCTAGTCAAGGCAATGGTTTTTCCCGTGGTCATGTATGGATGTGAGAGTTGGACTGTGAAGAAAGCTGATCGCCGAAGAATCGATGCTTTTGAACTGTGGTGTTGGAGAAGACTCTTGAGAGTCCCTTATACTGCAAGGAGATCCAACCAGTCCATTCTAAAGGAGATCAATCCTGGATGTTCATTGGAGGGACTGATGCTAAAGCTGAAACTCCAATACTTTGGCCACCTCATGAGACGAGTTGACTCACTGGAAAAGACTCGGATGCTGGGAAAGGTTGGGGGCGGGAGGAGAAGGGGACGACGGAGAATGAGATGGCTGGATGGCATCACCGACTCTGTGGACATGAGTTTGAGTGTACTCCGGGAGTTGGTGATGGACAGGGAGGCCTGGCGTGCTGTGATTCATGGGGTCGCGGAGAGTCGGACACGACTGAGCGACTGAACTGAACTGAACTGAACTTCTTTGGGATTGGAATGAAGACTGAGCTTTTCCAGTCCTGTGGCCATTGCTGAGTTTTCCAAATTTGCTGGCATATTGAGTGCAACACTTTCATAGCATCATCTTTCAGGATTTGAAATAGCTCAATTGGAATTCCATCACCTCCACTAGCTTTGTTCATAGTGATGCTCTCTGAGGCCCACTTGACTTCACATTCCAAGATGTCTGGTTCCAGGTGAGTGATCACGCCATCGTGATTATCTTCATCGTGAAGATCTTTTATGTACAGTTCTTCTGTGTAGTCTTGCCACCTCTTCTTAATATCTTCTGCTTCTGTTAGGTCCATACCATTTCTGTCCTTTATCAAGCCCATCTTTACATGAAATGTTCCCTTGATATCTCTAATTTTCTTGAAAAGATCTGTTGTGTTTCCTATTGTGTTGTTTTCCTCTATTTCTTTGCATTGATCGCTAAGGAAGGCTTTCTTATCTCTCCTTGCTATTCTTTGGAACTCTACATTCAGATGCTTATGTCTTTCCTTTCCTCCTTTGCTTTTCGCTTCTCTTCTTTTCACAGCTATTTGTAAGGCCTCCTTAGACAGCCATTTTGCTTTTTTGCATTTCTTTTCCCTGGTGATGGTCTTAGTTCCTGTCTCCTGTACAATGTCACGAACCTCCGTCCAGAGTTCATCAGGCACTCTATCTATCAGATCTAGACCCTCTACACATGGACGTCACCAGATGGTCAATACCGAAATCAGATTAATTATATTCTTTGCAGCCAAACATGGAGAAGCTCTATACAGTTAGCAAAAACAAGATGAGGAGCTGACTGTGGCTCAGATCATGAACTCCTTATTGCCAAATTCAGACTGAAATTGAAGAAAGTAGGGAAAACCACTAGACCATTCAGATATGACCTAAATCAAATCCCTTATGATTATACAGTGGAAGTAAGAAATAGAATAGTGCAATAACTGGGATTAAAAACACTCTGGAGGATACCAACAGTACAGTAACTGAGACAGAAGAAAGGATAAATGTGCTAGAAGACAAAATGGTGGAAATAAATGAGGCAGAGTGGAAAAAAGAAGAAAAGAATATGAAGAAATGAGGTCAGCCTCAGAGACCTTTGAAACAATGTTAAATGCCCCAACATTCAAATCATAGGTGTCCAAGGAAAAGAAGACAAAAAGAAAGGGCATGAAGAAATATTTGAGGAAAAAATAGTTGAAAACTTTCCTAAAATGGGAAAAGAAATAGTCACCCAAGTCCAAGAAGCCCAGAGAGTACATACAGCATAAACTAAAGGTGAAATATGCTGAGACACATTTTAATGAAACTAACAAAGATCAAACAAAGAGAGAAAATATTAAAAGCAGCAAGGGAAAAGCAACAAATAACATTCAAGGGGATCACCATGAGGATAACAGGTGATCTTTCAAAAGAAACTCTGCAAGCCAGAAGGGAATGGTAGGATGTACTTAAACTGATGAAAGGGAAAGACCTACAACCAAGATTATTCTACCCAACAAGGATCTCATTCAGATTTAAAGGAGAAACTAAATGCTTTCCAAACAAGCAAAAGCTAAGAGAATTCAACACCACCAAACCAGCTCCTCAACAAATGCTAAAAGATCTTCTCTAGACAGGAAGCAAAAGTTTTGCAAGCATGAACCCAAAAAAATATAGTAAATGGTAATGGGGTCATACTTATCAATAATTAGCTGAAACATAAATGGGTTAAATGCACCAACCGAAAGACAAAGACTGGCTGAATAGATACAAAAGTAAAACCCTTATATATGCTGTTTACAAGAGACCCACCTCAAACCTAGGGACACATACAAGCTGAAAATGAGGGGCTGGAAAAATAAATTGCCTGGAAATGGAGACCAAAAGAAAGTGGGAATAGTAATACCCATATCAGATAAAATAGACTTTAAAATAAAGACCATTTTAAGAGACACTTTAGAGACAAATTATAAGAGACGCACTATAAGAAACAAATTAGAAAGACACTACATAGTGATCAAGTAATCTATCCCCCAAAATAGATATAAGAATTATAAATATATATACCCAAAATAGGGGTAGCTCAATACATAAGGCAAATGGTAACCAATATGAAAGTGGAAATTTACAGAAAGACAAAAATAGTGGGGGACTTTAATACTCCACTCACACCAATGGACATATCATCCAGACAAAATTAAAAAGGAAACACAAAGTTTAAATGATACATTGAAACAATTAGAGATAATTGATATCTACAGGGCATTTCATCCAAAAACAACGTATTTCACTTTTACCTCAAGTGCACATGGAACATTCTCCAGGATAGATTACATCCTGGGCCACAAATCTAGCCTTGGTAAATTTAAAAAAAATTGAAATCCTTTTAAGCATCATTTCTGATCACAATGACATAAGATTAGATATCAACCACCGGGAAAGAAAACTATAAAAAACAAAAAAATATAGTGGCTAAACAATATGCTTCTGAATAACCAATAGATCACCAAAGAAATTAAAAACATCAAAATATGCATAGAAACAAATGATAATGAAAGCACAACAACCTGAAGCCTACAGGATTCAGTAAAAGGCAGTGCTAACAGGGAAGTTTATAACAATACAAGCCTATGTCAAGGAAGAAGAAAGTGAAGTCACTCAGTCATGTCCAAATCTTTGCGACCCCATGGACTGTAGCCAATCAGGCTCCTCTGTCCATGGGATTCTCCAGGCAAGAATACTGGATTGGGTTGCCATTTCCTTCTCCAGGAGATCTTCCCAACCCAGGGATTGAACCCAGGTCTCCCGCATTGTAGGCAGACGCTTTACCAACTAAGCCACCAGGAAAGTCCCAAGGAAGAAGAGAAGCATCAAATAAGCAACCTAACTTTCCACCTAAATCAACTAGAAAAAGAATAACAAAAATATGTCAAAGTTAGTAAAAGAAAAAAAAAATCACAAAAATAAGAGCAGAAATAAATGAAAAAGAAATGAAGCAGACTATAGCAAAGATCAATAAAACTAAAAGCTAGTTCTTTGAGAAGATAAACAAAATAAACAAACCATTAACCAGACTCATCAAGAAAAAAGGGATAAGACTCAAATCAATAAAATTAGAAATGAAAATGAAGAAATTACAACAGATAACATAAAAATACAAATGATCATAAGAGACTACTATGACCAACTATATGGCAATAAAATGGACAACTTGGAAGAAATGGACAAATTTCTAGAAAAGAATAACCTTCCAAAAATGAACTGGAAAGAAATAGAAACTTTGAGCAGACCAATCACAAGCATAGAAATCAGAACTATAATAAAACTACCAAAAATGTAGAGAAGAGATAACATCTATTCAAACTCTTTCAGAAAATTGTGGAGGAGGGGAAAACTCCCAAACTCATTGTACAAGGCCAGCTGCACCCTGATACCAAAATCAGACAAAGATGCCACTCAAAATAGAAAACAACAGGCCAATATCACTGATGAACATAGAGGCAAAAATCCAATACCATATTTAAAAAATCATGCATCATGACCAAGTGGATTTTATCCCAGGGATGCAAGGATTCTTCAGTTTTCACAAATCAATCAATGTGATACACCATATTAACAAACTGAAAGATAAAAACTATATGATTGTTTCAGTAAAGGCAGAGAAAGCCTTTGACAAAATACAACACCCATTTATGATAAAATCTCTCCAAAAAGTAGGCATAGAAGGAACATACCTCAACATAATAAAAGCCACAGACAACAAACTCAAAACAAACATTATACTAAATGGCAAAATATTGAAAGCATTTCCTCTAAAATCAGGAACAAGACAAAGGCACCCAATCTCACCACTACTATTCAGCATAGTTTTGGATGTCCTTGCCACAGCAACCAGAGAAGAAAAAGAAATTAAAGGAATCCATATTGGAAAAGAAGTAAAACTCACCCTGTTTGCAGATGACATGATTCTTTACATAGTAAACCCTAATTATGCCACAAGAAAATTAGTAGAGCTTATCAACACATAGAGTAAAGTTGAAGGATATAAAATTAATACACAGAAATCACTTGCATTCCTAGAAAACACTAACAATGAAAAATTGCCAGGAGAAATATCAATAACCTCAGATATGCAGATGACACCACCCTTATGGCAGAAAGTGAAAAAGAACTACAGGGTCTCTTGATGAAAATGAAAGAGGAGAGTGAGAAAGTTGGCTGAAAGCTCAACATTCAGAAAACTAAGATCATGGCATCCGGTCCCATCACTTCATGGCAAATAGATGGGGAAACAGTGGAAACAGTGGCTGACTTTATTTTCTGGGCTCCAAAATCGCTGCAGATGGTGATTGCAGCCATGAAATTAAAAGACGCTTACTCCTTGGAAGGAAAGTTATGACAAACCTAGATAGTATATTAAAAAGCAGAAGCATTACTTTGCCAACAAAGGTCCATCTAGTCAAGGCTATGGTTTTTCCAGTGGTTATGTATGGATGTGAGAGTTGGACTGTGAAGAAAGCTGAGTGCTGAAGAATTGATGCTTTTGAACTGTGGTGTTGGAGAAGACTCTTGAGAGTCCCTTGGACTGCAAGGAGATCCATCCAGTCCATCCTCAAGGAGATCAATCCTGGGTGTTCATTGGAGGGACTGATATTGAAGCTGAAACTCCAATACTTTGGCCACCTGATGTGAAGAAATGACTCATGTGAAAAGACCCTGATGCTGGGAAAGATTGAGGGCAGGAGGTGAAGGGGACAACAGAGGATGAGATGTTTGGATGGCATCACGACTCATGGACATGGGTTTTGATGGACTCCGGGAGTTGGTGATGGATAGGGAGGCCTAGCAAGCTGCAGTTCATGGGGTTGCAAAGAGTTGGACACGACTGAGTGGCTGAACTGAACTGAAATGAACAATGAATAATCAGAAAGAGAAATTAAGGAAACAATCCCATTCACCATTGCAGCAAAAATAATAAAATACCTAGGAATAAATTTGCCTAAAGAAAGTAAAGACCAAGTGCCTGAACAGGTGGAGCTATGCAGAAAGACTGGGCAAAGAGGCTTTCTGATCACAAGCTACAAGAAGCTCGAAAAAAGACTGACAGGGCCATAACGTTTGCCACAGAGGCACTCTGTGTCCCTGTACAATTGGCGCCTCCAGGGTCCCCACAAGGCAAGCAGCTGGACCACCTTCACGATCAACTCTCACTGGGGCAGAGTTGCCACAGGCAAAAAAAAAAAAAAAAAATCTTATGTTTATGCGCATAGGGTCACTTCGGTCCTATCTGACTCTTTGTGACCCTGTAGACTGTGGCATGCCAGGCTTCTCTGTCACAGAGGGGGTTCTCCAGGCAGGAATACTGGAGTATATTGGCTGATACTCGCTGCCATACCCTTCTAGAGCAGTATATTAACTGCTGCCCTAGCCACCAACCCCCGTGAGTACCTGGCACTGCCAGAACCCATGCGACCCAAGCAGCTGCACCACCTCTGCACCTGGCCCTCACAGGGGTAAACCCAAGCTCTTCAGTGTAGCCTCAGTAGCTAACCCCAGTGGAAGACCCAAATGCAGAGGTGGAAATAAAACTACAGTTGAAACCCAGGGGCAGTGTGGCTGAGGAAAAAGACCCAAAACTTTCCCACCATTTGTACAAGCTGCAGATTAAATCCACATGATCAACTAGGCAGACTCTTTGTCTATGAAATATATAAAAGGACATTGAGAGCTCCCACAAAAGAAAATGTCCTAATTCTGATACCTGTGGACATTGGAGGCAAGAACACACAGAAGCAGGACAAGATTAGAATATGAGCTGCCCCCACAGCAGGTTCAGAGATCAGGACAGTGTTGGAGGGCATCCTAGGGAGGCAAGGTAGATTGTGATTCCCAGCGTGGGAAAAGACACTGACAGCAGTGACTCAAGAAAAACATTTATTATTCTTATCTTTTGACTTGTTCTGAAGATTCTTTTGGACATTTTTTCTTTTTTTCCTCCTCTGTTGTATTGTTGATTTTATTAGCACTAAGAAATCCAACTAAGTTTTTGAGCTTTTTTCCCCTCAGTCACATTTTTTATTATTGTCATAAAACTTTGTATCTACTTTGGCCGATACTTTTCTCTTTCCTCTTTTTTTAAATTTTAATTTTTTAACCTATTATTATTTTTTCTACATTTATTCCTTTGTTTTCTTTTCTTAATGTTCTTTTCCCCTTTTAGTTAATCTTTAATGTATATAAATCTTCTTTACCTACTTCTATTTAACTTTGCATATCTATTCTTTCTTTCTTCTTTCACTCCTTTCAACATATTTGTTAGTTTTATTTTCATTGCTTTATTCCCCAATTTGCACCTTGCTTTAGTTTTGTTTTCCAGCTTGTGTTTCAGTTCATTTTGTTCTTAACTGGTAAATATAATTTTGAATTCCCTTGTTCACTGGATCAATCTACTGTACTTTGTTTTGGTTGGACTGTTTTCACTTTGCTCATGGGTGTATATGTATATGTGTATATTCCATTATTTGATTTATTATTTGCTTGATTTTGTAACTGCATTTGTCTGGAGTTCATCTTTGGTTTCTCATTTTTGGATATTTGCTTTACTCTCCCTTAAATGCTTTTGAACTGTGGTGTTGGAGAAGACTCTTGAGAGTCCTTTGGACTGCAAGGAGATCCAACCAGTCCATCCTAAAGGAGATCAGTCCTGGGTGTTCATTGGAAGGACTGATGCTAAAGCTGAAACTGCAATACTTTGGCCACCTCATGCGACAAGTTGACTCACTGGAAAAGACTCTGATGCTGGGAGGGATTGGGGGCAGGAGGAGACGGGGATGACAGAGAATGAGATGGATGGATGTCATCACCGACTTGATGGACATGAGTTTGAGTGAACTCCAGGAGTTAATGATGGACAGGGAGGCCTGGCGTGCTGCGATTCATGGGGTCATAAAGAGTCATACACAACTGAGCGACTGAACTGAACTGAATGCCATAACAAACCACTTGTGGAATTTTCATTCCTGACCAGAGATCAAACCCTGAGCCTTTGGCATGGGAGCACTGACTCCTGGATCCTAGACTACCAGAGAACTAACCCCAGCCAGCATCAGATAGTGAGAACTTCCTCAAAGGAAACCACTTGAATACAAGACCCGGCATCACCCAATGACCAGTTGCACCCTGTGCAGGATGCATCATCTAAACCACAAACAAACAAAAATACAAACTCAATCATCAGCAGACAGGATTACCACTTCACTCAGTCTTGCCCATCAGAGGAAAAACAAAGAAAACAAAAATTCAACACAAATCTCACCCTATATGAAGCTCACATAAGCCACTGGACCAACCTTAGGAGGGCAGAAACTAAAAGGAAGAAAGAATTCAACCTTCTTCAAGGAAAGAATTCAACTTTCCTTGAAGCCTTGGAAAAGGAGACCTGAAACACAGTAACTTAAAAAAACAATGAAAAGGCAGAGAAATGCTGTACGAATGAAAGAGCAAACTAGAAACACAGAAGTCAAAATCAATGAAGAGGAGATAGGAAAATTACCTGAAAAAGAATTCAGAATAATGATAGAATGATGATCAAAAACCTTGAAAAGAAAATGGAGAAAATGCAAGACTCAATTAACAAAGACCTAGAAAAATTAAAGAATAAACATAGAGAGACAAACAATACAATTACTGAAATTAAAAATACTCTAGAAGGAATCAATAGCAGAATATCTGAAGCAGAAGAATGAATCAGTGAGCTGGAAGATAAAATGGTGGGAATAACTTCTGGAGGGCAGAATAAAATAAAAAGAATGAAAAGAGCTGAGGACATTCTCAGAGACCTTTGGGACCATATCAAATGCACCAACGTTCGAATTATAGGGGTCCCAGAAGAAGAAGAGAAAAAGAAAAGGTATGAGAAAAGTTTTGAAGAGATTATAGTGGAAAATTTCCCAACATGGAAAAGGAAATAACCAATCAAATCCAAGAGGCACAAAGAGTCCCATACAGGATAAACCCACGAAGAAACATGCCAAAACACATATTAATCAAAATAACAAAAATTAAACACAAAGAAAGAATATTAAAAGCAGCAAGGGAGAAGCAACAAGTAACATGCAAGTGAAACTGCATATACTTAATAGCTGTCCTTTCAGCAGAAAGTCTGCATGCCAGAAGGGAAAGCAGGGTATATTTAAAGGACTGAAAGGGGAAAATTTGCAACCAAAATTACTGTACCCAGCAAGGATCTCATTAAAAATTGATGGAGAAATCAAAAGATTTTCAGACAAGCAAAAGTTAAGAGAATTCAGTACCACCAAACAAGCTTACAAAAAATGATAAACAGACTTATATAGTCAAGAAATACAACAGAAGAAAACAGGTTTACAAAATCAACACCAAACAATTTGAAAATGACAATAGAAACACATATATCAATAATTAATTTAAATAGTAATGGATTAAATGCTCCAACCAAAAGACAAAGACTGGTTGAATGAATACAAAAACAAGACCCACATATATGTTGTCTACAAGAAACCCTCTTCAGACCTCAAGACACATATAGACTGAAAGTGAGAGGATGGAAAATATATTCCATGCAAATTGGAAGCAAAAGAAAGCTGGAGTAATAATCCTCATATCAGACAAGATAGACCTTAAAATAAGGAAGATTACAAGAGATAAGGAAGGACATTACATAATGATCAAGGGATCAGTCCAAGAGGAAGACAGAGCAATTGTAAATATCTGTGCAGCCAACATAGGAGTGCCTCAACACATAAGACAAACACTAACAGACATAAAAGGAGAAATTGACAGTAGCACAGTAATAGTTGGAGTCTTGAATACCCCACTCACACCAATGGACATATCATCAAAACAGAAAATTAATAAGGAAACACAAGTCTTAAATGACACATTGGATGAGATGAATCGCATTTATATCTTCAGGACATTCCATCCAAATGCAGAAGAATACACGTTCTTCTCAATTGCACATGGAACATTCTCCAGGATAGACCATATCTTGGGTAACAAATCAAGCCTGAGTAAATATAAGAAAATTGAAATATCAAGCATCTTCTCTGACCACAATGCTATGAGACTAGGTATCAATTACAAGCAAAAAGTGTAAGAAAGACAAACACATGGATATTAAACAACACACTTCTAAATAACCAACAGGTTACTGAAGAAATCAAAAGGGAAATGAAAAAAATTCGAGAAACAAATGACAATGAAAACACAAGTAAAAACCTATGGGATGCAGCAAAAGCAATTCTAAGAGTGAAGTTTATAGCAATACAATACTACCTCAGGAAACAAGAAAAACATGGAATACACAGCATAAATTTACACCTAAAGCAACTGGAAAAAAAAGAAGGAAAAAGCCTCCAAAATAATAGAAGGAAAGAAATCACAAAAATCTGAGTAGAAATAAGTGAGAAAGAAAGAAACAATAGTAAAGATTAATAAAATTGAAAGTTGATTCTTTGCAAAGATAAACAAAATTGACCATCCCATAGCCAGACTGATCAGGAAAAGAGAGAAGAATCAAATCAACAAAATTAAAAATGTAAAAGGAGCGATTACAACAGAAAATGCAGAAATACAAAGGATTATAAGAAACTATTATGAACAACTATATGGCAGTAAAATAGATAACCTGGACGAAATGGACAGATTGTTAGAAAAGTTCAATCTTTCAAGACTGAACCAGGAAGAAAAAGAAATTATGAACAACCCAGTTACAAGCACTGAAATTGAATCTGTGATCAACAATCTCCCAGAAAACAAAAGCCCAGGACCAGATGGCTTCATAAGAGAATTCTATCAAACATTTAGAGAAAAGCTAATGCTTTTCTTTCTAAACTCCTTAAAAAAATTACAGAGGAAGGAACACTTCCAAACTCATTCTATGAGGCCAGCATCACCCTGATACCAAAACCAGACAAAGACAACACACAAAAAACGAAAACTACAGACCAATATCACTGATGAACATAGATGCAAAAATCCTCAACAAAATTTTAGCAAACAGAATTCAGCAACACATCAAAAAGCTAATACACCATGGTCAAGTTGGGTTTATTCCAGGGACGCAAGGATTCTTCAATATATGGAAATCAATCACTGTGATACATCATATTAACAAATTGAAATATAGAAACCATATGATCATCTCAATAGATGCAGAAAAAGCCTTTGACAGAATTCGGGACCTATTTATGATTAAAACTCGTCAAGAAATGGGCCTAGAAGGAACCTACCTCAACATAGTAAAGGCCATATATGATAAGCCTACAGCAAACGTTATTCTTAATGGTGAAAAATTGAAAGCATTCCCCCTATGATCAGGAATAAGACAAGGGTGTCCACTTTTACCACTATTATTCAACATCATTCTGGAAGTCCTAGCTACAGCAACTGGAGACGAAAAAGAAATCAAAGTAATCCTGATTGGAAAAGAAGAAGTAAAGCTCTCACTGTTTGCATATGACATGATACTGTACATAGAAAACCGTAAAGCAGTATCAGAAATTTACTAGACTAATCAGTGAATTTAGCAAAGTTGCAGGATACAAAATCAATACACAGAATTCACTTGCATTTCTATATACTTACAATGAAAAATCAGAAAGAGAAATTAATAAATAATCCCATTCACTATTGCAACAAAAAGAATTAAATATCTAGGAATAAACTTACCTAAGGTGACAAAAGAACTACATAGAAAATTATAAGACACCAATGATAGAAATCAAAGATGACATACACAGATGTGAGATATTCCTTGTTCCTGAGGAGGAAGAATCAATATTGTGAACATGACTATACTACAATTTAATGAGATCCCTATTAAATTGCCAATGGCACTTTTCACAGAACTAGGGCAAAATATTTCCCAATTCATATGGAAACACAAAAGCCCCCAAATAGCGACCACAGTCTTGAGAAAGAAGAATGGAGCTGAAGGAATCAAGCTTCCTAACTTCAGGTTATACTACAAAGCTACAGTTATCAAGGCAGTATGGTACTGGCACAAAAACAGAAACATAGACCAATAGAACCAGATAGAAAGCCCAGAAATAAACTCATGCAAGTATGGGTACCTTATTTTTGACAAAGGAGGCAAGAATATACAACGATAAAGCCTCTTCAATGAATGGTGCTGGGAAAATTGGACAGCTCCATATGAAAGAATGAAATTAGAACACTTCCTAACACCATACACAAAGATACACTCAAAATAGATTAAAGACCTAAATGCAAGACCAGAAACTATAAATCTCTTAGAGGAAAACAGG
Organism: Moschus berezovskii; assembly: GCF_049115385.1. Lineage (NCBI taxonomy): Eukaryota > Metazoa > Chordata > Mammalia > Artiodactyla > Moschidae > Moschus > Moschus berezovskii. The sequence goes on along the minus strand of NC_142488.1, from coordinate 45,747,875 downwards.
CAGAACACTTGATGATATAAATCAAAACAAGATCCTCTATGACCCACCTCCTAGAGTAACAGAAATAGAAACAAAAGTAAAGAAGTGGGGCCTGATTAAACTTAAAAGTTTTTGCACAGCAAAGGAAACTATAGGCAAGTTGAAAAGGCAACCCTCAAAATGGGAGAAAATAAAAACAAATGAAACAATTGACAAAAGATTAATTTCCAAAATATACAAGCAACTTATACAACTCAATACCAGAAAAACAAACAACCCAATCAAAAAGTGGGAAAAAAGACCTAAACAACATTTCTGCAAAGAAGACATACAGATGGCTAACAAACACATGAAAAGATGCTCAACATTGCTCATTATGAGAGGGATGAAAACCAAAACTACAATGAGATATCACCTCACACCGGTCAGAATGGCCCTCATCAAAAGTCTACAAACAATAAATGCTGGAGAGGGTGTGGAGAAAAGGAAATGCTCTTGCACTGTTGTTGGGAATGTAAGTTGATACAGGCACTATGGAAGATGGTATGGAGATTCCTTAAAAAACTAGGAATAAAACCACCATATGACCCAGCAACCCCACTCCTAGGCATATATCCTGAGGAAACCAAAATTGAAAGAGACACATGTATCCCATTGTCTATTGCAACACTATTTACAATAACTAGAGCGTGGAAGCAACCTACATGTCCATCAGCAGCTGAATGGATAAAGAAGTTGTGGTATATATGCACACTGGAATATTATTCCACCTAAAAAGGAACATACTTGAGTCAGTTCTAATGAGGTGGATGAACCTAGAACTGATTATGCAGAATGAAGTGTGTCAGAAAGATAAAGAAAAATACTGTATTCTAACACATATGTATGGAATCTAGCAAAATGGTATGGAAAAGTTTATTTACAAGGCACCAATGGAGAAATGAGAGGCAGCCGCTCTCAGGGAGTTCCGAGATCCACCAGTCCTCGGCGGTGACGCGAAACCTTTTCAGAGAAGAGAATTGAAAAGCAAAGGAGAAAAGGAAAGATATAAGCATCTGAATGCAGAGTTCCAAAGAATAGCAAGGAGAGATAGAAAGCCTTCCTCAGCGATCAATGCAAAGAAATAGAAGAAAACAACAGAACAGAAAGACTACAGATCTCTTCAAGAAAATTAGAGAGACCGAGGGAACATTTCATGCAAAGATGGGCTCAATAAAGGACAGAAATGGTATGGACCTAACAGAAGCAGAAGATATTAAGAAGAAGTGGCAAGAATACACAGGAGAATTTTACAATAAAGAGTTTCACTACCCAGATAATCACGATGGTGTAATCACTCACCTAGAGCCAGACATCCTGGAATGTGAAGTCAGGTGTGTCTTAGAAAGCATCATTACGAACAAAGCTAGTGGAGGTGATGGAATTCCAGTTGAGCTATTTCAAATCCTGAAAGACGATGTTGTGAAAGTGCTGCACTCAATATGCCAGCAAATTTGGAAAACTCAGCAGTGGCCACAGGACTGGAAAAGGTCACTTTTCATTCTAATCCCAGAGAAAGGCGATGCCAAACAATGCTCAAACTACCACACAATTGTACTCATCTCACACGCTAGTAAAGTCATGCTCAAAATTCTCCAAGCCAGACTTCAGCAATATATGAACCGTGAATCTCCAGATGTTCAAGCTAGCTTTAGAAAAGGCAGAGGAACTAGAGGTCAAATTGCCAACATCTTCTGGATCATCAAAAAAGCAAGAGAGTTCCAGAAAAACATCTATTTCTGCTTTATTGACTATGCCAAAGCCTTTGGCTGTATGGATCACAATAAGCTGTGGAAAATTCTTCAAGAGATGGGAATACCAGACCACCTGACCTGCCTCTTGAGAAACCTGTATGCAGGTCAGGAAACAACAGTTAGAACTGGACATGGAACAACAGACTGGTTCCAAATAGGAAAAGGAGTACGTCAAGGCTGTATATTGTCACCCTGCTTATTTAACTTATATGTAGAGTACATCATGAGGAATGCTGGGCTGGAATAAGTACAAGCTGGAATCAAGATTGCCGGGAGACATATCAATAACCTCAGATATGCAGATGACACCACCCTTATGGCAAAAAAATGAAGAGAAAATAAAAAGCCTCTTGATGAAAGTGAAAGAGGAGAGTGAAAAAGTTGGCTTGAAGCTCAACATTCAGAAAACGAAGATCATGGCATCTGGTCCCATCACTTCATGGCAAATAGATGGAGAAACAATGAAAACAGTGTCAGACTTTATTTTTTTGGGCTCCAAAAATCACTGCAGATGGTGATTACAGTCATGAAATTAAAAGATGCTTACTCCTTGGAAAGAAAGTTATGACCAACCTAGACAGCATATTAAAAAACAGAGACGTTACTTTGCCAACCAAGGTCCGTCTAGTCAAGGCTATGGTTTTTCCTGTGGTCATGTATGGATGTGAGAGTTTGACTGTGAAGAAAGCTGAGCCCTGAAGAATTGATGCTTTTGAATTGTGGTGTTGGAGAAGACTCTTGAGAGTCCTTTGGAGTGCAAGAAGGTCCAACCAGTCCATTCTTAAGGAGATCAGTCCTGGGTGTTCATTGGAAGGACTGATGCTAAAGCTGAAACTGCAATACTTTGGCCACCTCATGCGACGAGTTGACTCACTGGAAAAGACTGATGCTGGGAGGGATTGGGGGCGGGAGGAGAAGGGGACGACAGAGAATGAGATGACTGGATGGCATCACTGACTCGATGGACATGAGTTTGAGTGAACTCCGGGAATTGGTGATGGACAGGGAGGTCTGGCGTCCTGTGATTCTTGGCGTCGCAAAGAGTCGGACAGGACTGAGCGACTGAACTGAACTGAATGGAGAAACAGTCATAGAGATTAGACTTATGGACATGGGGAGATGGGATAAGAGGTTGAGATGTATGGAAAGAGTAACATGGAAACTTACATTACCATATGTAAAATACATAGCCAACGGTAATTTTCTGTATCCTCAGGAAACTCAAACAGGGTCTCTGTATCAACCTAGAGGGGTGGGGTGGGAGGGCGATGGGGAGAAATTTCCAAAGGGAGAGGATATATGTATACCTATGGCTGATTCTCGTTGAGGTTTGGCAGAAAACAACAAAAGTCTGTAAAGCAATTAACTATCAATAAAAATAAATTAATTTTAAAAAGTAAGAAAAGCCTATATACAGAAAACTGCTATATGCTCATGAAAGAAATCAAAGATGACATGAATAAATGGAGAAATATGCCATGTTTTTGTTTTGGAAGAATTAATATAGTGAAATGAGTATACTACCCAAAGCAATCTGTATATTCAACACAATCCCTATCAAACTACTCACAGTATTTTTCATAGAACTAGAGCAAATAATTTCACAATTTAAATGGAAACCCAAATTGTCTAATAGCCAAAACCATGTTGAAAAAGAAGAATGCAACTGGAGGAATCAACCTCCCTGACTTCAGACTCTACTAAAATGTTACAGTCATGAAGACTGTATGGCACTAACACAAAGACAGAAATACAGATCAATGGAAGGAAATAGAAAGTCCAGAGATAAATCTACATGCCTATGGACACTTTATCTTTGACAAAGGAGGCCAAAATGCACAATGGAGATAAGATACTCTTCACCAAGAGGTGCTGGTAAAACTGGTTAAGTACACATAAAATAATGAAACTAGAATATTTTCTAACACTACATGTAAAAATAAACTCAAAATGGATTAAAGACCTAAATGTAAAACCAGAACCTGTAAAACTCTTAGAGGAAAACAGGCAGAACACTCTCTTACATAAATCACAGCAAGGTCCTCTCAGACTCACCCCCCATAGTAATGGAAATAAAATAAAAAATAAACAAATGGAATCTAATTATAGTTAAAAGTTTTGACACAGTGAAGGAAACTATAAGCCAGGTGAAAATGCAGCCCTCAGAATGGGATAAAATAATAGCAAATTAAACAACCGTTGATCTCCAAAATATACAAACAGCTCATGCAACTCAATACCAGAAAAAAGAACAATCCAATCAAAAAGTGGGCAAAAGACCTAAACACACATTTCTCCAAAGAAGGCACACAGATGTCTAATAAACAGATGAAAAGATGCTCAACATCACTCATTATTACAGAAGTCAAAACCACAATGAGATATCATCTCACGCCAGTCAGAATGGCCATCATCTAAATGTCTACAAACTATAAAATGCTGGAGAGGGTGAAGAGAAAATTGAATCCTCTTAAACTGGTACAGCCTCTATGGAAACAGTGTGGAGATTTCTTAAAACACTGGGAATAAAACTGCCATATCACTCATCAGTCCCACAGCTGGGCAAATACCCAGAAGAAACCAGAATTGAAAGAGACACATGTACCCCAGTGTTCATTGCACATGTATACCTATTGCTGATTCATGTTGATGTGTATGGCAAATCCATCACAATAGTGTAAAGTAATTATTCTCCAATTAAAATAAATCATTTTTTAAAAAAGAAATCAGATTCTTCTCTTTCCCAGTAATTCCTTTTTCTTATTTGCTGAAGGTTATAGTAGTTCCGTTGTTTTGAAACTTTTCTAAATTGTTTTTACAGAGACTGTTTTTTCTCATGTGTGATCAATGAGTTCTCCACTTGTATAGGTCATGGTCAGCTAATGTTTTCACACAGATTTCAGATTTCCCTTAGTATCAGAAGCTTAAAGAAACAAACAGCTATTTCCCCTGAAGTAAAAAGAATATAACCACCTGTTCTGATCTTTGCAGTTGGCTGTCTGCTGTGACATTCCTTTACCACTTTGCTAGGTTTACTATGAGCCCAAAAATCTACCCAAAGTGAAAACTTAGTGTCTTCTTGGGATTTTTGTGAGCATATATCTTGTCTGGGCATGTGTATAACTTTCTAAATTCCTCTATATACATGGCTGCTTTTCAGAGTTCATAAGAGTGGAGAGGTGGTGTTGAAAGTAGAAATGACATTACATTTTAATCTGAAAGGACTTGGTTGCACATTTACTATGTGGAAAAAGCCTGAACTTATTTTTTGGACTGTGGTTAATCTTTCTTTTTTTCTTTCTTGAGCTTAGGATACACTGCAGCTCTGGGACATTGGGAATGGTAGTGTTTGTATTCACTTAAAAGAAGGCAGTAAAAATCACCTGTTGTTCTCCTAGACAGGATTTTCCATAGATACTCAAGCAAGGCATTAAGAGAGGATTCTCTGGAGGCCAGCCTCTCCTTCCATACCTGTAAGATAAGGATAATAGAATAGGATCTCTCCAGAGGCATTTCAACTTTTACTTTCTAGAAGTTGAAGATTATTCCTGCAGTTATAAGCCCAGAGATAATTGGAACCAGAAATTAAATATAAGACAATATATTTAGGAACAACCGTCAAATAATCTTACTTCATGTGGTTGTGCTTTCTCCTTCCACAGAATTGTATATTTGGAGCATCTTTCTCTGGGGCTTTAGCATCACATACATACTTCCAATAACCAAATAATAGTGATTCTCAGCAAGGCTGACAGTGGACTTTTAGGAGAAAAAAAAACACATTAGAATAGGAGCTTTTTTCTAACTTTGTGACTTCTCGTCTATGTGTACCTAAGCAAATGGCTTTATTATTCTGGGCTTCTTTTCCTTATGCATACCTTGGACTTACTTCTCTCTCATATCCTTCTATATAGCATTTTATGACAAGGACATTTGAAAAATTTATTAGGAAATAAGCACAAAATACTGAATAAAAAGGAGGGAGTTCCATGTTTGTAGGGATAACTTTCTGCTTCAACTGTAGCTGAGTCAAGGAAACAAGGAGATAAGCTTCAGAAAAGAACAAATACCACCAGGGCCTAGAAGGGGAGCTGGAGTAGGGTGAGGCAATGTTTTCACCAGATACTGAGACTGTTAGCTTGGAAGAGTCCTTACTTACTGACATTTTCACTCCTCATTGTGCAAATGGGAGAAAATGAAGCCTAGAGAGAAGGATATGCTCCATGCCCCATTGAGAGTTAGAGTCTCTGGGAGCCTAGGATGTTGATCTATTCAGCACATCACAGACCAGGATTTGCCTACAAAGTGAACACTGTGATGTACTATATAGATCAAAAGCCTGGAATCCCAGAAGGAAAGTGAGCAGCTCAAGATCACACAGCTAGTATGGCACCAAGCCTAGAGTAGAATCTAGGTTTCCTGTCTCTTAGTCTAGTGCTTTTGCCACTTAGAAGCAATCAAGTTTCCAGGACAGGTACCATTTGGATAGGTGTGAGGAAGGAAAGAGGTTGTATGCCAGCGTGAGGAGCCTGCATGACCTGAATAAAAGTTGAAGGGCTAGAGAACAAAAGTTGAAGGAGGGCATGTTGAAGGAGCTGGCTGTCCCTGTATTGAGGAACAGACTCTTACCAACCTTTTTTCCTCCAAAATCTATCATAAAAGAAGGGTGAATGACTTTTCAAAGGTTAGCCTGAGGGCTGGAACTGGAGCTTTGTCATCTGACATTCTAGCTTCTAGAGTGTCTGGATTCAGTGACTCTCGCTATTTAAGTGGCCCACAGTTCTACACATATCCATCAAATAGCACTGCCATATTATTTTGAAATGCTGGCAGTCACAGGGCTTGGAAAAGTGGGCTAGTTGGGTAGTTCTGGATGATGGGATACTGCCTTAGCCCTCAAGTGGACTCTTAACTTTGGGCTCACAGAGCCTCCTCCCTAGCCCAGTCTCCACAAAAGTCACTCCCTTTTTCCATTCGGCAAGAAATTCCAGGCTGTTCAGATCTGCCTTATTTTTTGTTTGTTTTTGTTTTTCTGTATGGCCATTCACTCTTATTTTCCTTTTACCATTTTGTCTCCAAGTGTTTATGATCCTACTCTTTTCTCATGATAATCCTTCTTTCTCTATCCATCTGTCACTCTCTTTCTCATTACTTAAATCACTTTCCACTCTCAAAATGTTCAGGATACAGATTCTGGTTCATGGAATCAACTCACACGCTGCTGCATAAGATGCCTGTATTCATTCATTCCAGAATTTTTGCCTGACTGCCTACTTGGGGCCAAGCAAAATCAATTTAAGAAAAGGTTATTACTTTCAAAGGACCTTGAAGTATACTGCAGTGTTGAGGTAGACACATACACAAGCCCCATTCAATAGGAGGAAAGTTAGGAGAGAAGTCTGAGTAAAGCCCATGTGGGGGCTCTAAGAATTTATTAACATTGACTGAGATGACCAGAATTGGAAATACACATTGAATAAAGAGTAGATTTGAAGAAGTGTAGGAGAGGAAGGTGAAAAATCTGAGCTGCACGGGGAACAAGGGACATCAGGTCCTGGTTTAGGAGTGAGAGAGTCAATACTGGGTTGAGGGGCCTCTGACAGACTGGTTAATAGTACCAATTATGGAACCAGACTGCCTAGGTTCAATCCAAGCTGTGGCATTTGTTAGCTGTTAGACTTTCTTTGGACAATTTCCTAAGGTTTTCTGTGCCTCATTTGAAAACTCAGATAAACAACATAACTTTGTATCCACAGCTCCCACAATCCAAAAAGCTGTGAAAACCATATATTAATTTGTTTATAAACCCATGAATTAATTTGGTGAACTGACATAAGAATATTTATAGTCTATATCCCAGTTAATTTGAATAGTTATGCACTTTGCTACAAAATATTAATGTATTTGATTATGGAGTACTGCCCTAGATCTGCTAGAGGTGTTTCATAGCAATTGACATTTTCACCTTCTCAAAGTCTAAAAACCTTTAGATTCTAAAACGTATCTGGCTTCTAAGATTTATATTAAGGGATTGTGAACGTGTATCACTTACCTTATAAAGTTTATTAAATTATGATGATTAAATGAATTAATATGTGTAAAAGACTTGGAACAGTGTTTGGTTCATAGTAAAAGTTCAAAATATGTTAATTCTTCTTGTTATTGTTAAAATTTTGGCCAGATTATACAGGACTCTGACTGCAAATTTAAGGGGTTTAGACTTTATATCTAATGAGTTATTAAAGTTTTTTGAAGAAGGAAATAATATGATCCCATTTTTATAAAAGAAATCTTGATGGCATTGTAAATGATGCTTACAAGGGATGGGCTCAGATAGGCAATATGGAGAACAGATAGATGCATTTTATAATGATAACAATAGTGTAAATGAGAGATGATAGAAATCTCAATTAGGAGAAAGGTATTGGGGATGAAGAGAAAGGAATATCTTCAAGACATATTTATCATGTAGAATATGCAAGATTTGGTAATGTGGAGGGTGAAAAAGGGAACAGTGAAAAACCAATGGCATTTCAAATGTCAGGAATAATGCTAATGATACCAATAAAAGTGAGTTTGATCTCATTACTCCCCTTATTGTACAATAGGAGAAAGGAAATCTGTTTAATTACAAACTTGTTCAAGGGTCTGTGGCAAATTATCATAATTAAACCTAAAACCCAGGTCTACTTCTCTTCTTACTATCTGTACTCCTATTTCCTTACTATATGAAAGCACTTGGCATGTTGGAGAAAACTTTGCAGATTATGTTGGTTCCTGTGTTGGTTCTGTAAAGATGGTAATGATGCCCCCTTAGCTCCACATTTCATGTTCATTTGCCTACTTGGTGCCTCCTCTTCCTCTCAAAAATGGTCTGTCGCTTCCTGAAATTTACTAAACAAGTGTTAGAGTTGATTCATTGGTTCTTCATTGTGGAAGACATGAAAGTGCCCCTATTGGTATTCCTTGACACTCCTTCCATTCTTCATGAAAGTTTTACCCATATGTATGTGTTGTGTATAGACATTTTTTCTTGTGAACTTTTTATTTGTATTGGGGTATAGCCCATTATGCTATATGCTGTGACAGTTTTAAGTGAACAGTGAAGGGACTCAGCCATACAAATACATGTATTCATTATCTCCTTTCCATCCAGGCTGCCAGATAACACCGTGCAGAGTTCCATGTGTTATACAATAGGTCCTTGTTGGTTATCCCTTTTAAATACAGTACTGTGTACATGACCATCCCAAACTCCCTAACTATCCCTTCTCCCTGACAACCATAAGTTCATTTTATAAGTCTGTCTTTTTTTTTTAAGTTCATTTGTATCATTTCTTTTTAGATTCTACATATAAGGGATGTCATATAATAGTTCTTCTCTGTATGACTTCACTCAGTATGACAATCAATAGATCCATCAATGTTGCTTCAAATGGCATTACTTCATTCTCTTTAATGACTGGTGAAGCTCAAACACTTTGGCCACCTGATGCGAAAAGCCAACTCATTAGAAAGGACCCTGATGCTGGGAAAGATTGAAGGCAGGAGGAGAAGGGGATGACAGAGGATGAGATGGTTGGCTGGCATCACCAACTCAATGGACAAGAGTTTGAGCAACCTCCAAGAGATGGTGAAGGACAGGGAAGCCTGGCATGCTGCAGTCCATGGGGTCACAAAGAGTCAGACATGACTGAATGACTTAACAACAACAAAAGACTGAATAATATTACATTGTATAAATGTACCATATCTTCTTTATCCATACCTCTGTCAATGAACATTTACAATGCTTCTATATCTTGGCTATTGTAAGCAGTGCTGCAATGAACATTGGGGTGCATGAATCCTTTTGAGCCATGTATTTCTCCAGATATATACCCAGAAGTGGGATTGTTGGATCATGTAGTAACTCTATTTTTAGTTTTTAAAGAACCTCCTTGATGTTCACGATAGTGGCTGCACCAATTTACATTCCCACCAACAGTGTAGGAGAGTTTTGTTTTCTCCACTCCCTCTCCAGCATTTAGTATTTGTAGATTTTTGATGATTGCCATTCTGACTGGTGTGAATGATACTTCATTGTAGATTTGATGTGCATTTCTCTAATAATTAACAATGTTGAGAATCTTTTCATGTGCCTGTTGGACACATGTATATCTTTTATGGATAAATATCTATTTAGGTCTTATGCCTAGTTTTTGATTGGGTTTTTTTTAATTGAGTTCTATGAGCCATTTGTATATTTTGGAAATTAGTCCCTTGTCAGTCATATGTTTTCAAATATTTTCTCCCATTCTGTAGGTTGTCTTTTGTTTTGTTTATGGTTTCCTTTGATGTGCAAATGCTTGTAAGCTTGACTAAGTCCTATTTCTCCATTTTTTTCTTTTTTATAGTTAATTTTTATTGGAGTATATTTGTTCATTTTTGCTTTTACTTCTATTGCCTTGAGAGACTACTTGGAAAAATATTGCTGCAATTTATGTCAGAAAATCTTTTGCCTATGTTCTTTTCTAGGAGTTTTATAGTGTCATGTCATATTTAAGTCTTTAATCCATTTTGGGTTTATTGTGTATGGAGTTGTGTATGGAATGAAGGAGCTTTATAACTTCATTAATTTACATGTGGCTGTGCAGTTTTCCCAGTACCACTTGCCAAGGAGACTATCTTTAACCTGTTGTATATTCTTGCCTCCTTTATTGAATATCCATTGACTTCCATCGAATATCCAAAGACACATTGAAATGTGTCTTTCACCTCCTTGGTCATGCACAGTAACAGACATATTGGCTGTCGATTTGTCTTAAATGCCTTTTAGTGTTAAATTATGTTCCTTCTATACCCACTTGAAGAAAAGTTTTCTTTTTTCATGAATGGATGTTTGAATTTTATCAAATGTTTTTTCAGCATCTATTGTGACCATCAGGTGGTTTTCGTCTTCTTTTGTTGATGTGGTGTATCATGATTGTTTTGCATATGTTGAGTCATTCTTGTCATCCTGGAATGAATCCAATTGATCATGTCACAGAAAGGAGATCCCAAGAACAGTAAACTAAACAAAATGAAAAGACACAGAAATATCCATCAAATAAAAGAACAAGGTAAAAACCCACCAGACCAAATAAGGGAAAAGGAAATGAGGAGTCTACCTGATGAATAATTCAGAATGATAATAGCAAACGTGATCCTAAATCTTGAAAACAAAATGGAGGCATGAATAAATAAACTGGAGATTTATGGATAAATAAACTGTAGCCAGCAAGGATCTCATTCAAATATGAAGGAGAAATCAAAAGCTTTACAGACAAGCAAAAGCTGAGGGAATTCAGCACCACCAAACCAGTTATCTAAAAAATGCTAAAGGTTCTTCTCTAGACAGGAAACACAGAAAGGTTGTATAATTTCGAACCCAAAGCAACAAAGTAAATGGCAACGGGATCATACTTATCAATAATTACCTTAAATGTAAATGGGTTGAATGCCTCAACCTAAAGACAAAGACTAGCTGAATGGATATAAAAGCAAGACCCTTATATAAGCTGCTTACAAGAGACCTACCTCAAAACAATGGACACACAAAGACTGAAAGTTAAGGGCTGGAAAAACATATTTCACGCAAATGGAGACCAAAAGAAAGCAGGAGTAGCAATACTCATATCAGATAAAATAAATGTTGAAATAAAAGTCATGAAAAGAGACAAGGACACTACATAATGATCAAAGGATCAATCCAAGAAGAAGATATAACAATTATACATGCACCCAACATAGGAGCAAGGCAATATGTAAGGCAAATGCTAACAAGTATGAAAGGGGAAATTAAAAGTAATACAATAATAGTGGGAGGCATTAATACCCCCTCGCACCCATGGATAGATCAACTAAATAGAAAATTAGCAAGGAAACACAAACTTTAATGATACAATGAACCAGTTAGGTCTAATTGATATCTACAGGACATTTCACCCCAAAACAATGAATTTCACCTTTTTCTCAAGTGAACATGGAACCTTACCCAGGATGGATCACATAATGGGCCATAAATCTAGCCTTGGTAAATTCAAAAAATTTGAAATAATCTCAAGCATCATTTCTGATCACAGTCTAATGAGATTAGAGGTCAACTACAGGAAAAAAAATATTAAAATGCAAACATGGAGGCTAAATGACACACTTCTGAATAACCAACAAATCACAGAAGAAATAAAAAAAGAAATCAAAATATGCTTAGAAATGAATGAAAATGAAAACACAACAACCCAAAACCTATGGGACTCAGTAAAAGCAGTGCTAAAGGGAAGGTTAATAGCAATACAAGCTTACCTTAAGAAACAAGACAAAAATGAAATAAATACCCTAACTCTACACCTAAAGCAACTAGAAAAGGAAGAAATGAAGCACCCCAAGGTTAGTAGAGAGAAATAAATCATAAAATTTAGGGCAGAAATAAATGTAAAAAAACAAAAGAGACCATAGCAAAACTTAACAAAGCTAAAAGCTGGTTCTTTGAGAAGTAAATAAAATAGACAAATCATTATCCAGACTCATCAAGAAAAAAAGGAGAAGAATCAAGTGAACAAAATTAGAAATGAAAATGGAGAAATCACAACAGAGAACACAGAAATACAAAGGATCATAAGGGACTAATATCAGCAACTATATGCCATTAAAATGGACAACTTGGAAGAAATGGATGAATTCTTAGAAAAGCATAACTTTTCAAAATGGAACCAGGAAGAAATAGAAAATGTTAATAGACCCATCACCAGCACAGAAATCGAAACTGTAATCAGAAATCTTCCAGCAAACAAAAGCCCAGGACCAGATGGCTTCACAGCAGTATTCTACCAAAAATTGAGAGAAGAGCTAACACCTATCCTACTCAAACTCTTCCAGAAAATTGCAGAAGAAGGTAAACTTCTAAACTCGTTCTATGAGGGTACCATCACCCTAATAACAAAACCAGACAAAAATGCCATAAAAAAAGAAATCTACAGGCTAATATCACTGATGTACATAGATGCTAAAATGCTTAACAAAACTCTAGCAAACAATATTCATCAACATATGAAAAAGATCATACATCATGATCAAGTGGGCTTTATCCCAGGGATTCAAGGATTCTTTAATATCCACAAATCAATGAACGTGATACACCACATTAACAAATTGAAAGGTAAAAAACATGATCATCTCAATAAATGTAGAGAAAGCCTTTGACAAAATTCAACATCCATGTGTGATAAAAATCCTCCAGAAAGCAGGAATAGAAGGAACATACCTAAACATAATAAAAGCCAAATATGATAAACCCACAGCAAACATTATCCTCAATGGTGAAAAATTAAAAGCATTTCCCCTAAAGTCAAGAACAAGACAACGGTGCCCACTCTCACCACTACTATTCAACATAGTTTTGGATGTTTGAGCCACAACAATCAGAGAAAAAAAGAAATAAAAAATCCAGATTGGAAAAGGAGAAGTGAAAGTCTCGCTGTTTGCAGATGACATGATCCTCTACATAGAAGACCCTAAAGACTCCAACAGAAAATTTCTAGAGCTAATCAAATAATATACTAGAGTTGTTGGATATAAAATTAACACACAGAAACCCCTTACATTCCTATACACTACCACTGAGAAAACAGAAAGAGAAATTAAGGAAACAATTCCATTTACGATTGCAACGAATAGAATAAAATACTTAGGAATAAATCTACCAAAAGAAACAAAAGACCTATATATGGAAAACTATAAAACACTGATAAAAGAAATCAAAGATGACACAAATAGATGGAGAAATATACCATGTTCATGGGTCAGAAGAATCAATATAGTGAAAATGTGTATACTCCCAAAAGCAATCTATAGATTAATTGCAATCCCTATCAAGCTACCAACTGTATTTTTCAGAGAACTAGAACAAATAATTTCACAACTTGTAAGGAAAAAACAAGTTGTATACAAAAAAAAAAAAAACAACAACAACAAAACTCGAATAGCCAAAGCAATCTTGAGAAAGAAGAACGGAAATGGAGGAATCAACCTGCCTATCTTCAGACTATGCTACAAAGCTACAGTCATTGAGATAGCATGGTTCTGGCACAAAGACAGAAATATAGATCAATGGAACAAAATAGAAAGCCCAGAGATAAATCCACACACCTACGGACAGCTTATCTTTGACAAAGAAGACAAGAATATACAATGAAGAAAAGACAATCTCTTTAACAAGTGGTGTTGGGAAAACTGGGCAATCACTTGTAAAAGAATGAAACTAGAACACTTTATAACATCATATACAAAAATAAACTCAAAATGGATTAAATATCTAAATAGAAGACCAGAAACTATAAAACTCCTAGAGGAAAACGTAGGGAAATCACTCTCTGACATAAATAACAGCAGGATCCTGTATGACCAACCTTCGAGAATAATGGAAATAAAAGCAAAAATTAAAAATATGGGACCTAATTAAACGTGAACGCTTTTGCACAAAGAAGGATACTATAAGCAAGGTGAAAAGACAGCCTTCAGAATGGGAGAAAATAATAGCAAACGAAGCAACTGACAAAGAATGAATCTCTAAAATATAAATGCAGCTCCTGCAGCTCAATTACAGTAAAATAAATGACCCAGCCAAAAAAAAAATGGGCCAAAGAACTAAACATACATTTCTCCAAAGAAGACATATAGATGGCTAACAAACACATGAAAAGATGCTCAACATAACTCATTATCAGAGAAATACAAATCAAAACCACAAAGAGATACCGTCTCATGCTGGTCAAAATGGCTGCTATCAAAATTCTGCAAACAGTAAATGTTGGAGAGGGTGTGGAGAGAATGGAAACCTCTTACGCTGTTGGTGGGAATGCAGACTAGTACAGCCACTATGGAGAACAGTGTGGAGATTCCTCAAAAAACTGGAAATAGAACTGCCATACAACCCAGTAATTCCACTGCTGGGCATACACGCTGAGGAAACCATAATTGAAAGAGGCACGTGTACCCCAATGTTCATTGCAGAACTCTTTACAGTAGCCAAGACATGGAAGCAACCAGATGTCCATCGGCAGACAAATGTACCAGAAAGCTGTGGTACATATACACAATGAAGTATTACTCAGCCATTAAAAAGAATAGATTTGAGTTAGTTCTAATGAGGTGGATGAAACTGTAGCCTATTATACAGAGTGAAGTAAGTCAGAAAGAAAAGTACCAATACAGTATATTAACACATATGTATGGAATTTAGAAAGATGGTAACAATGACCCTATATGCGAGACAGCATAAGAGACACAGATGTAAAGAACAGACTTTTGAACTCTGTGGGAGAAGGCGAGGGTGGGATGATTCAAAAGTGTAGCATTGTAATATGTTTATTATCATGTGTGAAATAGACCAGGTTTGATGCGTGAGACAGGGTGCTCAGGGCTGGTGATGAGATGGGGAGGTTGGGTTCAGGAGGGTTCAGGATAGGGAACACATGTACACCCATGGCTGATTCATGGCAATGTATGGCAAAAACCACCACAATATTGTAAAGTAATCAGCCTCTAATTAAAATAAATACATTAATTAAAAATAAACTAACCAAAAACAATAATGTAAATAGTAACAGGATCATACTTTTCAATAATTATCTTAAATGAAGATGGGCTAAATGCTCCAACCAAAAGAGACAGATTGGTTGAATAGATACAAACACAGGACCTCTATATATCCTGTATATAAGAAACTCATCTCAAACCTAGGAACACATACAAACTAACTGTGAAGGAACGGGAAAAGATTCCATGCCAAAGGAAATAAAATAGAAAGCAGGAATAGCAATACTCATATCAGATAAAATAGACTTCAAACTAAAGACTGATACAAGAGACAAGGACACTACATAACGATTAAATTATTAATTCACGAAGAAGACATAACAATTATAAATACATATGCACCCAACATCAGAACACCTTAATACATAAGGTAAATGCTAACAATTACTAAAGGGGAAATCAACAGTTATGCAATAATAGTGGAGGACTTTAATAACTCAATCACAGCAATGGGCAGATCATCCAGACAGAAAACTAATAAGGAAGCACAAGCTTTGAAAAATACAATGGACCAGTTGGGCCTAATTGATATCTATAGGGCATTTCATTCAAAAGCAATAGACTTCACTTTTTTCTCAGTGCATATGAAACGTTCTCCAGGATAGATCACATCCTAGGCAACAAATTAAGCCATTATAAATTTGTAAAAAATGAAATCTTTTCAAGTATCTTTTCTGATCACAATGGTGTAAGATTAGATATCAAACACAGAGGGGGGGAGTATGCAATAAAATGCATTGAGGCTAAACAAGACACTTGTGAATAAGCAACAAATCACTGAAGAAATAAAAAAAAAGAAATAAAAATATGCTTATAAACTAATGGCAATGAAAACAGAGCAACTCAAAACCTAAAGGATTCAGTAAAAGCAGTACTAAGAAAAAAGTCTATATACAAGACTATCTCAAGAAACAAGAGAGACATCAAATAAACAGCCTAACCATAACCCCAAAGCAACTCAATTCAATTCAGTTCAGTTCAGTCGCTCAGTCGTGTCTGACTCTCCGCGACCCCATGAATCACAGCACACCAGGCCTCCCTGTCCATCACCAAATCCTGGAGTTCACTCAAACTCATGTCCACGGAGTCGGTGATGCCATCCAGCCATCTCACTCTCAGTCGTCCCCTTCTCCTCCCGCCCCCAACCTTTCCCAGCATCAGAGTCTTTTCCAGTGAGTCAACTCGTCGCATGAGGTGGCCAAAGTATTGCAGTTTCAGGTTTAGCATCAGTCCTTCCAATGAACACCCAGGATTGATCTCCCTTAGAATGGACTGGTTGGATCTCCTGGCGGTACAAGGGACTCTCAAGAGTCTTCTCCAACACCACAGTTCAAAAGCATCAATTCTTCGGTGATCAGCTGTCTTCACAGTCCAACTCTCACATCCATACATGACCACGGGAAAAACCATAGCCTTGACTAGACGGACCTTGGTTGGCAAAGTAATGTCTCTGCTTTTCAATATATTATCAAGGTTGGTCATCACTTTCCTTCCAAGGAGTAAGCGTCTTTTAATTTCATGGCTGCAATCAGCATCTGCAGTGATTTTGGAGCCCCCCAAAATAAAGTCTGACACTGTTTCCACTGTTTCTCCATCTATTTCCCATGAAGTGATGGGACCAGATGCCATGATCTTTGTTTTCTGAATGTTGAGCTTCAAGCCAACCTTTTCACTCTCCTCTTTCACTTTCAACAAGAGGCTTTTGAGTTCCTCTTCACTTTCTGCCATAAGGGTAGTGTCATCTGCATATATGAGATTGTTGATATTTCTCCCAGCAATCTTGATTCCAGCTTGTGCTTCTTCCAGCCCAGCGTTCCTCATGATGATTCCTGCATATAAGTTAAATAAGCAAGGTGACAATATACAGCTTTGATGCACTCCTTTTCCTATTTGGAACCAGTCTGTTGTTCCATGTCCAGTTCTGACTGTTGCTTCCTGACCTGCATACAGATTTCTCAAGAGGCGGGTCAGGTGGTCTGGTATTCCCATCTCTTTCAGAATTTTCCACAGTTTACTGTGATCCACACAGTCAAAGGCTTTGGCATAGTCAATGAAGCAGAAATAGATGTTTTTCTGGAACTCTCTTGCTTTCTCCATGATCCAGAGGATGTTGGCAATTTGATCTCTGGTGCCTCTGCCTTTTCTAAAACATGCTTGAACATCTGGGAGTTCACAGTTCACATATTGCTGAAGCCTGGCTTGGAGAATTTTGAGCATGACTTTACTAGCGTGTGAGATGAGTGCAATTGTGCGGTAGTTTGAGCATTCTTTGGCATTGCCTTTCTTTGGGATTGGAATGAAGACTGACCTTTTCCAGTCCTGTGGCCATTGCTGAGTTTTCCAAATTTGCTGGCATATTTAGTGCAGCACTTTCACAGCATCATCTTTCAAGATTTGAAATAGTCAACTGGAATTCCATCACCTCCACTAGCTTTGTTCGTAGTGAGGCTTTCTAAGGCCCACTTGACTTCACATTCCAAGATGTCTGGCTCTAGGTCAGTGATCACGTTATCATGACTATCTTGGTCGTGAAGATATTTTTTGTACAGTTCTTCTGTGTATTCTTGCCACCTCTTCTTAATATCTTCTGCTTCTGTTAGGTCCATACCATTTCTGTCCTTTATCGAGCCCATCTTTGCATGAAATGTTCCCTTGGAATCTCTAATTTTCTTGAAGAGATCTCTTGTTTTTCCTATTCTGTTATTTTCCTCTATTTCTTTGCATTGATCACTGAGGAAGGCTTTCTTATCTCTCCTTGCTATTCTTTGGAACTCTACATTCAGATGCTTATGTCTTTCCTTTCCTCCTTTGCTTTTCGCTTCTCTTCTTTTCACAGCTATTTGTAAGGCCTCCTTAGACAGCCATTTTGCTTTTTTGCATTTCTTTTCCATGGGGATGGTCTTGGTCCCTGTCTCCTTTTCAATGTCACGAACTTCCGTCCAGAGTTCATCAGGCACTCTATCAGATCTAGCCCCTTAAATCTATTTCTCACTTCCACTGTATAATCATAAGGGAATTGATTTAGGTCATATCTGAATGGTCTAGTGGTTTTCCCTACTTTCTTCAATGTAAGTCTGAATTTGGCAATAAGGAGTTCATGATCTGAGCCACAGTCAGTGCGAGAGACGCCGGCCCCGGCGGTGCAGACGCGAGAAACTCCGGCCCGGTGGCACAGACGCGAGAGACGCCAGCCCCGGCGCAACCGACCAGGCAAAGAGGTGCACCGAGAGGAGCTGCCCTACTCCTGAGGTCAGGGCCAGCGGCCGGGAGGAGCTACCCAACGAACAACAGGCGGTGGCTGCGTGGGCGAAGGAGGGCCGAGAGGAGCTACTCCACGTTCAAGGTCAGGAGGGGCGGCCTTGAGGAGATACCCCTCATCCAAGGTAAGATACAGCGGCTGCACTTTGCTGGAGCAGCTGTGAAAAGATTTGCCACGACTAAGGTAAGAGAAACCCAAACAAGACAGTAGGTATTGCGAGGGGGCATCAGAGGGCAGACACACTGAAATCATAATCACAGGAAACTAGTTGATCTGATCACATGGACCACAGCCGAATGTGGTCCACTGGGGAAGGGAATGGCAAACCACTTCAGTATACTTGCCTTGAGAACCCCATGAACAGTATCAAAGGGCAAAATGATAGGATACTGAATGAGGAATTCCCCAGGTCAGTAGGAGCCCAGTATGCTACTGGAGATTAGTGGAGAAGTAACTCTAGAAGGAATAAAGGGATGGAGCAAAAGAAAAACCAATACCCAGTTGTGGATGTGACCAATGATAGAAGCAAGGTCCGGTGCTATAAAGACCAATATTGCATAGGAGCCTGGAATGTTAGGTCCATGAATCAAGGCAAATTGGAAGTGGTCAAACAGGAGACGGCAAGAGTGAACATAGACATTCTAGGAATCAGTGAATTAAAATGGACTGGAATGGGTGAATTTAACTCAGATGACCATTATATCTACTACTGTGGGCAGGAATCCCTTAGAAGAAATGGAGTAGCCATCATGGTCAACAAAAGAGTCCGAAATGCAGTACTTGGATGCAATCTTAAAAACGACAGAATGATTTCTGTTCGTTTCCAAGGCAAACCATTCAATATTACAGTAATCCAGGCCTATGCCCCAAACAAGTAATGCTGAAGAAGCCGAAGTTGAACGGTTCTATGAAGACCTACAAGACCTTTTAGAACGAACACCCAAAAAAGATGTTCTTTTCATTATAGGAGATTGGAATCCAAAAGTAGGAAGTCAAGAAACACCTGGAGTAACAGGCAAATTTGGCCTTGGAGCACGGAATGAAGCAGGGCAAAGGCTAATAGAGTTTTGTCAAGAGAATGCACTGGTCATAGCAAACACCCTCTTCCAACAACACAAGAGTAGACTCTACACATGGACATCACCAGATGGTCAACACCTAAATCAGATTGATTGTATTCTTTGCAGTCAAAGATGGAGAAGCTGTATACAGTTATCAAAAACAAGACCAGGAGCTGACTGTGGCTCAGATCATGAACTCCAAAGCAACTAGAAATAGAATAATAATAACAACAACAACAATAAAACAGTTAGTAGAGGGAAAGAAATCAAAGACAGAGCAGAAATAAAAGAAAAAAATGGAGACTGTGGAAAAGATCAATAAAACTAAAAACTGGTTCTTTAAGAAAATAAACAAAATTGACAAACCATTAGCCAAACTCATCAAGATAAAAGGGAGAAGAATCAAAACATCTTATGAGTTAGGAATGAAAAGGGAGAGTTTACAACCAACAATACAGAAATACGAAGATTCTAAAGAGACTACATTGAACAACTATGTACCAATAAAATGGACAACTTTGAAGAAATGGTCAAATTCTTAGAATACTATAACCCTCCAAAACTGAACCAGAAAAAAATAGAAATTATGAACAGAGTCATCACAAAATAATAAATTGAAACTATAATAAAAATTTTTCCAACAAACGAAAATCAAGGGCCAATGACTTCACAGGTGAAATTTACCAAAGTTTAGAGAAGAGCTAATACCTACCCTGCTCAAACTCTTGCAGAAAACTGCAGAGGAAGGAAAACTCCCAAATTCACTCTACGAGGCCACCATGATCCTGATATCAAAACCAAAGATTCAACAAAAAAGAAAACTATAAGTCAATATTACTTATTCACATAGATAGAAAAATCCTCAACAAAATTCTAGCAAACTGAATTCAACAACACATTAAAAAAATCATATATCTTGATCAAGTGGGCTTTATCCCATGGATGCAAAGATTCTTTAATATATGCAAATCAATCAATGTGACTTATCATATTAGCAAAGAGAGATAAAAACCACATGATCATCTCAATAGATGAAGAGAAAGCCTTTGACAAAATTCATCACACATTTATAATTAAAAACTAACTGTCCAGAAAGTAGGCATAAAAGAAACATACCTTAGCATATTAAAAGCCATATGCAACAAAGCCACTGGAAACATCATTCTCAACAGTGAAACACTGAAAACATTTCCTCTGAGATCATGAACAAGACAAGGGTGCCCACTCTCACCAGTATTATTCAACATAGTTTTGAATGTTCTAGCCACAGCAATCAGAGAAGGAAAAGAAATAATTATCCAGACTGGAAAAAAAAAAAACAGATACGTCTCACTCTTTGCAAATGACATAATTCTCTACATAGAAAACCTTAAAGATGCCACCAGAAAATTACTAGAGCTATTCAATAAATACAGTAAAATCACAGGATATAAAATTAATACAGAGAAATTCCTTGCATTCCTATACACTAACAATGGAAAATCAGAAAGAGAAATAAAGGAAGCAATCCCATTCATCATTGTAATAAAAAGAAGAAAATATTTAGGAATAATTTGACCTAAAGAAAGAAAAGATGTTTTTGTAGAAAACTAAGACACTGATGAAAGAAATCAAAGACAGTACCAACAGATGTAGAGATATTCCATATTCTTGAACTGGAAGAATCAATATAACGAAAATGGGTATACTACCCAAATCAATCTGTAGATTCTATGCAATCCCTATCAAATTACCAAAAGTATTTTTCATAGAATTAGAATAAATAATTGCACAATTTACATGGAAACACAAAGACCCCAAATAGTCAAAGCCACCTTGAGAAAGAAGAATGGAACTGGAGGAATCAACCTTCCTGAATTCAGAATATACTACAAAGCTACAGGCATCAAATAGCATAAACATAAAAAAAAGAAATATGGACCATTGGAACAAGATAGAAAGCCTGGATACAAATCCAGGCAACAGTGGGCACCTTATCTCTGACAAAGGAAATAAAAATATACCATGGACAAAAGATGGCCTCTTCAATAAGTCGTGCTGGGAAAGCTGGTTAGCTATGTGTAAAATAATGAAATTGGAACACTTCCTAATACCATACACAAAAATAAACTTAAAATGGATTAAAGACCTTAACTTAAGGCCAGAAACTATAAAAACTCTAGGAGGAAAACATAGGCAGAACATTCTCTGACATAAACTACATCAAGCTTCTCTTTGAAACATCTCCAAAATAATGTAAATTAAACAAATATAAACACTTGGGACATAGGTAAACTTAAAAACTTGTGCACAATGAAGAAAATCATAAGCAAGGTGAAGACAACCCTCATAGTGGGAGAAATTAATAACAAATGAAACAACTGACAAAGCATTACTCTCTAAAATATATAAGCAACTCATGCAGCTCAAAACCAGAAAAAACAAACAACCCAATCAAAAAGTGTACAGAGACCTAAATAGATATTTCTCCAGAGAAGACATACAGATGGCTAATAAACACATGAAAAGATCCTCAATGTTGCTCATTATTAGAGAAATGCAAATCAAAACTAACATAAGGTATCATCTCATACTTGTAAGAATAACCATATCAAAGTATACAAACAAATGTTGGAGAGGGTGTGGAGAATAGGGAACAGTCTTACACTATTGGTGGGAATGCAAACTGATACAGCCACTATGGAGAACAGTATGGAGATTCCTTAAAAACTAGGAATAAGCCGCCATATGACCCAGCAATCCCACTACTGAGCATCTACCTTGAGGAAATCATAATTGAAAGAGACACATGTATCCGAATATTCATTGAAGTAGATGTTTTTCTGGAATTCTCTTACTTTTCGTATTATCCAATGAATGTTGGCAATTTGATCTCTGCCTTTTCTAAACCCTACTTGTACATCTGGAAGTTCTAAGTTCACATACTGTTGAAGACTAGCTTTAAGGATTTTGAGCATAAAATTACTAGCATGTGAAATGAGTGCAATATTAATGTAGTTTGAACAGTCTTTCGCATTGCCCTTATTTGAGATTAGAATGAAACCTGAGCTTTTCCAATTCTATGGCCACTGCTGAATTTTCCAAATTTGCTGACATTGAGTGAAGCACTTTAACAATGTCATCTTTTAGGAATTTAAATAACTCCTGTTTATTCTTGCCAACTTTTCTTAATCTCTACTGCTTATGCTAGGTCCTTACCATTTCTGTCCTTTGTCATGTCAATCCTTGCATGAAATGTTCTCTTGATATGTCCAATTTTCTTCAAGAGACCTCTAGCCTTTCCCATCTATTGTTTTTCTCTATTTGCATTGTTCACTTAATAAAGCCTTCATATCTCTCCTTTCCATTCTCTGGAACTCTGCATTTGGTTGGGTATATCTTCCCCTTTCTCCCTTGTCTTTGGCTTTTCTTCTTGCCTCAGCTATTTATAAAGCCTCCTCTGAACCACTTTGCCTTCTTGCATTTATTTTCCTTTGGGATAGTTTTGGTCACTGATTTCTGTACAATGGTACAAAACTTAGCCCATATTTCTTCCAAAAAATGGGCAAATTTCTAGAAATGTACTGTCTTCCAAGAGTGAACCAGGAAGAAATAGAAAATGAACATGTCAATTATCAGTAATTGAAATTAAGCAGTAATTATAAAAATTCCTTGAAACAAAATTTCAGAATCAGATGGCTTTGCAGAGAAATTCTAGCAATCATATAATGAAGAGTTAACACTTATCCTTCTCAAATTGTTCAAGAAAACTTCAGAGGAAGGAAAACGTCTGAACTAACTCTACAAAACCAAAATCACCCTGATAACAAAAGTAGACAAAGACTTTTTAAAAAAGAGAATACAAGTTAATATCACTAATGAACAGAGATGCAAAAACCCTCATCAAAATATTAGCAAACAGAACGCAACAATAGGCAGCATATTAAAAAGCAGAGACATTACTTTGCAAAGGTCCATCTAGTCAAACCTATGGTTTATCCAGTAGTCATGTATGAATGTGAGAGTTGGACCATAACGAAAGCTGAGCATCGAAGAACTGACACTTTTGAACTGTGGTGTTGGAGAAGACTCTTGAGAGTCCCTTGGACAGCAAGGAGATCCAACCAGTCAATCATAAAGGAAATCAGCCCTGAATATTCACTGGAAGGACTGATGCTGAAACTCCAATACTTTGGCCACCTGATGTGAAAAACTGTCTCATTTGAAAAGACCCTGATGTTGGGAACGATTGAAGGGGACCACAGAGAATGAGACAGTTAAATGGCATCGCAGACTTGATGGACATGAATTTGAGCAAGCTCTGGGAGTTGGTAATGGACAGGGAAGCCCCGTGTGCTTCAGTGCATGGGGTTACAAAGAGTCAGACAGGATTTAGCAACTGAACAACAACAAGGGGACAGTGACTGGCAGGTGAAAAGTCAACAGTGACAGACTGGGGTGTGAACAATGCTGCAGTAATGCAGACTAGGGGTGTGCTTCCCTCACGAAGTACTTAGAAAACTCGTACTTAAAAAACTGAGCAGTTATATGTCAAAGATTGAATCTATAACATTTGCTAACACCATAAACAGAAATAAAGTCAATATTTATTTGGACCTACATGTGAAACCAGGATTCATAAAATTCCTAGAAAAAAGCGTAGCCAGAACACAATTTGACATAATTAATTAGTAATATTATATTTTCATTTGTTTCCTAAAGCAAACAAAAGCAAAATAAAGAAACAGAATGTGATTAAACTTAAAAGCTTTTGCACATTAAAGGAAATGAATGAATTGATGAAATGAAATGAACCATTAATGAAATGAAGAAGCAACCTACCTAATTGAGACTATCTTTGCAAATGATATGACCAATGATTGGTTAATATGCAAAATATATAAAAAGGCAGTACAACTCAATATCAAAAAACAAAGAGAGCTGTCCTAAGATGGCGGAGGAATAGGATGGAGAGACCACTTTCTCCCCCACAAATTCATCGAAAGAACATTTGAATGCTGAGCAACTTCCACAAAACAACTATTGAATAGTGGCAGAGAACATCAGGCACCCAGAAAGGCAGTCCATTGTCTTCGAAAGGAGGTAGGACAAGGTATAAAAGATAAAAAGAGACACAAAAGAGGTAGGGATGAGAAATGGCAACCCACTCCGTTACTCTTGCCTGGAAAATCCCATGGATGGAGGAGCCTGGTAGGCTAGAGTCCATGGGGTCTCAAAGAGTTGGACATGACTGAGTGACTTCAATCGTCCTGGGAAGGGAGTCTTTAAAGAAAAGTTTCAAAACACCAAGAAACCTTCTCACTGGCGGGTCTGTGGGGAGTTTTGGAATCTCAGAGGGCAACATAACCAGGAGAGATAAATAAATAAATAAATAAAACCCACAGATTACATGCCTAACGGCAACTCTCAGCAGAGAAATAGCCCACACACTTTTATCCACCACCAGCAAGCGAGGGGGCTTCCCTGGTGGCTCAGAGGTTAAAGCGTCTGCCTCCAATGCGGGAGACCCGGGTTCAATCCCTGGGTCGGGAAGATCCCCTGGAGAAGGAAATGGTAACCCACTCCAGTATTCTTGCCTGGAGAATCCCATGGATGGAGAAGCCTGGGAGGCTACAGTCCACAGGGTCGCGAAGAGTCGGACACGACTGAGCGACTGAACGGAACAGAATGGAGCAAGCGAGGGCTGAGCAGGCAGGAGCGGGCTGCATTGCTTAGGGTAAGGACTGCCTCATCACTACGAACAAAAGCTAGTGGAGGTGATGGAATTCCAGTTGAGCTATTTCAAATCTTGGAAGATGATGCTGTGAAAGTGCTGCACTCAATATGCCAGCAAATTTGGAAAACTCAGCAGTGGCCACAGGACTGGAAAACGTAAGTTTTCATTCCAGCCCCAAAGAAAGGCAATGCCAAAGAATGCTCAAACTACCGCACAATTGCACTCATCTCACACGCTGGTAAAGTCATGCTCAAAATTCTCCAAGCCAGGCTTCAACAATACATGAACCATGAACTTCCAGATGTTCATGCTGGTTTTAGAAAAGGCAGAGGAACCAGAGATCAAATTGCCAACATCCTCTGTATGATGGAAAAAGCAAGAGAGTTCCAGAAAAACATGTATTTCTGCTTTATTGACTGTGCCAAGGCCTTTGACTGTGTGGATCACAATAAACTGTGGCAAATTCTGAATGAGATGGGAATACCAGACCACCTGACCTGCCCCTTGAGAAACCTGTATGCAGGTCAGGAAGCAACACTTAGAACTGGGCATGGAACAACAGACTGATTCCAAACAGGAAAAGGATTATGTCAAGGCTGTATATTTTCACCCTGCTTATTTAACTTATATGCAGAATACCTCATGAGGAACGCTGGGCTGAAACAGGCACAAGCTGGAATATCAATAACCTGAGATATGCAGATGACACCATCCTTATGACAGAAAGTGAAGAGGAACTAAAAAGTCTCTTGATGAAAGTGAAAGAGGAGAGTGAAAAAGTTGGCTTGAAGCTCAACATTCAGAAAACTAAGATCATGGCATCTGGTCCCATCACTTCATGGGAAAAAGATGGAGAAACAGTGGAAACAGTGTCAGATTTTTTTTTCGGGCTCCAAAATCACTGCGGATGCTGATTGCAGCCATGAAATTAAAAGATGCTTACTCCTTGGAAGGAAAATTATGACCAACCTAGATAGCATATTAAAAAGCAGAGACATTTCTGTGCCATCAAAGGTCCGTCTAGTCAAGGCTATGATTTTCCCGTGGTCATAT
The DNA here is from genome assembly GCF_049115385.1 of Moschus berezovskii. Classification (NCBI taxonomy): domain Eukaryota; kingdom Metazoa; phylum Chordata; class Mammalia; order Artiodactyla; family Moschidae; genus Moschus; species Moschus berezovskii. The sequence goes on along the minus strand of NC_142488.1, from coordinate 45,721,400 downwards.
ATGGATGTGAGAGTTGGACTGTGAAGAAAGCTGAGCCGAAGAATTGATGCTTTTTTTTAAAATTTATTTTATTGGAGACAAATTACCTTACATTAATATATTGGTTGGTTTTGCCATAGATTGACACGAATCTGCCCCGGGTGTACTTGTGTTCCCTTTCTTGAACCCCCCTCCCACATCCCTCTTACCCATATCCTCCCTCCAGGTCATCCCCGTGCACCAGCCCCTAGCCTTCTGTATCATGCGTCGAACCTGGACTGGTGATTCATTTCACATATGATAATATACATGCTACAATGCCATTCTCCCCAATCATCCCACCTTCACACTCTCCCACAGAGTCCCAAAGCCTGTTCTATATACCTATGTCTCTTTTGCAGTCTCATATACAGGGTTAAGGTTACCATCTTTCTTAATTTCATCTATATGCGTTAGTATACTGTATTGATGTTTTTCTTTCTGGCTTAATTCACTCGGTATGATAGGCTCCAATTTCATCCACCTCATTAAAACTGATTCAAATGCATTCTTTTTGATGGCTGAAAAATACTCCATTTTGTATATGTACCAAAGCTTTCTTATCCATTCATCTGCAGATGGACATCTAGGTTGCTTCCATGTCCTGGCTATTATAAACAGTGCTTCAATGAACATTGGAGTACATGTGTCTCTTTCATTTCTGGTTTCCTCGGTGTGTATGCCCAGGAGTGCGATTGCGGGATCATATGGCAGTTCTATTTCTAGTTTTTTGAGGAATCTCCACACTGTTCTCCATAGTGGCTGTACTAGTTTGCATTCCCACCAACAGTGTAAGAGGGTTCCCTTTTCTCCACACCCTCTCCAGCATTTATTGCTTGTAGACTTTTGGATAGCAGCCATTCTGACTGGTGTGAAATGGTATCTCATTGTGGTTTTGATTTGCATTTCTCTGATTATGAGGGGTGTTGAGCATTTTTTCATGTGTTTGTTAGCCATTTTTATGTCTTCTTTGGAGAAATGTCTGTTTAGTTCTTGGGCCCATTTTTTGATTGGGTCACTTATTTTTCTGGAATTGAGCTGCAGGAGCTGCTTGTATATTTTGGAGATTAATCCTTTGTCAGTTGCTTCATTTGCTATTATTTTCTCCCATTCAGAAGGCTGTCTTTTCACCTTGCTTAGAGTTTCCTTTGCTGTGCAGAAGCTTTTGATTTTAATTAGGTCCCATTTTTTAATTTTTGCTTTTATTTCCAATATTCTGGGAGGTGGGTCTTGGAGGATCCTACTGTGATTTATGTCAGAGAGTGTTTTGCCTACGTTCTCCTCTAGGAGTTTTATACAATCTGGTCTTACATTTAGCTCTCTAATCCATTTTGACTTTATTTTGGTGTATGGTGTTAGGAAGTGTTCTAGTTTCATTCTTTTACAAGTGGCTGACCAGTTTTCCCAGCACCACTTGTTAAAGAGACTGTTTTTTCTCCATTTTATATTCTTGCCTCCTTTGTCAAAGATAAGGTGTCCATAGGTGCATGGATTTATCTCTGGGCTTTCTATTTTATTCCATTGATCTATATTTCTGTCTTTATGCCAGTACCATACTGTCGTGATGACTGTGGCTTTGTAGTAGAGCCTGAAGTCCTACAGGTTAATTCCTCCAGTTCCATTCTTCTTCTTCAAGATTGCTTTGGCTATTCGAGGTTTTTTGTATTTCCATACAAATTGTGAGATTATTTGTTCTAGTTCTGTGAAAAATATTGTTGGTAGCTTGATAGGGATTGCATTGGATGTATAAATTACTTTGGGTAGTATACTCATTTTCACAATATTTATTCTTCCAATCCACGAACACGGTATATTTCTCCATTTATTAGTGTCCTCTTTGATTACTTTCAGTAGTGTTTTATAGTTTTCTATGTACAAGTCTTTTGTTTCCTTAGGTAGATATATTCCTAAGTATTTAATTCTTTTCTTTGCAACAGTGAATGGAATAGTTTCCTTAATTTCTCTTTCTATTTTCTCATTATTAGTGTATAGGAATGCAAGGAAATTCTGTGTGTTGATTTTATATCCTGCAACTTTACTGTATTCATTGATTAGCTCTAGTAGTTTTCTGGTAGGGTCTTTAGGGTTTTCTGTGTAGAGGATCATGTCATCAGCGAACAGTGAAAATTTTACTTCTTCTTTGCCAATTTGTATTCCTTTTATGTCTTTTTCTGCTCTCATTGATGTAGTCAAAACTTCCAGAACTATGTTGAACAGTAGTGGTGAGAGTGGGCACCCTTGTCTTGTTCCTGACTTTAGGGGAAATGCTTTCAGTTTTTTACCATTGAGGATAATGTTTGCTGTGGCTTTGTCATATATAGCTTTTATTATGTTGAGATATGTCCCTTCTATTCCCACTTTCTGGAGGGTTTTTATCATAAATGAATGTTGTATTTTGTCAAAGGCTTTCTCTGCATCTATTGAGATAATCATATGATTTTTATTTTTCAGTTTGTTAATGTGGTGTAGTACATTGATTGATTTGCGGATATTGAAGAATCCTTGCATTCCTGGTATAAAGCCCACTTGGTCATGATGTATGATCTTATTAATGTGTTGTTGGATTCTGATTGCTAGAATTTTGTTAAGGATTTTTGCATCTATGTTCATCAGTGATATTGGCCTGTAGTTTTCTTTTTTTGTGGGATCTTTACCAGGTTTTGGGATTAGGGTGACGGTAGCCCCATAGAATGAGTTTGGAAGTTTTCCTTCCTCAGCAATTTTCTGGAAGAGTTTGAGTAGAATAGGTGTTAGCTCTTCTCTAAATTTTTGGTAGAATTCAGCTGTGAAGCCGTCTGGACCTGGGCTTTTGTTTGCTGGAAGATTTCTGATCACTTCCTCTAGTTCCGTGCTTGTGATGGGTCTGTTCAGATTTTCTCTTTCTTCCTGGTTCAGTTTTGGCAAGGTGTACTTTTCTAGGAATTTGTCCATTTCTTCCAAGTTATTCATTGCCATATAATTGCTGATAGTATTCTCTAATAATCCTTTGTATTTCTGTGTTGTCTGTTGTGATCTCTCCATTTTCATTTCTAATTCTATTGATTTGGTTCTTTTCCCTTTGTTTCTTGATGAGTCTGGCTAGTGGTTTGTCAATTTTATTTACCTTCTCAAAGAACCAGCTTTTGGCTTTGTTGATTTTTGCTATGGTCTTTTTTGTTTCTTTTGCATTTATCTCTGCCCTAATTTTTACGATTTCTTTCCTTCTACTAACCCTGGGGTTCTTCATTTCTTCCTTTTCTAGTTTCTTTAGATGTAGGGTTTGGTTATTTAGTTGATTTTTTTCTTGTTTCTTGAGGTGTGCCTGTATTGCTAAGAATTTTCCCCTTAGCACTGTTTTACAGTGTCCCAGAAGTTTTGGGTTGTTGTGTTTTCATTTTCATTCATTTCTATGCATATTTTGATTTCTCTTTTGATTTCTTCTATGATTTGTTCATTATTCAGCAGCGTGTTGTTCAGCCTCCATATGTTGGCATTTTTAATAGTTTTTCTCCTGTAATTGAGATCTAATCTTACTGCATTGTGGCCAGAAAAGATGCTTGGAATGATTTCAATTTTTTTTTAATTTACCAAGGCTAAATTTATGGCCCAGGATGTGATCTATCCTGGAAAAAGTTCCGTGTGCCCTTGAGAAAAAGGTGAAATTCGTTGTTTTGGGGTGAAATGTCCTATAGAGATCTATTAGGTCTAACTGGTCTATTGTATCATTTAAAGTTTGTGTTTCCTTGTTAATTTTCTGTTTAGTTGATCTATATCCATAGATGTAAGTGGGGTATTAAACTCTCCCACTATTATTGTGTTATTGTTAATTTCCACTTTCATACTTGTTAGTAATTGTCTTTCATATAGCAGTGCTCCTATGTTGGGTGCATAAATATTTATAATTGTTATATCTTCTTCTTGGATTGATCCTTTGATCATTATGTAGTTTCCTTCTTTGTCTCTTTTCACAGCCTTTGTTTTAAAATCTATTTTATCTGATATGAGTATCGCTACTTCTGCTTTCTTTTGGTCTCTATTTGCATGGAATATCTTTTTCCAGCCCTTCACTTTCAGTCTGTATGTGTCCCTCGTTTTGAGGTGGGTCTCTTGTAGACAACATATATGGGGGTCTTGTTTTTGTATCCATTCAGCCAGCCTTTGTCTTTTGGTTGGGGCATTCAACCCATTTACATTTAAGGTGATTATTGATAAGTATGATCCCGTTGCCATTTTCTTTATTGTTTTGGGTTCGAGTTTATATACCCTTTCTGTGTTTCCTGTCTAGAGAAGATCCTTTAGTATTTGTTGGAGAGCTGGTTTGGTGATGCTGAATTCTCTCAGCTTTTTCTTGTCTGTAAAGCTTTTGATTTCTCCTTCATATTTGAATGAGATCCTTGCTGGGTATAGTAATGTGGGCTGTAGGTTATTTTCTTTCATCACTTTAAGTATGTCTTGTCATTCCCTCCTGGCCTGAAGAGTTTCTATTGAAAGATCAGCTGTTATTCTTATGGGGATCCCCTTGTGTGTTATTTGTTGTTTTTCCCTTGCTGCTTTTAATATTTGTTCTTTGTGTTTGATCTTTGTTAATTTGATTAATATGTGTCTTGGAGTATTTCGCCTTCGGTTTATCCTGTTGAGGACTCTCTGGGTTTCTTGGACTTGGGTGATTATTTCCTTCCCCATTTTAGGGAAAATTTCCACTATTATCTCCTCAAGTATTCCCTCATGGTCTTTCTTTTTGTCTTCTTCTTCTGGGACTCCTGTGATTCGAATGTTGGGGTGTTTAATATTGTCCCATATGTCTCTAATATTGTCCTCATTCCTTTTAATTCTTTTTTCTTTTTCCGTCTCTGTTTTATTTATTTCTACAATTCTATCCTCTAGCTCGCTTATCCTGTCTTCTGCCTCCGTTATTCTACTGTTTGTTCCCTCCAGAGTGTTTCTGATCTCATCTAATGCATTATTCTTTGTCTATTGACTCTTTTTTATTTCCTCTAATTCCTTATTAAACATTTCTTGCATCTTCTCAATCCTTTTCTCCAGTTTATTTATCTGTAACTCCATTTTGCTTTCCAGATTTTGCATCATTTTCACAATTAAAATTCGAAATTCTTTATCGAGTAGGTTCCCTATATCTTCCTCTTTTGTTTGTGTTGGTGGGCATTTATCCTGCTCCTTTACTTGCTGGGTATTTCTCTGCCTGTTCCTCTTGCTTATATTGCTGTGTTCAGGGTGGCTTTTCCGTCTTCTGGCAGTTTATGGAGTTCTCTTTATTATGTAGTTACCTCGTTGTGTGTGGGGTTGGATGGGTGACTTGTCAAGGTTCCCTGGTTAGAGAAGCTTGTGTCGATGTTCTGGTGGGTGGAGCTGGTTTTCTTCTCTCTGGAGTGCAATGAAGTGTCTGGTAATGAGTTTGAGATGTCAGTGGGTTTGGAGTGGCTTTGGGCAGACTGTATATTGAAGCTCAGTGCTATTCTCCTGTGTTGCTGGATAGTTTGCGTAGTATGTCTTTCACTGAAACTTGTTGACCCTTGGGTGGTGCCTGGTTTCAGTGTATGTATGGAGGCATTTGATGAGTACCTATCAATTAATGTTTTCTGGAACAGGAGATATCTGGTGTTCTCAGGATTTGGCCTTAAGCCTCTGCCTCTGTTTTTCAGTCTTATTCTTGCAGTAGGCTCAAGGCTTCTCCCTCTGTTACTTCCAAGGCAGTTCCTTCTGTTGAAAAAGCTCTTCTGTTTTCTGGTCTCCTCAGTGTCTAATTCCCGTCCTGACACCAGGATGCGGTGGTGGACACTTTTTTTTTTTTTCCCGGCTCACCTGTTCAGTCCTGCTGTGGGGAGGGAGGAACGCAGCTAACAAATATCCCTGGCGTCTGTGGGGAGTGCTCGCAGTGTCTCGGCTACACTGGGAATGCTCCCGCTCAAGGCATGTGTACTTTCCCAGTTTATGCTGTTCAGGCTCTAGGTTGCTCTGCTGGGAGCTGTCTGCGGCTGGCGCTGGGTTGCATGCACTTCCCAGGTCTGAGTGGCTCAGGTTCAGGTCCTCGGGTACTCCACAAAGGCACAGACTTGGCTGGGCCTGCGTTTTGTGTCTTCCCCGGTCTGAGCAGCTCAGGTGACCAGGCGTTTGGCGAGCACGGTCGCTGCTACTTATCACCTTCCCGGTCCCTGCCGCTCGGTTTTCTGGGAGTACAACCGGCACACTTTCTCAGGCAGACATCTACCGGCCTGAACCCAAGAAATCCTGGCCAGCAAGGAAGCCTGCCTGCAGCTTGGCACGGGAAGCCTCTCTGGGGCCGTGGCTGCCCCCACCCCGGCGCTGGCTGCCCTCCCCGCCCGCATCAGTGGGGGCTGGGGGTGGGCAGCCTGATGCCAGCTCGCTCTGCTCAGTGCCCTGTTCTGTGGGCGGGGCTGGCAGAGTCCTGGGTTGGGGCTTTTTGCAAGCTTATCCTAGCCTTTTCACCTTTTAGCTGCAACTTCTGCTTTGGTATCTTAAGTTCGCACCCTCATTTTGCCCTGGGGTGTTCAAGCCCGGTTCTCCCTCTAAGCACTGCCGCAGCGCCTCCCTGCCCCGCCCCCACCTGCTTGTGGAGGGCGCGGGCGTCTGGGCAGCTTCTCTGCTGAGAGTTTCCTCTGGGTACTTAGTCTGTGAGTTTTAATTGTTTATGTCTTTTGTCTCCCAGTTATGTGGCCCTCTGAGGTTCCACTCGCCAGTGTTTCCAGGTGTTTGGAAACTTCTCTCTCTCTCTCTTTTTTTTTTTTTTAAGCCTAACTTCCTGGGCCGGAGCTCCGTCCCTCCCTCTTTTGTCTCTCTTTTTATCTTTTATATTATTTCCTACCTCCTTTTGACGACAATGGGCTGCTTTTCTGAGTGCCTGATGTCCTCTGCTGGTATTCAGAAGTTGTTTTGTGGGATTTACTCAGCGTTCAAATGTTCTTTTGCTGATTTTGTGGGGGAGAAAGTGGTAGCCCTGTCCTATTCCTCCGCCATCTTCCCATGCTCGAATTGATGCTTTTGAACTGTGGTGTTGGAGAAGACACTGGAGAGTTCCTTGGAATGCAAGGAGATCAAATCAGTCCATTCTAAAGGAGATCAATCCTGGCTGTTCATTGGAAGGACTGATGCTAAAGCTGAAACTCCAATACTTTAGCCACCTCATGAGACAAGTTGACTCACTGGAAAAGACTCTGATGCTGGGAGGGATTGGGGGCGGGAGGAGAAGGGGACGACAGAGAATGAGATGGCTGGATGTCATCACTGACTCGATGGACATGAGGTTGAGTGAACTCCGGGAGTTGGTGATGGACAGGGAGGCCTGGTGTGCTGTGATTCATGGGGTCACAAAGAGTCGGACACGACTCAGTGACTGAACTGAACTGAAGGACGGCCTGAATGCCTTGAGGGCAATCTGAGGTTGCTAATGTGAGATAGAAATCTAAACTGTGGGATAGCCAAAGAAAGAGAGGAAGAAAAAAACAAAGAACCCTATTAATGAATGGGCATAAGTCCTGAATAGACTATTTTTTTTTTCCAAACAGTAAAAAACTGAAAACGTTCAATTGGTACATGAAATAATACTTAAAGACCACAAATAACAAATGTTGGTGAGAAAATGGAGCAGTGTACAATGTTGGTGGGAATGTAAACTGGTGCAGACACTTTGAAAACATTATGGCGTTTCCTCAGATAATTAAAATATAATACATCAATTCTACTCCTGGCTACACATCCAAAAATAAAATGGAATGTACTGTATGATATCATTTATATGTGGAATATAAAAAAATTAACAGCAATATTAGTGAATATAACAAGAAGGAAACAGACTCACATTTAGAGAAGATACGAGTGATTATCAGTGGCGAGAGGGAAGTGGAAAGGGCCATAATAGGGGTAGGTGATTAAGGGATGCAAAATACTATATGTAAAATAAGTTTCAATAATATATTGTACATCACTGGGAGTTTAGGTAATATTTGATAATAAGTATAAAGTGTATTATAATTTTTAAAAATTGTTCAGCACTAAGTTATACATATGACATATAATATTGCTAATTAACTATATCTCAGTTAATATTATAAAGAATAATAAAAATACTTTTTTTCCTTCACATAGTGTTTCTTCAAACTTTTCCATTTTTTATGTATTTCTGAGTTCCTAACATATATAATTTTCCTTCTCTCCAGATAACTTTTTACATTTATTAGAAGGGATGTGACCTTGGGTGTGAGGGAAAACAAAGAGAAAGGCCCAGTAGAAAAGAGGCAAACTGATAACTTGGGGGACCTGTGTAGAAGAGAAGGACTTATCAACTTATTCTTCACAGTAAGAAGAGGAAGCAGTAGGCAGAAGTAATAAAAAATACAGGCAAGTGTAACAGAGGGTTGTGTGGTGGCTATTTTTATGGTGTGGTTTGATGAGTGCTAGGAAGGTTCCCTGCCCCCAGATTTCTCTTTCACATGCCTGAAATTCTACTCTCAGTGATTCATTTGTTTCCAGGAACTTACAAGTGGATTTTGCAGAGGAGAAGACTGACTTACTGGCTTGAAAGGAAGTTCTCTGAATCTTGTTGTAACTCTATGTGGGGATCTCAGGAAGAGCTTGGGAAATAAATCTCAGAGACCTAAGGGGCCTTGGAGAGCTACAGACTATGTTTATGAAAGAAAGAAATGAGAACCCTCCCCTCACTTTTTGCTGAGAGGTGCTCTTTATATTCAGAGTACGGTGTCCAGATCAGCAGCATTGACATCAATTGGTAACTTGTTAGAAATGCAAAATCTCAAGTCCTACTACATACCTACTGAATCAGAATTTGCATTTTAATAAGATCCTCACATTATTCAGGGGCTTCCCTTGTGGCTCAGACAGTAAAGGATCTACCTGTAATGCAGGAGACCTGGGTTTGATCCCTAGATTGGGAAGATCACCTGGAGAAGGGAATGGCTATCTACTCCAGTATTCTTGTCTGGAGAATTCCATGGACAGAAGAACCTGGGGACAGAAGAGTCTACAGTCCATGGGGTCACAAACAGTCAAACACACCTGAGCAACTAGCACTTCACTTTCATATTATTTATGTACACATTCAAATGTGAGAAGCTAGAGTTTTTCATAGTTATAGTTCCTTAATTTCCATTGTTACATAGTATTTCATTGTCTGAATATACTACAACTTTTTTTTAAGTTGAAGTATAGTTGACTTACAATATTATATTTGTTTTACACATACAACATAATAACTTGATACTTTTATAGATTATACTCCATGCAATTTTATCATAAAATATTGACTATATTATTTGTGCTATACATTACATCCTAGTAACTTATTTTACACCTAGTAGTTTGTACCACTTAATCGCTTTGTACCACTTATTTTCCCCTCCCCTTAACCTTTTCCTCTCTAGTAACTGCTAGTGTCTTTCTGATTTGTTGTATTTATTCATTTTTTTTTATTTTTTAGAATCCACATAGAAGTGGATAAAGTATTTTTCATTCTCTAAACATAATACCTTCTAGATAAATCTACGTTGTAACACATGGCATATTTTCATTCCTTCAACAGCTGATACCACATCTTCTTATCCATTCATTGGTTGATGGACATGTACTACCACAAGCTAGAAACTTCTCAAAGCTAGAAACTGCTAAAGTAACAAAGGAGCCTGCAGTAGGCACAATTTTGTTCCTTCCAGCCTCAATATCTTCTCGGAATGCTCTCATTTATGCCCTGATGTTGTTCCCACCATCACTTCTAGAACATAGCCAAAACCTAGACACAGACAGACCCTGGGGCTCTCTGTTGACATTCATTAACAAGAAAGTTAAATAAAGGTAAACAAAAAACTAATCAATGAATTAATTACAAACAATGTACATTATAACAGGCTTTCAAAGTTCATCTTTGTATAAATATAACATTAGTAACTTTTTTCCTATGTGAAAGAGCCAACACAATAGCCTGTTGAGAGAATATGAAATATAGGTTTTGGATTCTACAAATGTAATATATGTAGAATATTACAATTACCCTTTTCTCAAGGTAACTAATTTCTTTCTTGACCCAGATGGGCTGGCTTTTTTCTTTTTTCAATTACTTCACTAGGGTTTTACTCCCCTTCAGGTTCCTCCCAGCAACATGAGGTGGGCAGTGTCTTATCTCTTGCTACATAGCAGTTGGTGATGGACATGGAAGCCTAGCATGCTGCAGTCCATGGGGTCACAAAGAATTAGACAAGACTGAGTGACTGAACTGAACTGAACATGGCAGTGGCTTTCCATGAGTAAGAACAGACACAAAAGACCTTCACTTTTCATTCTTAAGCCCTAGTTCCCAAACTCTGTGTGCCTCAGAATCACTGAGGGTACTGGTTAAAGATGTATATTTCTTGGTCCCAACTACCAGGGTTTCTGTATTAGGTGCCTATGACTCAAGTGGGCTATACCATACTTTAAGAATATTGTCTTAGGGGAAAGATGCTAGCCAAAAGAGAGAAAGGTATTTATTAACAATGTTTCTTCCTTTCTGTGGACTTCAATGTTTCTATCAGTGTTTACTATTTAAGGTTGGCTGGACCATATGTTTCCCAAGGTCTTTTCTATTTTCATTATCCTATAGATATGTGTATGCAAAGTAGTCAGTGTGTATACTATGACAAAGGCAGTGCCAGTGCTGTGAAAACTAAGAAAAATGACTGAGTCCAGATATGAAAGAGGGCCCAACAAACCAGGAATGTGGTCAGGTGAGCAGATTGCAGAGGGATTGAAGGAGCTGGTGCTTAATACCTTCAACAGAGGAAACTCAGGGAGATGAAGTCTTTGGTTCTGGAGCTTTAATATAGAGAAGAAAGAGCAGATAGGGCCTCTGTGTCTCTACCCACGTATGCATAGAAGGAAAAGTGTGAGAATATTAAGTATTTAGTGAATACTTAACATGCTTACCTTAAAGCTATAGGGTGACATATTTCAGCTTCACACAAACATACCATTTCTGATGATGAAATGTTCTGTTATAAGGTTAATGAACTCTCCACTACTGAAGGATGCCAGCTAATTTTTGCTTTATGGGAGTGCCACACATGCTTGCATGCTAAGTTGCTTCAGTTGTGTCTGACTCTTTGTGACCCTATGGATGTAGCCCACCAGGCTCATCTGTCTGTGGGGTTCTCCAGGCAGGAATATTGGAGTGGGTTACCATGCCCTTCTCCAGGGAATCTTCCCGACCCAGTGATCAAACCCACATCTCCTGCAGCTCCTGCATTGTAGGTGGATTCTTTACTGCTGAGCCACCAGGAAAGCCCCATGGGGAGTGTCATAGGAAAGATTTAAACATTCAGTTCAGTTCAGTTCAGTCGCTCAGTCATGTCTGACTCTTTGCGACCCAATGAATCACAGCATGCCAGGCCTCCCTGTCCATCACCAACTCCCGGAGTTCACTCAAATTCATGTCTATCGAGTCAGTGATGCCATCCAGCCATCTCATGCTCTGTCGTCCCCTTCTCCTCCCGCCACCAATCCCTCCCAGCATCAGAGTCTTTTCCAGTGAGTCAACTCGTCTCATGAGGTGGCCAAAGTATTGGAATTTCAGCTTTAGCATCAGTCCTTCCAATGAACACCCAAGATTGATCTCCTTTAGAATGGACTGGTTGGATCTCCTTGCAGTCCAAGGGACTCTAAAGAGTCTTCTCCAGCACCACAGTTCAAAAGCATCAATTCTTCATCGATCAGCTTTCTTCACAGTCCAATTCTCACTGCATACATGACCACTGGAAAAACCATAGCCTTGATTAGACGGACCTTGTTTGGCAAAGTAATGTCTCTGCTTTTTAATATGCTATCATATGGTCATAACTTTCCTTCCAAGGAGTAAGCGTCTTTTAATTTCATGGCTGCAGTTACCATCTACTGTGATTTTGGAGCCCCCCAAAATACAGTCTGACACTGTTTCCACTGTTTCTTCACCTATTTCCCATGAAGTGATGGGACCAGATGCCATGATCTTTGTTTTCTGAATGTTGAGCTTCAAGCCAACCTTTTCACTCTCCTCTTTCACTTTCATCAAGAGGCTTTTGAGTTCCTCTTCACTTTCTGCCATAAGGGTGGTGTCATCTGCATATCTGAGGTGATTGATATTTCTCCTGGCAATCTTGATTCCAGCTTGTGCTCTTCCAGCCCAGCGTTCCTCATGATGTACTCTGTATATAAGTTATAAGCAGGGTGACAATATACAGCCTTGACGTACTCCTTTTCCTATTTGGAACCAGTCTGTTGTTCCATGTCCAGTTCTAACTGTTACTTCCTGACCTGCCTACAGGTTTCTCAAGAGGCCACATTAGATGGTGACAAATGCTGGCAATGGTTGTTGAGGAGTGGGGAGAGAAGAGGGTCAGATGAAATGGTCTTTAAGGTCCTTTGTCAAAGTATTAAGAACCAGTGAAGTTAGCCTTTGACATTCCTGCTTCACTTTTCTGTACCCACTTGGCCCCAAATCCCTTGTGCTACCTGCCTAGCCTACTAGGGGCATACAGTAAGACTTAAGGGAATTTAGCAACCCTCTTCCTTCTCCAGAGTCATTTTGCCCCAGGTTTTGGACCCGTCTGACATCAGAAAAATCTAGGAAATCCTAAACAGTCACCTGTCTGAGGATGCCAAAGTCTATGTTTTCTGGCACGTAGAAAGAATGCAATTTTATGGCATTGTCTATGTGTGTGTATGTGCATGAAAGAGACAGAAAACGAATAATAATAACAGTACAATAGTATAGAAGTTAAAATTGTAAATTGGCTTGAATTTTAAGCAAAAAAGGATGAAGCATTCAGAAACTCTCATCTGGGGACTGTCTGACTCTAATTCTGTGTGGATTGCTGAAAGAGGAAAGTGTGGGGAAAGGTAGGCTTAAAGAGTACTGAAAGGCATCCCAGGATGAGTTGCCCTGCTACTAAGGACCTTAGGTAAATTGACTTCTTTCTGTGGTTCCTAGTACCACAATCTGTAATGTGAAGTTGTTTGCTCAATGGTACATGCAAGAGAATTTGGGCCAGCACCTGCTCCCTCATGGTCACATAAGATGGTAACATCTCCATTAGTCATACCTCCAATTCTCAAAATACTCACATGGTAGGGCTACATGGGCCCTATAAGACCATTAGAAAAGCAGCAGAGGGTAGTGATTAAGAGATCTCAAGCTTTCAGGTGGTCCTGGAAAGCAGTCTTGACTCTTCTACCTAGGAGCTATGTGTCTTTGGGCAAGTCATTTAATTTCTGTTTTCTATCTGTAAAATGAGAGCCCAATAGCACCTGTATTACAGGATTTTAGGGATGGTCAAGGAAAACGGTGATTGACAGTACTCAGAAATTTGTGCCACAAAGTAAAGGCTGAATAAATGGTAGCTATTATTGTTACCGTTATCTCATCCCTGCTCCTGGTGACCTGGGCTTTCATCAGCATTGCACTGTGGACAGGAGTTGTGTTGCTTAAGCAGGAACAAGTTTGAAAATCATGGCCATCAGTGCAAGGAGAAGCTGCCTCTTCCTATGCCCTCCTTGAAGTGTGAGATACTTTGGAGTGGTGACTTCTGTTTCTGTGGACTCTGAATTGGAGCTTATTCTTTCTGTTGGGCTAGGCACAACCCTGGGTTTCCTGCTACTTGTGCTTACAGTGTTGCTGTGCCCTTGCTGGTTTATAGAATATGAACTGAGAGCAGTGGGCTGTTTTCCTCTGGCTGGGAATTTGGCCAAGGAACACAGGAAATTCAACTAGGGTGGGGCCAGGTTTCTAGCTGGTAAGCAGGAACAATATGAAGAGAGGGCTTTAACTGGGATTTATGAATAGGGAGAAAAGAGAAGAAAGATGAACTGACAAAGGGGAGCTCCATGAAGACTCAGGTCCACACCTGCACTATTTGGTCCACATTCTAATGTTAACCCAGTATCTTCTGAACTGATACACCAGTTTCCAGTATGTATTTGAAAATGGTGCTTCTTGGCAGGTCAGTGAACTGCAATTTTGGAGAACATGCATGCAAGCATGCATTCACTTCATACTGAGTGACAATGTAGCAGAATGGTTAGGGACAGAACTCTGCAGCTGGACTGTCTGGGTTTGAACTTTTACTCCAAAACTTGCCAGTTGTATTATTTTACTTCTCTGTGCCTCAGTTTCTTCATCAGTAAAATACAAATAATATTACCTACTTTGTGGTCTTTTTCTGAGCATTAAGTGAGTTAATAGTGAAAAGCACCTACAGCAGTGCCTGACACACAGTAACAACTCCACAAGTGTTTACCATCACCATTGAGTCAATAAGCAGTTCAACCAATAATTTAAGGAGGGAAGTTCAAAAGGGAGGAAAGATATCTATGCTTAGGACTGATTCATATTGTTGAAAGGCAGAAACCAACACAACATTGTAAAGCAATTTTTCTCCAATTAAAAACAAATATAGAAAACTTTAAAAAATTAAAAAAGAATTTTGTTTTCTAAATTCCCACTGTTTTCCTTGACCATCCCTTCAATCAATGATACTCTGCCATACTGGGTAGAGAACATAAAAGTGATGTATAGGATGTGGCACTTGCTCTTGAAGTCCTTATATCTAGTAGTGTTATGCAAAGAGCTTTGAATGATGAGGCAGAAGACCTGAGTTTGAGACCTTGCTCTACTACTTACAAATCTAGAGTACTAGGTTGAAATGGAGATAATCTGGCTTAACACTGTCCTCCTCCTGCCATGTAATATGTAAAGTCCCCTACTGCCTGCTAGAAAAGGACAATCAAATTTTGACTGAAACCTTCAGAACAAGGACTCACTCTCTATCCAGGTTAGCCATGACACATTACTTGACTACTCTATGCTTCACTTTCTCCTCTGTTAGAATGATGGCAAGTAATATGTACATTAGAAGCTTGTTGTGAACATCAAAAGAAAGAATGATTGTGAATCTGTTAAGCACCCTAAGACTTTACTATTCTTTTCATTAGGGTCAAGGAACATCATTGCAGAGTAGATATAAAATTGGCAGTCTTTCAAAAGGGGTATCAGTCCTTCCGATTAATATTCAGGGTTGATTTACTCTAAGATTGACTGATTTGATCTCCTTCCTGCCCAATGGACTCTCAAGAGTCTTCTCTAGAACCGCAGAAAGAGCCAACTCATTGGAAAAGACCCTGATGCTGGGAAAGATTGATGGCAGGAGGTAAAGGGAGTGACAGAGGATGTGATGGTTGGATGACACCTCTGACTCAATGGATGTTAGTTTGAGCAAACTTTGGAAGATAGTGAAAGACAACCTGGTGTGCTGCAGTCCATGGGCTCACAAAGAGTCGACATAACTTAGTGACTGAACAACAGCAACAAAATGGGCAAGAGAAGTTTCTTTTCCCATCTTGTGATACATGTGTGCAGGGGATGGGTAGCTATGTATCAATCACCAGAGCTGAGATGAGAAGGAGAAGGTGGAGCTTACATTATTCTTGAGAGTGGAGCTAAAGCTGATTTTCATAGCTTGGTGGGCTGGGGATCAGGGTGGGGAGAAGAGAAGCTGTGCTGTCAGCTTTCAGCACCCACAGAGATGCACCTGTGCTGACTGCTAGACTGTGACAAAGAGAGGTATGGCAGCTGGAACTTGTCTACAGGGAACTGACTGTAGGCTCATGTACCAGGTCTGGCACACTCCCAAAGGTTTGCAACTTTTTTTTTTTATTTATAAAATGGAAATTTAATCTGAACTTTATATCTGATTTTGACCACTTCCAAAATTAGCATGCCATAATAACTCTTAAAACAGTTGACAGTCCTTTGACTAAAACCACAAGTTATTTATAAACCACTTAGTATTTACTTTTGTATGTAATTCAAGAAAAAAAATAGTAAATTATGGTTAAGATGTCTTAGGCAGCACTTGACTTCTGGGCTTCAGAAAGATGTGGAAACTTTTTCTGAAGAAACTTTTCTTTCTTTCATGCTAAACTTATCTTCCTTGCTTTGATGCGGGCTTGTTTCTCAATTCTCAGCCTGACAAAATATTCCACGTAGGGCATTGCAAAGAATCGTTTTCTGTTGTATCTTTTATTTAGGTACCAAGGTATAGGCCACTGCTTGAACTTGTGCTAGATGATTTTTCCAAAGATGTCTCTTCTCCAAGCACTGGGTCTAGGCTTTTCTTGACCAGTCTGAAGAAGTCTGAGGGCATCTTCCCTTTCCTGGACAACTTTATCTAATGCATCCATGGAATCTACTACCTTTTCTAAGCCCTCCGGGCTTGGCATTGGCAGCCTCTGCCGCTTAGCTTCCTGCTCTAGAGTTAGGAGCATGTTTCTTTCTTTCAGGAGAACATACCAAAGTTTATGTAAATCTTCATTACTTTTGTTCCTTAATTGCTGACAGGTCCACGAAGCTCCAGATTTCACCTTTTCTTCCCCCAATTCTTTGGGTCATCAAAAAATTCTTCCGGTCCTCTCCTAGACAATGCGGTATGAAGTAATCTACACTGGTGAAAAGATGTGACATTTGCTGTATTCTTAGTCAACAGACTAAGAAAACCTGCAACCTGTGCTAGCAAGGGCCTGAGAACTTATTAACGACGTAGAAGCCTTCAGAGCGGCCGAGACTCTTCTGCAGAAAACCGCCAAACTGGCAGCAGCCATCTTTTCTCAATAGCAAGCAAACCGCATTTCCCAGGTTCGCAACTTTTTGACTGACACACGAACCCCTGCCTTTGCCCAGAGGCATGCTGCCATATCAAGTTACCAAATGTTTGTGGCAACCAGAGTGTAGACTCAGGTTATCAGTAACTAAGGACTGTCTGATTGTGTTCTCAACATCTCTGTCAACAGGATAAAGGAAAGGAAGGAGGAGGAAAGCAGTTCTGAAGGACACATCTTTAGAGCTCACCCCAAAGCTCCTTTATTTGAGAAATATGATTCAGAAACCCTCGTTATCACATTCTGAGCCTACCTAACAAATACAGATTTCTATCACTACTTTTAGGGTGCTGACAGGCTGACCCCTGATGCCACTGGATGTACCCAGTGCATCAGAAATAAGAGGGATCAATGCAAACAGTATTAATTGAGCCTTGGAATACTTGGTCATGTTGCTGATGCATCTTAAGTCTGGGAGCATGAAGCAGTGAGTAGCATGAGAATAGCTTTAGACACTTAATGCCGTGAATCAACTAGCATGTACCCAGTCCTTTTCTGGACATAGTAGATTACTAAGAAAGTCTCACTCCTAGCCTCCAGGAGACTCCCTCCATAGGACTATGCCTCAAGAGGGACAGTTCAGCATAGCAGGCAAGGTTCTGAGCTACAAGCAATAGAAATCAACTCTGATTTAGCCATTCAAGGAATGGCAAAAAGGAAACAGTCATATATAGGCAACAGATTGAGGCCAGCCCTGGGAACATAACCTGAGTCTGACAGACTCCAAAGCCCATCCTCTGTCTATGTTCATGGAGTAGCAATAGTCAAAATTGTTCATAATTGTGTAAATTTTACAAGTTTACATATTGTTCTATTAAAATCATTATATGTTATTATGATTACTCGATCTGCACAAATAAGCTTGAAGTCACAGGGAAGATATTATTTTGACCATTCTCCAGCAGGAGAATGAGGTTCAGCAGGATTGAATACTAGAGCCAAGATTTCAAATCAGGGTTTTGACTCCAAATCTGATATTCTTTTCCTTATACGTGTCACAGATCCCTCTGACTATATAAGTAAAGGAGTTGACCCACTTGGTGCTGATCCCAAGAATCATAATTAGGGGAAAGCAACTATAGGAAGACAGATGACACAAAAAAGAAGGTCCTAGCTAAAAGGTTCATCATAGAGGACTGCTTCAAGAATGAGTGAGCTCCTCAACACCAGGGAATAAAGACTGAAGATTGCTTGCTGGGAACAGAATGGAGTATCTGTCTGAGTCTCTTAGCACGTTCTGTAATTGGCCTTTACCAATCAAGACTGGGCTTAAAATACCTACTCAGTGCTTCAAGCATCCCAGAAACGGAGGCCATTTATCTTTGTTTCTCTGACTTCAGTTCATTTAATTAACTTCTCCACAAATTAGTGGGTTGTTTTCTATGCCTTTTTCTCTGAGCTGAACCATCTGTTTCTTCTCAGTCTCTCTTCTAGGAACAGCAAGCTTGTCTGATACCTTTTTGTTTTCCTTTTTCCTGATTATTGCCTTTGTAACTTTACCTGTGGGATGGTTCTCATATAAGATATTGTTATCATCTCCTCTTCTTGCTTCCTCTTTGCTTCCTTTAACATACTCAGAATTACTCCCAGCTCTAATTATCTCTTCCCAATCCCCAAGCCATCCTAGAGCTCCACAACATGGTCTCAAGGTTTCCCAAATAGTAATTTCCTGTTCAGCACATTCACATCTTTCTCCCACCCCTCCACTCTGACCTTTAGACTCCCCTAATATCCTCACACTAGTCACCTGAGGTGATTAGGTCAAGAATTCTTCCCAAATTTGACATGGGGAAACTAAGGCCCCAAGGAGGTAGGATGAGCAAGTTCTCCTAGCATGGGTATTGGCAAATTTTTTTCTGTGAAGGACTGAATTGCAAATATTTTGGGCTTCAGGGCCACTGTGGTCTTTATCATTCCTTCTCCTCTTCCTCATCTTTCTCCTTCAACACTTTAAAAAGTGAAAATCATTCTTCCCTAAGGGCCTTTCAAAAACAGGCCCCTGAATGCATTTTCCCCAAACTTGGTAGTCTATCAACGCCTGCTATAAAGAATCCTTCACATCTAGTATTTAACAATCTTCACTTTCAAGAAGTGCTCCTCTACATCTAACTCTTGTTTCCACTTGTGTATTTTAAGACAATTCAACCTTGGTAAAATTTTCTGTAAAAAGGTTTGTTGTTGCTATTTTCCAAAGTGCTCGTGAAAGTGTGCTGTTCAGTCATGAAAGACGCTGGGATTCTTGGCCCCTGGAGGAGAGGAATTCAATCCGAGGCCAGTGACAAGGCTTGATCACTCAGGGCTTTTGTGTAATAAAGTTTCATTAAAGTATGAAAGAGATAGAGAAAGACATAAACATCAGAAGGGGTCAAAAAGAATGTCCTCCTGCTAGACTTTAACAGTACGTTATATACCTATCAGTAAGCTGTTAATTAGAGAAAGGAGATGTCTCAAAACTAAGAGTGGCACCAGTCCCCTCACCCACAACATGCATTTTGAGATAACATTGGCACCAGGTGAGTCATTCTGGACCGTGAAATGATTGTTATGAATCTTGAAGAAAGACAGGTTTCCTACTCTCTGACATAAATCACAGCAGGATCTTCTGTGGCCCACCTCTCAGAATAATGGAAATAAAAGCAAAAATAAACAAATGGTACCTAATTAAACTTAGAAGCTTTTGCACAACGAAGGGAACTATAAGCAAGGTGAAAAGACAGCCTTCAGAATGGGAGAAAATAATAGCAAGTGAAGCAACTGACAAAGAATTGATCTCAAAAATATACAAGCAGCTTCTGAAGCTCAATTCCAGAAAAATAAAAGACCCAATCAAAAAATGGGCCAAAGAACTAAACAGACATTCCTCCAAAGAAGACATATTGATGGCTAACAAACACATGCAAAGATGCTCAACATCACTCAGTATAGGAGAAATGCAAATCAAAACCACAATGAGGTACTATCTCATGCTAGTTAGAATGGCTTCTATCAAAAAGTCTACAAACAATAAATGCTGGAGAGGGTGTGGGGAAAAAGGAACCCTCTTACACTGTTGGTGAGAATGCAAACTAGTAAAGCCACTATGGAGAACAGTGTGGAGGTTCCTTAAAAAACTGGAAATAAAACTGTCAACCAGCAATCGCACTCCTGGGCATACACACTGAGGAAACCAGAATTGAAAGAGACACTTGTACTCCAATGTTCATCACAGCACTGTTTATAATAGTGAGGACATGGAAGCCACCTAGATGTCCATCTGCAGACAAATAGATAAGAAAGCTTTGGTACATATACACAATGAAATATTACTTGGCAATTAAAAGGAATACATTTGAATCAGTTCTAATGAGGTTGATGAAACTGGAGCCTATACAACGTTTATATTATCAGATGTGAGGTGGATCACCTGTCCAGGTTCAATTCATGAGACAGGGTGCTCAGGGCTGGTACACTGTGATGACCCTGGGGGATGTGATGGGAAGGGAGGGGGGTTCTGGATGGGGAACACATGTGTGCCTGTGACTGATTCATGTCTTTGTATGGCAAAAACCACTACAATATTATAAAGTAATTAGCCTCCAATTAAAGAAAATAAATTAATTAAAAAAATAAAGAAAGACAGGTTTCCAAGTAAATGTATAGTTTCATTAACAGATTAGGAGAACAATGTATGAGTAAAACATACAGGTTTGTTGACCCCTTATCGGTTCTGAGTCTTAAGTGGAACCAACTTGTAAAAAGACAGAGTCTAGTGTAAATACATAGTTCATTAACATAGCCTAAGATAAACAATTCCATAAGAAAAACACATTGATTAACTCAAGGTTTGAGAAAAGTTAAGTTCAGGTGGAGCCAGGAGTCACTACGCCAACACAGAATTTTAATAGAAATCTCTTTTTAAATGGGTATAGAGAAGGGGAAAAAATCTAACACTTGTTTGTTTTCTCCTGCCGCTTAAGAGAGAGATAAAAAATGTCTGACACTATTTCCTCTGTTTGGAGACCCCTGTCCTTCCTGTCTGTTACCCTCTCACTCATCTCCTGCTGCTCTTGCCCATTTCTTAGACTTTTTTTTTTTTTTTTTGCTACTCTAAGGTACTGTTCTAAATGAAAGTGGGCTTCCCTGATAGCTCAGTTGATAAAGAATCTGCCTGCAGTGCAGCAGACTTCGGTTTGATTGCTGGCTCAGGAAGATCCACTGGAGAAGGGATAAGCTACCTATTCCAGTATTCTTGGGCTTCACTTGTGGCTCAGCTGGTAAAGAATCCGCCTGCAACATGGGAGAATTGGGTTCAATCCCTGGGTTGAGAAGATCCCCTGGAGAAATGAAAGGCTACCCCCTCCAGTATTCTGGCCTGCAGAATTCCATGGACTGTATATTCCATGAGGTTGCAAAGAGTCAGACAGGACTGAGTGACTTTCACTCTACACTACATGGTACTGTTCTAAATGAAAGTTCATTGGAGAAAAATAAGAGTTTATGGCATTGATGGCCTCTCATTGATTGAGTTGTAGCATTTTTCATCATCTGGGATTGTTTCTGGGCAAGGAAAAACTCTTCCATCCTGTTGCTGGGGTAGTAAAGTAACAGTCTCTTCCTGTTTAGAGATGCAGGGTATGTCTCTTCCTGTTTGGGGAAATTGACAATGAATGGAAGGTCATGAGAGCTCCTTCTGTAGGACTCTCCAGCTTCATTTTTAGTATAAGTTTCCTTCACTTATTTTCACATTTTTCCCTTGTGATCAATATTTTTCACTGACAACATTGCTGATCAAGAGTCAGGGTCTCAACATATATTCCCACGCAAGAGATGGTATCTGTAGATGCATTCACTGGTATAGAGGCATTGGCATCATTAAACTGATAAGCTGTCTGAATATATAGGTATGTTAGCAAATTTATAAAGGGCATCATTTATGTTGACTGTCCCACAGAGACTCTTATATAGATATTTAAGTTATCTCATTTTCCCGTACCTGGATTGGGTTAGATTAAAGCAAGGATTGAGGTTAGGTGAGTTTAGTAACCTAACTTTATTAAATGGACCCACAGGACAAGTTAGTGAATTTATTTACAGGGTGAACTAAAGGGACATTACTGTCTTGAACAGATTGAGATTCCTAGTGACAAATCCAATAATTGGAGTGCTTTCTCCTTTTGATAATAGATTAAGAAATGTGGAATGGGTCCTGTATAAAATATTGTGGGCATTGTCTTTCCATGAAAGAGAGAAAGAAAAAGGAAAACAAGAACAAGCAGAGGTTAAAAAGATATATAAACCTGGCCAAGACATCCTGAGAAACTTGCCTCCATCAGATGCTGTCTCCTTGAGTTCTTGGAATTCTGTACTTTTGGGTCACCAATTGATTTGCAGACCCAGTCAGGAGCTTGGTGGTTTTCTTTTTTTTTTTTTTGATGTAACATGTGACTCCAAAAGTCTGCTCCTTTCAGTTTGGTGACACAAAAATCAGTCATAGTACCTGATAGGTGTCTTTCCAGTGGGGCTAGAGAAGACCCTCTTGAAAGTGTCTTTTGTAGTAAACAAAATTTCCAGGTTGCAGAATGGTGTTAAGAGTCTTCATTTCCTGGGAATGTGGTATGAAAAGATTGCTTTAATAAAGCATGGATAATTTCGATAAAAACAAGTAAGACTTTACAATATTGAAGTATATTCCCCTTTTACTAGCTGTGAATCAAAAGTAGCAGCAGTTAGGTGCATTAGACATCCTGTCACATGGAGAACATACTCCTATTAAACTTACACATTGGCATGAAAAACAAGAATATTTAATAAGAGAGTGAGAGTGGGATGATTTGGGAGAATGGCATTTAAACATGTATATTATACGTGAAACAAAGTGCCAGTCCAGGTTTGATGCATGTTACAGGATGCTCGGGGCTGGTGTATTGGGATGAACCAGAGGGATGGGATAGGAGGGAGGTGGGAGGGGGGTTGAAGATGGGGAACACCCAGGGCAGATTCATATCAATGTATGGCAAAACCAATACAATAATGTAAAGTAATTAACCTCCAATTAAAATAAATTTTTAAAAAAGAACTTTTAAGGATCAAGTAAGAAGAAAAATGATAAATGCTACAACCTTTGTTGCAAAGATACAATTTGCCAATTGCTTTAACTTAAAGTAGAAGAGAAGGGGGTCCTTTATACCTGGAAACAAAACATTAAAACAATTGATTTTCTATTAGAATTTTATAAATTCTTGTCTAGTTTAGTACTATGTTCTTGAAGACATCAAAAATCTGTATTCAGACAAATTACCAGTGTCCTTTCTGTGAGTTTTTCTGATGGTTAAGCATTTGAAAAAGCATCACAGTGAGGCAGTAACTGTCTATAAATATCAAAAAGACCTGAAAATGCTCATTACAAAAAATTTGATGAAAGTTCATTATAATGAAATTGACAAGGCATCTGTTTATTTCTGTGACATACATGTTAAAATTATGGCTGGTAACATTATATATAGAACACTTGTATTAAGTAACATTTCATATTAGAACACTTGTACTAAGACATACCTATACATATATAAAGAGATGCTTGCACTAGGTGGTGCTAGTGGTAAACGACCTGCCTGCCAATGCAGGAGACATAAGAGACATGGGTTCGATCCATGGAGAAGGAAATGGTAGCCTACTCTGGTATTCTTGCCTGGGGAAACCCCATGGACAGAGGAGCCTGGTGCACTACAGTCCATAGGGTCACAAAGAGTTGGACACGATTGAAGTGACTTTGCATGCATGCTTTCATATATAAGGTACAAAGCTGTAGTATTTGTTCTTGACATGCTTCTCATGTAATTTAACATATCAAGCTTGACTAGTTTAAGATTTTATCAGGTGAGAAACAAATCCTTTGAGACTTTTCCAAGGGCCCTCTGATGGGAGCCCAACATGAGCTAAGGGTCAAAAAACTTCACTTAGAACCTGATTTGGAGGAAGTTTGTCAATATAAAAAATTTGAACATTTGATCAAACAAAAAGACCACAGATTATTAAGAAATGATAATTATCTATTTGAACAAAGTAACAATAAAAGATTTCAAAGACAACACAAAAGATTACATAGTTGTAAGCAATGTTTAGATTTTTTTAAAGGTGAGAAAATTCAATCACCTTAAGCAATCAAAGACTTGATTAAGACAACAGGAAGCATAGGAAATAATTTTGATAAAACACACATCTTTATTTTCTAAACAGATTACTTGAAGAAAAGGAAAAAAAAACTTTCACAAGCTCTTATTAGGAGCAGATCAATAGTCCAATAATTTGTTGTTGTTGCTCAGTTGCTCAATTGTATTTGACTCTTTGTAACCCCATGGACTGCAGCACGCCAGGCCTCTTTATCCTTCACTATGTCCAGGAGTTTGCCCAAACTCATATCCATTGAATCAGTGATGCCATACACCTGTCTCAATCTCTGTCACACCCTTCTCCTGCCCTCAGTCTTTCCAAGCATGAGGGTATTTTCCAATGAGTTGGCTCTTTGCATCAGGTGGCCAATGTATTGGAGCTTCAGCTTCAGCATCAGTCCTTCCAATGAATATTCAGGGTTGATTTCTTTACAATTGACTGGTTTGATCTCCTTGCTATCCAAGGGACTGTCAAGAGTCTTCTCCAGCACCACAGTTCAAAAGTATCATTTCTTTGGCACTCAGCCTTCTTTATAATCCAATTCTCACATCTGTCCATGACTACTGGAAAAACCATAGCTTTGACTAATACCTTGTCCTTACAGAGAGAAAAACCAAATCCCAATTTTACACAGTGTATTTTTGATATTAAAATCGTTTAAAAACAAATTTATTTTAATCTTAACCAGTATGATCACACATAAAACTCAGATTTCAAAGATTCCTTTCCATCACCCTTATACAACTTACTATTTTCATTTCCATTCAACTTTTGTTCTGTCTTTTACGTTTTCCTATACTAAAACACTTCATGGGAAATAGATGGGGAAACAGTGGAAACAGTGTCAGACTGTATTTTTTTGGGCTCCAAAATCACTGCAGATGCTGATTTCAGCCAGGAAATTAAAAGACGCTTACTCCTTGGAAGGAAAGTTATGACCAACCTAGATAGCATTTTAAAAAGCAGAGACATTACCTTGCCAACCAAGGTCCGTCTAGTCAAGGCTATGGTTTTTCCAGTGGTCATGTATGGATGTGAAAGTTGGACTGTGAAGAAAGCTGATCGCTGAAGAATTGATGCTTTCGAGCTGTGGTGCTGGAGAAGACTCTTGAGAGTCCCTTGGACTGCAAGGAGATCCAACCAGTCCATTCTAAAGGAGATCGATCCTGGGTGTTCATTGAAGGACTGATGCTAAAGCTGAAAGTCCAATACTTTGGCCACCTCATGCGACGAGTTGACTCACAAAAAGAATCTGATGCTGGGAGGAATTGGGGGTGGGAGGAGACGGGGACGACAGAGATTCAGATGGCTGGATGGCATCACCGACTCGATGGACATGAGTTTGAGTGAACTCCGGGAGTTGGTGATGGACAGGGAGTCGTGGCGTGCTGTGATTCATGGGGTCACAAAGAGCTGGACACGACTGAGCGACTGAACTGAACTGAACTGATACTAAAACAATTAGCTTCACTTTAGGACAAAATTACTTTCTTTCCGCTTATTATTCCTAGTAGCCTTAAACAATTGTGAATGGTCTGTTACTGGCAAATTTATGAATAAATTTCATGATTCCTAAAATTGTATTTTCCTTGTTCCACATTTTTCAATATGGAATGTCTACTAAGAGACCCAAATATCTTTAGTTCTTTTGTAAAGGAAAACAGAAGTGGATGAACATATTCTTAGTAATGTTTCAATATTTTATTTGGAAACGATCTAGATATTTGATGTTTACCTATAGTTTAATATAACTTAGCAAAACTAAAGTTTCAGGTTACCAAAAAGACTTTGGGAAACTATTTTAAACGTTCACTTAGAAACATTAAACTCATTTATATCCATTTAATTTATGTGTTTTCAACCACTATGTTAAGATTGCTTATGGGAATTTCATCATATCAAGTTGTTTGCTTCCTAAGAAATTTTGTGACAGAGATAATGTGAATTTATCTGACCAATCAACCCAGGCAGAGTGAAAGTTTTCAGTGCTAACTCCAAAGACACACCCGTTTCAATTAAACCACAAACTTTAAGTTGGCTTTTATTTACTAAAAATTCACCCTAGATCATGTGTTTCCCAGGTGGCTGAGTTGGTAAATAATCCGCCTGCAATGCAGGAGTTGCAGAAGATGAGGGTTCGATCCTTGGGTCAGGAAGATCTGGAGGAAGGAATGGCAACCCACTCCAGTATTCTTTCCTGGAGAATCCCATGGACAGAGGAGCCTGGTGGGCTATCGTCCATGTGGTCACAAAGAGTTGGACACAACTGAAGCATGCACCCTAGATCATGTGAACTTGAAAATCATTCTGTTTAGTTTTTTTATATTTAATTCATATGAGCATTTGTTTGTTTTATGCCAATTAAATAAAACTTTTTTCAAATTAATTTTAACAATGCCATACAGAGCTAGAAGAGAAAAAAAAAGTCACACATATATACACGTGTTTAGATACACATGAGCATATAGACAGATGCAAATAGAGATCTTATAGTTTTATTTTAAATTTTAGTTTTGTATCAGGTGCAATAACACAAAAGTCAAAAGAATAGATGGATCCAAGTTGTGTTTCTGGCAGATGATCTAGGTTCAGGTTATTTGCTGTAGGTATGAGTCCTCTTAAAGCTGTTTTAGAGCAAATCCGTCTTTCAGAAACTCCTGCATAATAATCAAAGAATGCATTCCATTGTCTCTTGAGAGGCTTGAAATCCTCTCCTTAAAAATGACCCCTAAGGTGTACTTATTTAAAACAAAGTGTTTTTTTCCCATTGAACAGGATGGGTAAATTACAAAGAATCTTTAACAAACAGAAAGACAGAAACAGAAAACAGGTTTTCTCCTGGGCCTTTTAGAATATATTTCAGTTCAGTTCAGTTCAGTCGCTGAGTTGTGTCCGACTCTTTGTGACCCCATGAATCACAGCACACCAGGCCTCCCTGTCCATCACCAACTCCCGGAGTTCACTCAAACTCATGTCCATCGAGTCGGCGATGCCATCCAGCCATCTCATTCTCTGTTGTCCCCGTCTCCTCCCGCCCCCAATCCCTCCCAGTATCAGAGTCTTTTCCAGTGAGTCAACTCGTCGCATGAGGTGGCCAAAGTATAAAAAATCTAGGTTGATAGATACTTACATTTTTCCTTCTAATCGTTTATTTGCTCTAGTTAACTTAGAAGCAGTAATTAAGTCTTTAGTATTTGAATCCTCAGAGTGCCTGATTTTAAAGGAGCAGGTTTTCAAAAAGGAGGAGAATGGAAGATGGCATAGGTGCACAAGATGTCTACAAACACGAAGAAAATGTGTGAGGGGAAAAGGAAATTTCAGAAGCCATTTCGTCTTATTTCAATTGTTTGTTCACATCAATTAATTTAAAAATTGTATTTTGCAAAGAAGTGATTGTGGAGTTGTGAATACAATTGGAAGACTCCAGCTACCAATTAAAATAAGGGTGAAATTTAATTCATTTTATCTTAGAATTATGACTTCTGAGAAAAATAAGCTTGAAGACTAGAAGTTCATCATAATGGCCATTGCAGTTCTAGATTAGTCTTGTTCATGTTGGCCCATTTATTTAAAAATGTGTATATGTAGGGCTCATAGTTCTTAAATGACCCTGAAGGAGGGATGCCCTTAGAGCGTTTAGATGACTGGGATCCTATTTCTCAGGATTTTTCCAAGAACAAAAGAAAATTGCTAGCTGGACCAATTTTATTCCAAGAGGAAGTGCACCAAAGTGTTAGCATACTTCCAAAAGGAAAATAATTGATTACTTCTCTATGATAAAGCATTGACAACAAGGACAGAGCCTTGGACCACAAAGGATAAAGCATTTCATGGTTCTGAATTAAATTGGAGAACTCAAAATGAAAAGAGAGTGGGCCCAGGATCTGAGAGACTCATCAAACCAAAAGAGGGTGACAAGTCAGGGAGGTCATGGGCACAATTATAGAAGTTGCTTCCTTCCATTCCCAATTCTGATATTATAACTGTCAAATTTAAAAATAAAACATCTAGTTATCTCTTCAGGTAAGTGAATCTATTTGGAAATAGACAAATTGGAACCAGGAAAATACAACCTATGGTAGACCATCAGTTCAGTTTAGTTCAGTCGCTCAGTCGTGCCCGACTCTTTGTGACCCCATGAATCACAGCACGCCAGGCCTCCCTGTCCATCACCAACTCCCAGAGTTCACTCAAACTCATGTCCATTGAATCGGTGATGCCATCCAGCCATCTCATTCTCTGTTGTCCCCTTCTCCTCCTGCCCCCAATCCCTCCCAGCATCAGAGTCTTTTCCAGTGAGTCAACTCTTCGCATGAGGTGGCCAAAGTATTGGAGTTTCAGCTTCACCATCAGTCCTTCCAATGAACACCCAGGACTGATCTCCTTTAGAATGGACTGGTTGAATCTCCTTGCAGGTGGACCATAAGTAAATCCAAAAAACAAAGTTTGCTTTTATAGAAAAATAGGCAATTGGGAGGGCTTGTTCTAAATGAAGGTTTATTGGAGGAAAGTAAGATCTCAGGATCGGAGAAGGCAATGGCAAGCCACTCCAGTGTTCTTGCCTGGAGAATCCCAGGGACAGGGGAGCCTGGTGGGCTTCTGTCTGTGGGGTCACACAGAGTCGGACACGACTGAAGTGACTTAGCAGCAGCAGCAGCAGCAAGATCTCAGGATGGTGAAGTTTTCTCATTAGCTGAGCTGTGGTGTTGTTCATTGGCTGGGCTTATTGTTGGGCAAGAAGAAAATCTTCCTTCCTGTTTCTGGGGTAGTAGTATAGCAAACATTTTCTATTGGATATAAAAGGTACATTTCTTCCTGTTTGGGAGAATTCAATTATGAGTAATAGGGCACGAGCTCCCTCTACAATGTTTCTAAACTTCAATTTTATTTTATTTTTAAATTTATTTATTTTAATTGAAGGCTAATTACATTATTGTATTGGTTTTGCCATACATTGACATGAATCTGCCCCAGGTGTACATGTGTTCCCCATCTTGAACCCCCCTCCCACCTCCCTCCCCATCCATCCCTCTGGTTCATCCCAGTACAACAGCCCCTAGCATCCTTTATCATGCATCAAACCTGGACTGGCGATTCATTTCACATATGATAATATACATGTTTCAATGCTATTCTCCCATATCATCCCACTCTCACCCTCTCCCACAGAGTCCAAAAGACTGTTTTATACATCTGGGTCAATTTTGCGGTCTTGTATACAGGGTTATTGTTATCATCTTTCTAAATTCCATATATATGCATTAGTATACTGTATTGGTGTTTTTCTTTCTGGCTTACTTCACTCTGTATAATAGGATCCAGTTTAATCCACCTCATTAGAACTGATTCAAATGTATTCTTTTTAATGGCTGAGTAATATTCCATTGTGTATATGTACCACAGCATTCTTATCCATTCGTCTGCAGATGGACATCTAGGTTTCTTCCATGTCCTGGCTATTATAAACAGTGCTGCAATGAACATTGGAGTACATGTGTCTCTTTCAATTCTGGTTTCCTTGTTGTGTATGCCCAGGAGTGCGATTGCTGGGTCCTATGGCAGTTCTATTTCCAGATTTTTAAGGAATCTCTACACTGTTCTCCATTGTGGCTTTACTAGTTTGCATTCCCACCAACAGTGTAAGAGGGTTCCCTTTTCTCCACACCCTCTTCAGTATTTATTGCTTGTAGAATTTTGGATAGCAGCCATTCTGACTGGCATGAAATGGTATCTCATTGTGGTTTTGATTTGCATTTCTCTGATACTGAGTGATGCTGAGCATCTTTTCATGTGTCTGTTAGCCATCTGCATGTCTTCTTTGGAGAAATGTCTGTTTAGTTCTTTGGCCCATTTTTTGGTTGGGTCGTTTATTTTTCTGGAATTGAGCTGCAGGAGTTGCTTGTATATTTTTGAGATCAATTCTTTGTCAGTTGCTTCACTTGCTATTATTTTCTCCCATTCTGAAGGCTGTCTTTTCACCTTGCTTATAGTTTCCTTTGCTGTGCAGAAGCTTTTAATTTTAATTAGGTCCCATTTGTTTATTTTTGCTTTTACTTCCAATATTCTGGGAGGTGGGTCATGGAGGATCCTGCTGTGATTTATGTCGGAGAGTGTCTTGCCTGTGTTCTCCTCTAGGAATTTTATAGTTTCTGGTCTTACATTTAGATCTTAAATCTACTTTGACTTTATTTTTGTGTATGGTGTTAGTGTTTTAGTTTCATTCTTTTACAAGCGGTTAACCAGTTTTCCAATTAGAGATTCCAAGGGAACATTTCATGCAAAGATGGGCTCAATAAAAGACAAATGGTATGGACCCAACAGAAGCAGAAGATATTAAGAAGAGGTGGCAAGAGTACACAGAAGAACTGTACAAAAAGATCTTTACGACCATGATAGTCATGATAACGTGATCACTGACCTAGAGCCAGACATCTTGGAATGTGAAGTCAAGTGGGCCTTAGAAAGCATCACTAAAAACAAAGCTAGTGGAGGTGATGGAATTCCAGTTGACCTATTTCAAATCCTGAAAGATGATGCTGTGAAAGTGCTGCACTCAATATGCCAGTAAATTTGGAAAACTCAGCAATGGCCACAGGATTGGAAAAGGTCAGTCTTCATTCCAATCCCAAAGAAAGGCAATGCCAAAGAATGCTCAAACTACTGCACAATTGCACTCATCTCACACACTAGTAAAGTCATGCTCAAAATTCTCCAAGCCAGGCTTCAGCAATATGTGAACCGTGAACTCCCAGGTGTTCAAGCAGGTTTTAGAAAAGGCAGAGGCACCAGAGATCAAATTGCCAACATCCGCTGGATCATGGAGAAAGCAAGAGAGTTCCAGAAAAACATCTATTTCTACTTCATTGACTACGCCAAAGCCTTTGACTGTGTGGATGACAATAAACTGTGCAAAATTCTGAAAGAGATGGGAATACCAGACCACCTGACCTGCCTCTTGAGAAACCTGTATGCAGGTCAGGAAGCAACAGTCAGAACAGTACATGGAACAACAGACTGGTTCCAAATAGGAAAAGGAGTACGTCAAGGCTGTATATTGTCACCTTGCTTATTTAACTTATATGCAGAGTACATCATGAGGAACGCTGGGCTGGAAGAAGCACAAGTTGGAATCAAGATTGCTGGGAGAAATATCAATAACCTCAAATATGCAGATGACACGACTCTTATGGCAGAAAGTGAAGAGGAACTAAAAAGCCTCTTGATGAAAGTGAAAGAGGAGAGTGAAAAGGTTGGCTTGAAGCTCAACATTCAGAAAACAAAGATCATGGCATCTGGTCCCATAAATTCATGGTGAAATAGATGGGGAAACAGTGGAAACAGTGTCAGACTTTATTTATTCTGGCTCCAAAATCACTGTGGATGCTGATTGCAGCCATGAAATTAAAAGACTCTTACTCCTTGGAAGGAAAGTTTTGACCAACCTTGATAGTATATTAAAAAGCAGAGACATTACTTTGCCAACCAAGGTCCGTCTAGTCAAGGCCATGGCTTTTCCCTTGGTCATGTATGGATGTGAGAGTTGGACTGTGAAGAAAGCTGATCGCCGAAGAATTGATGCTTTTGAACTGTGGTGTTGGAGAAGACTCTTGAGAGTCCCTTGTACTGCAAGAGATCCAACCAGTCCATTCTAGAGGAGATCAATCCTGGGTGTTCATTGGAAGGACTGATGCTAAAGCTGAAACTGCAATACTTTGGCCACCTCATGCTACGAGATGACTCACTGGAAAAGACTCTGATGCTGGGAAAGGTTGGGGGCGGGAGGAGATGGGGACGACAGAGAATGAGATGGCTGGATGGCCTCACCGACTCTATGGACATGAGTTTGAGTGAACTCCAGAAGTTTGTGATGGACAGGGAGGCCTGGCGTACTGTGATTCATGGGTTTGTGGAGAGTCGGACACGACTGAGCGACTGAACTGAACTGAACCAGTTTTCCCAGCACCACTTTTTAAAGAGATTGTCATTTCTCCATTGAATATTCTTGACTCCTTTGTCAAAGATAAGGTGTCCATAGGTGCATGGATTTATATCTGGGCTTTCTATTTTGTTCCATTGATCTATATTTCTGTCTTTATGCCAGTACCATACTGTCTTGATGACTGTGGCTTTGTAGTAGAGCCTGAAGTGCGGCAGGTTGATTCCTCCAGTTCCATTCTTCTTTCTTAAGATTGCTTTGGTTAGTCAAGTATTTTTTTGTATTTCCATACAAATTGTGAAATTATTTTTTCTAGCTCTTTGAAAAATACTATTGGTAGCCTGATAGGGATTGCATTGAATCTATAAACTACTTGGGTACTATATTCATTTTCACAATATTTATTCTTCCAATCCATGAATACGGCATATTTCTCCATCTGTCAGTGTCCTCTCTGATTTTTTTCACCAGTGTTTTATAGTTTTCTATATACAGGTCTTTTGCTTCTTTAGGTAGATATATTCCTAAGTATTTTATTCTTTTCATTGCAACGGTGAATGGATTTGTTTCCTTAATTTCTCTTCCTATTTTCTCATTATTAGTGTATAGAAATCCAAGGGATTTCTGTGTGTTGATTTTGTATCCTGAACATTTACTATATTCATTGATAAGCTCTAGTAATTTTCTGGTAGAGTCTTTAGGGTTTTCTGTGTAGAGGATCATGTCATCTGCAAACAATGAGAGTTTTACTTCTTCTTTTCCAATTTGGATTCCTTTTATGTATTTTTCTGCTCTGATTGCTGTGACTAAAACTTCCAGAACTATGTTGAATAGTAGTGGTGAGAGTGGGCACCCTTGTCTTGTACCTGACTTTAGGGGTAACGCTTTCAATTTTTCACCATTGAGGATAATGTTTGCTATGGGTTTGTCATATATAGCTTTTATTACGTTGAGATATGTTCCTTCTATTCTCAGTTTCTGGAGGGTTTTGATCATAAATGGATGTTGAATTTTGTCAAAGGCTTTCTCTGCATCTATTGAGATAATCATATGGTTTTTCTTTTTCATTCTGTTAATGTGTTGTATTACATTGATTGATTTGTGGATATTGAAGAATCCTTGCATCCCTGGGATAAAGCCCACTTGGTCATGATGTATGATCTTTTTAATGTGTTGTTGGATTCTGATTGCTAGAATTTTGTTGAGAATTTTTGCATCTATGTTCATCATTGATATTGGCCTGTAGTTCTCTTTTTTGTGGTTTCTTTGTCAGGTTTTGCTATTAGGGTGATGGTGACCTCATAGAATGAGTTTGGAAGTTTACCTTCCTCTGCAATTTTCTGGAAGAGTTTGAGTAGGATAGGTTTTAGCTCTTCTCTAAATTTTTGGTAGAATTCAGCTGTGAAGCCGTCTGGACCTGGGCTTTTGTTGCTGGAAAATTTCTGATTACAGTTTCAGTTTCCATGTTTGTGATGGTTCTATTAAGATTTTCTGTTTCTTCCCTGTTCAGTTGTGGAAAGTTGTACTTTTCTAAGAATTTGTTCATTTCTTCCAAGTTGTCCATTTTATTGGCATATAATTGCTGTTAGTGGTCTCTTATGATCCTTTGCATTTCTGTGTTGTCTGTTGTGATCTCTCCATTTTAATTTCTAATTTTATTGATTTGGTTTTTCTCCCTTTGTTTCTTGATGAGTCTGGCTAGTGGTTTGTCAATTTTATTTACCCTCTCAAAGAACCAGCTTTTGGCTTTGCTGATGTATGCTATGGTCTCTTTTGTTTCTGTTGCATTTATTTATTTCCTAATTTTTAAGATTTCTTTCCTTCTACTCACCCAGCGGTTCTTCATGTCTTCCTCTTCTAGTTGCTTTAGGTGTAGAGTTAGATTATTTAGTTGACTTTTTTCTTGTTCCTTGAGGTACACCTGTATTGCTATGAACCTTCCCCTTAGCACTGCTTTTACAGTGTCCCACAGGTTTTGGGTTGTTGTGTTTTCACTTTCATTCATTTCTATGTATATTTTGATTTCTTTTTTTATTTCTTCTATGATTTGGTGGTTATTCAGCAGCGTGTTGTTCAGCCTCCATATGTTGGAATTTTTAATAGTTTTTCTCTTGTAATTGAGATCTAGTCTTACTCCATTGTGGTCAGAAAAGATGCTTGAAATGATTTCAAAATTTTTAATTTACCAAGGCTAGATTTATGGCCCAGAATGTGATCTATCCTGGCGAAGGTTCCATGTGCGCTTGAGAAAAAGGTGAAATTCATTGTTTTGGGGTGAAATGTCCTATAGATATCAATTAGATCTAACTGGCCTATTGTATCATTTAACATTTGTGTTTCCTTGTTAATTTTCTGTTTAGTTGATCTATCCATAGGTGTGAGTGGGGTATTAAAGTCTCCCACTATTATTGTGCTATTGTTAATTTTCCCTTTTATCCTTGTTAGCATTTGTCTTACATATTGTGGTGCTCCTATGTTGGGTGCATATATATTCATAATTGTTATATCTTCTTCTTGAATTGATCCTTTGATCATTGTGTAGTGTCCTTATCTCTTTTCACAGCCTTTGTTTTAAAGTCTATTTTACCTGACATGAGTATTACTACTCCTGTTTTCTTTTGGTCTCTATTTGCATGAAATATCTTTTTCCAGCCTTTCATTTTCAGTCTGTATGTGTCCCTCATTTTTAGGTGGGTCTCTTGTAAGAAACGTATATGGGGGTCTTGTTTTTGTATCCATTCAGCCAGTCTTTGTCTTTTGATTGGGGCATTCAACCTATTCACATTTAAGTTAATTATTGATAAGTATCATCCCATTGCCATTTACTTTGTTGTTTTGGGTTCGAGATTATACACTCATTCTGTGTTTCCTGTCTAGAGAATGTCCTTTAGCATTTGTTGGAGAACTGGTTTGGTGATGTTGAATTCTCTCAGCTTTTGCTTGTCTATAAAGCTTTTGATTTCTCCTTCATATTTGAATGAGATCCTTGCTGGGTACAGTAATCTAGGGGGTAGGTTATTTTCTTTCAACACTTTAAGTATGCCCTGCCATTCCCTCCTGGCCTGAAGAGTTTCTATTGAAAGATCAGCTGTTATCCTTATGGGGATCCCCCTGTGTGTTATTTGTTGTTTTTCCCTTGCTGCTTTTAATATTTGTTCTTTGTGTTTGATTTTTGTTAGTTTGATTAATATATGTCTAGGGATATTTCACCTTGGATTTATCCTATTTTGGACTCTCTGGGTTTCTTTGACTTGGGTGATTATTTCCTTCCCCATTTTAGGGAAAATTTCAACTATTAACTCCTCAAGTATTTTTTCATGGTCTTTTTGTCTTCTTCTTCTGGGACTCCTATGATTCAGATGTTGGGGCGTTTAACATTGTCCCAGAGGTCTCTGGGATTGTCCTCATTTCTTTTATTTTTTTTCTTTTCTCATCTCTGTTTCATTTATTTCTACAATTCTGTCTTCTAACTCACTTATTCTATCTTCTCCCTTCGTTATTCTACTGTTGGTTCTCTCCAGAGTGTTTTATCTATTGCATTATTCATTGTATTCTTTTTATTTGTTCTATATCCTTATTAAACCTTTCTTGCATCTTCTCGATCCTTGTCTCCAGGTTATTTATCTGTTACACCAATTTGATTTCAAGATTTTGGATCATTTTCATTATCATTTTTCGGAATTCTTTATCAGGTAGGTTCCCTTTCTCTTCCTCTTTTGTTTGGGTTGGTGGGCATTTATCCTGTTCCTTTATTTGCTGGGCATTTTTCTGCCTCTTCATCTTACTTATACTGCTGTGTTTGGTGTGGCCTTTCCGTCTTCTGGCAGTTCGTGGAGTTCTCTTTATTGTGGAGTTTCCTCACTGTGGGTGAGGTTGGACAGGTGACTTTTCAAGGTTCCCTGGCTAGGGAAGCTTGTGTCGGTGTTCTGGTGGGTGGAGCTGGATTTCTTCTCTCTGGAGTGCAATGAAATGTCCAGTAATGAGTTATGAGGTGTCAGTGGGTTTAGAGTGACTTTGGGCAGTCTGTGTATTGAAGCTCAGGGCTATGTTCCTGTGTTGCTGGAGAATTTGTGTGGTATGTCTTGCTCTGGAACTTGTTGACCCTTGGGTGGTGCTTGGTTTCAGTGTAGGTATGAAGGCGTTTGATGAGCTCCTAACAATTAATGTTCCCTGAGTTAGGAGTTCTCTGGTGTTCTCAAAATTTGGACTTATGCTTCTGCCTCTGGTTTTCAGTCTTATTCTTGCAGTAGCCTCAAGACTTCTCCATCTGTCACTTCCAAGGTGGTTCTGTCTTTTTTAGCTTCGTCTGTTTCCTGGTCTCTTCAGTGTCTAATCTTTGCCCTGACACTAGGGGTGCAGTGGTGGACACTTTTTAAGGCTCAGTTGTTCAGTCGTGCTGTGGGGAGGGAGGAAAGCTGCAAACAAATATCACTGGCATCTGTGGGGAGTGCTCACAGTGTCTCAGCCACCTGGGTTTGCCCCCACTCACAGCATGTGTGCTGTCCCAGTCTACCTGCAGAGGCTCTAGGTTGCTCTGCCGGGAACTGTCTGAGGCGGTCCCTGGGTTGTATGCACTTCCCAGGTCAAAGTCACTCAGGCTCAGGTACTCGAGTACTCCACAAAGGCACAAACTTGGTTGGGCCTGCGTTTTGTGCCCTTCCCTGGTCTGAGCAATTCAGGTGACCAGGTGCTTGGCGAGCTTGGTCGATGTGACTTATCGCCTCCCTGGACACTGCCACTCAGTTTTCTGGGTGTACAACTGGCACGCCTTCTCAGGCGGATGTTGACCAGCCAGAAACCCAAGAAGTCTTGGTTAGCAATGAAGCCTGCTTGCAGTTTGCTAGATGATGCCTCTCTGGGGCTGCGATTGCCCCCTTCTAGCTCTGGCTGCGCTCCCTTGCCTGTCTTTGGTGGGAGATGGGAAATGGGCCGGTCCGCAGCCGGCTAGCTCTGCTCAGTCCTTTGTTCTGTGAGCAATTCTGGCAGAGTCTTAGGTTAGGGCTTTTCACCTTTTCGCGGGGTACTTATCCCACAGTCTGCTTTGCTATCTCAAGTTAGTTTCCTCAGATTACCTTCGGGGCATTCAGGCCTGGTCCTTACTCTAAGCAACGCAGCCCATGCCTCCCTGCCCAGCTCCCGCTTGCTAATGGCGAATGCCAGCGTCTGCGCTGCTTCTCCACTGGGAGTTACCTTTGGGCATGTAATCTGTGGGTTTTAATTATTTATTTATTTTTTCTCCCAGTTATGTTGCCCTCTGAGGTTCCACAGACTCACCAGTGAGAGTGTTTCCTGGTGTTTGGAAACCTCTCTTTCTTAAGCCTCCCTTCCCAGGACGGAGCTCTATCCCTACCTCTTTTGTCTCTCTTTTTATCTTTTATGTTTTTTCCTACCTCCTTTTGAAGACAATGGACTGCTTTTCTGCCTGCCTGATGTCCTCTGCCGGTATTCAGAAGTTGTTTTGTGGAAATTACTCGGCGTTCAAATGTTCTTTTGATGAATTTGTGGGGGAGAAAGTGGTCTCCCCGTCCTATTCCTCCACCATCTTCCTCCCTCCTCAACTTCAACTTTAATTAGTTCATTTCAGTTTAGTAACTCATGCTTGTCCAACTCTTTGTGATCCCATGGAATTTAGCATGCCATGCTTCCCTGTCCACCACTAACTACTGGAGCTTGCTCAAACTCATGTCCATTGAGATGATGATGCCATCCAATGACCTCAGCCTCTGTTGTCACCTTCTCCTTCTGCCTTCAATCTTTCCTAGCACCAGGGTCTTTTTCAATGAGCCAGTTCTTTGCATCAGGTGGCCAAAGTATTGGAGTTTCAGCTTCACCATCAGTCTTTCTAATGAATATTCAGGACTTATTTCCTTTAGGATTGATTGACTTGATCTTCTTGCAATCCAAAGGACTCCCAAGAGTCTACTCCAACATCACAGTTCAAAAACATCAATTCTTCAGCACTCAGCTTTTGTTACGGTCCAACTCTCACATCAATATATGACTACTGGGAAAACCACAGTTTTGACTAGACAGACTTTGTCAGCAAAGTGATGCCTCTGCTTATTAGTATGCTGTCTAGATTGGTCATAGCTTTTCTTCAAAGGAGCAAGCATCTTTTAAATTCATGGCTGAAATTATCATCTGAGGTGATTTTGGAGGCCCCTCCCCGCAAAAAAAAGCCTTTCACTGTTTCCATCGTTTCTCTGTCTATTTACCATGAAGTGACTGGACCGGATATCATGACCTTAGCTTTTTGAATGTTGAGTTTTAAGCCAACCTGTTCACTCTCCTCTTTCACTTTCATCAAGAAGCTCTTAGTTTCTCTTTGCTTTCTGCCATAAGGGTGGTGTCATCTGTATATCTGAAGTTATTGATATTTCTCCAGACAATCATGATTCCAGCTTGTGCTTCATCTGTCCTGGCATTTTGTATGATGTATTCTGCATATAAGTTAAATAATCAGGATGACAATATACAGCCGACGTACTCCTTTCCCGATCTGTAACCAGTCTATTGTTCCATGTCCAGTTCTAACTGTTGCTTCTAGACCTTCATACAGATTTCTCAGGAGGCAGGTAAGGTGGTCTGGTACTCCCATCTCTTTAAGAATTTTCCACTGTTTGTTGTGATCCACAGAGTCAAATCTTTGGAGTAGTCAATAAAGCAGAAGTAGATGTTTCACCGGAATTTTCTTGCTTTGTCTCTGATCCAATGGATGTTGCTAATTTGATCTCTGATTCCTTTGCCTTTTCTTAATCCAGCTTTTACGTTTGGAAGTTCACGGTTCACTTACTGTTGAAGCCTGGCTTGGAGAATTTTGAGCATTACTTTGTTAGAGTGTAATTGGGGGGTAGTTTGAACATTCTGTGGCATTGCCTTTCTTTAGGATTGAAATGAAAACTGAAGTTTTCTAGCCCTGTGGCCACTTCTGAGTATTCCAAATTTGGTGGCATATTGAGTGCATCATTCTCACAGCATCATCTTTTAGGATTTGAAATAGCTCAACTTAAATTCCATCACCTCCGCTATCTTTGTTCATAGTGATGCTTCCTTCGCATTTCAGGATGTTTGGCTCTAGATGACTGATCACACCAAAGTGGTTATCTGCGTCATGAAGATATTTTTTGTAGGGTTCCATGTATTCTTGCCACCTCTTCTTAATATATTCAGCTTCTGTTAGGTCCATACCATTTCTGTCCTTTAGTGTGCCCATCTTTGCATGAAATGTTCCCTTGGTATCTCTAATTTTCTTGAAGAGATCTCTAGTCTTTCCCATTCTATTGTTTTCCTCTATTTCTTTGCATTGATCACTGAGGAAGGCTTTCTTATTTCTCTTTGCTATTCTTTGGAACTCTGTATTCAGATGGATATATCTTTCCTTTTCTCCTTTCCCTTTGGCTTCTTTTCTTTTCACAGCTATTTGTAAGGCCTCTTCAGACAATCATTTTGCTTTTTCACACTTCCTTTCCATGGGGATAGTCTTGATCATCGCCTCCTGTGCAGTGTCACATGCCTCCAGCCATAGTTCTTCAGGCACTCTGTCTATCAAATCGAATCCCTTGAATCTATCTTTCATTTCTCGTAATGGATTTGATTTAGGTCATACCTGAATAGTCTAGTGGTTTTTCCATACTTTATTAAATTTAAGTCTGAATTTGGCAATAAGCAATTCATGATCTGAGCCACAGTCAGCTCCTGGTCTTGTTTTTGCTGACTTTATAGAGCTTCTTCATCTTTGGCTGCAAAGAATGTAATCAATCTGATTTTGGTATTGACCAACTGCTGACGTCCATGTGTAGTCTTCTCTTGTGTTGTTGGAAGTGTGTGTTTGCTATTACCAGGGCATTATCTTGGCAAAACTCAGTTAGCGTTTGCCCTGCTTCATTTTGTACTCCAAGGCCAAACTTGCCAGTTATTTTAGGTATCTTTTAATTTCCTACTTTTACATTCCAGTCCCCTATGTTGAAAAGGATACATTTTTGGGGTGTTAGTTCTAGAAGGTCTTGTAGGTCTTCATAGAACTGTTCAGCTTCTTCAGCATTACTAGTTGGGGCATTGACTTGGATTATTGTGATATTGAATTGCTTGTCCTGGAAACAAAGAGAGATGATTCTGTCTTTTTTGAAATTGCACCCAAGTAGTGCATTTTGGACTGTTTTGTTGACTATGAGGGCTACTCCATTTCTTCTAAATGATTCTTACCCACAGTAGTTATGTTTACTCTTGCCATCTCCTGTTAGACCACTTCCACTTTACCTTGATTCATGGACGTAACATTCCAGGTTCCTGTGCAATGTTGTTCTTTACAGCATCGGACTTTACTTCCATCACTAGTTGCATCCACCACTGGGACTTGTTTTTGCTTTGGCTCTGTCTCTTGATTCTTTCTGTAGTTATTTCTCCACTCTTCTCCAGTAGCATATTGGGCATCTACCAACCTGGGGATTTCATGTTTCAGTGAATCAATCTTTTTGTTTTTTCATATTGTTCATGGGATTCTCAAGGCAAGAATACTGAAGTGGTTTGGCATTCCATCCTCCACTGCACCATGTTTTGTCAGAACTCTTCATGACCCATCCATCTGGAGTGGCCCTACAGGGCATGGCTCATAGTTTCATTGAGTTAGTCAAGGCTTAGTCCATGTGATCAGTTTTATTAGATTTCTGTGATTGTGGTTTTCATTCTGTTTGCCTTCTGATGGATCAGGATAAGAGGCTTATGGAAGCTTCCTGATGGGAGAGACTGACTGTGTGGGAAACTGAGTCTTGTTTTTATGGGTGGGGCCATGCTCAGTAAATCGCTAATCCAATTTTCTCTTGATGGATTGAGCTATATTCCTTCCCTGTTGTTTGACCTTAGACCAAAGTTTGGTGGAGATAATGAAGATAATGGTAATTCAATTTTAGTTAAGACTTCCTTTATTAATTTTCATAATATCTATTGTTTGTTCTCACAAATAGAAGAAAAGTGAAAGGTAAAGGAGAAAATGAAAGATAGAAACAACTAAATACACAGTTCCAGAGAATAGAAAGAAAAAATGAAAAAGACTTCTTAAGTGAACAATGCAAATAAGTACAGGAAAACAGTAGAAAGGGAAAGACTAGAGATCTCTTCAAGAATATTAGAGATACCAAGGGAATATTTCATGCAAAGATGGGCACAATAAAGGACAGAAATATGAACCTAACAGAAGCAAAATAGATTAAAAGAGGTGGCAATAATATACATAGCTCTACAAAAAAGTGTTAATGACTGGGATCACCACAACGGTGTGATCACTCACCTAAAGCCAGGCATCCTGGAATATGAAGTCAAGTGCACCTTAGGAAACATTATTATGAATAAAGCTACAGGAGGTGATGGAATTCCAGTTGAGCTATTTGAAGCCTTAAAAGATGATGCTTTTAAAACGTTGCATACCATAATGCTACCAAAATCGGAAAACTCAGCAGTGTCACAGGACTGGAAAAGGTCAGTTTTCATTCCAATCCCAAAGAAGGGCAATGCCAAAGAATGTTCATACTGCCACACAGTTGCTCTCTTTTCACCTGCTAGCACGTTAGTGCTCAAAATCCTTCAAGCTGTATTTCAGCAATACATGAACTAAAAACTTCCAGATGTAAAAACTGTATTTAGAAAAGGTACAGGAACCAGAGATCAAATTGCTAACATCCTTTGGATCATTGAAAAGCAAGGGAATTCCAGAAGAAAAAACATCTAATTTTTCTTCATTCCCTACGCTAAAGCCTTTGATGTTGTGGATCACAACAAGCTGTGGAAAATTCTTAAAAAGCTGGGAATATCAGACCACTTTACATATCTCCTGAGAAACCTATACACAAATCAAGCAGCAGCAGTTAGAACCAGACATGGAACAATGGACTGGTTCAGAATTGGGAAAGGAGTATGTCAAGGCTGTATACTGTCACCCTGTTTATTCAACTTCTATGCAGATACATTATGCATAATGTCAGGCTGGATGCATCACAAGCTGGAATCAAGATTGCTGGGAAGAATATCAATAACCTTAGGTATACAGATGATTTTATTGATATTTCTCTTGGTAATCTCAAAGAAAGATGAGCACCAAAGAATTAATGTTTTTGAAATGTGGTGTTGGAGAAGACCCTTGAGAGTCCCTTGGATTACAAGGAGATCAAACCAGTCAATCATAAATGAAATCAATCCTGAATATTCATTGGAAGGAATGATGCTGAAGTCTAATACTTTGGCCACCTGATGCAAAGAGCTGACTCGTTGGAAAATACTTTGATACTGGAAAAGATTGAGGGCAGGAGGAG
The DNA here is from genome assembly GCF_049115385.1 of Moschus berezovskii. NCBI lineage: Eukaryota > Metazoa > Chordata > Mammalia > Artiodactyla > Moschidae > Moschus > Moschus berezovskii. Next base: position 45,679,310 of record NC_142488.1, on the reverse strand, counting down.
AAGCGGATGACAGTGGAGGAGATGATTCGATGGCATCATCGACTCAATGGACAAGAGTTTGAGCAATCTCCTGGAGATAGTGAAGGACAAGGAAGCCTGGCTTGCTACAGTCCATAGAGTTCCAAAGAGTTGGACACAACTCAGTGACTGAACAATAGCAGCAACAAGTGCTTGCTCTGTGTTAAGCACTGTGGTAGACAGTTCTCCACTTACTAACCTATAGAATCATCACACACACAAATCATTATTATCTCAATTTTCCACATGGTTAAACTCAGGTTCAGAGAGATAGAATGATGTATTTGGGGTCAGATAGCTTACAAGATGTAGAATTGGGAATTCCCCCTACTATTAGGTTGAAATGTTTGAAATGGCTGTTTTTGTTCAACAATGGTCTAATATTAGTAATGTCATATGGTTTAACCTACTGGAGTGTAAACTCTTTAAGGCCAGATATTTTTTCTCCTTTCTTCACTTTTATAGCTCCATAGCCTTGACTAGTACTTGACCTATTAGTGAGTCAGTGCATATTTAATTAATGAATGAATGAAAAGTTATGTTTGGTTTTTATAGTCCACCCCCTTTCCACTATGGTGATGTTTTCCAAGATAAAGTCATTTTTAAACATCTTTAAAATTTTGCCATGTCTGCATACTTGTGTACCTTTGAAAAGTTTCCAATGGGTGTTGTTCATTTCCCAATGGGGCACAGGCCACCCAATGGAACCTGCTGCCCTTAATACCTTCTTGTTGACAGTGAACGACAGTAGTTAATAAATGAAGCAAAAGAAAAAATTATGAGTTGTTAAAAGTTCTAGAATGTAAATGATCCTAGGGCAAACAGCAAGTTAAGAAGCATCTATTGAAAATATGAAATTCAGTAAGAAAGGTGAGAGTCTGTGGCCTGTGAACCAAGACCACTCCATTTTTTCTCCCTCTCAGATGAGAGAGGCAATACTTCACTAAATACTCCTGAATCCGAGAAAAGAAGGGTTCCTCTCTCTCTAGCTCTCAGCTTGAAGCCTTTCTTTTTAAGAGGAACATTTCTCATCCTACCTCTAGCTACCTGTAAAAGAGGTAAGTCCCAAGGCAAGAATGGTTGGAAGGTGGGGCTTCCTCTTGCCACTCAGTCTCCATTCATAGAATGGAGGCAGTACCTTGGGTATAACAAGTACTCTTGCCTAGAAAATCCCATGGATGGAGGAGCCTGTTAGGCTGCAGTCCTACCAGTCGAAAGCAACTTCACTTTCACTTTTCACTTTCACACATAGGAGAAGGAAATGGCAACCCACTCCAGTGTTCTTGCCTGGAGAATTCCAGGGAAGGGGGAGCCTGGTGGGCTTCCGTCTATGGGGTCACACAGAGTCGGACATGACTGAAGTGACTTAGCAGCAGCAGGTCAGTATTATGTTCTTGTTTTGCTGAAGGTTGACCATGAGGCATTCCTCACTGAAGCTTGCTGGCCTTTGGGTGGGCCTGATCTTTGTGTTGAGATGGAGGTCTTTTGGGAGAGCTCTCACCAATTAATGTTCCATTGGATCGGGAGTTCTCTGGTGATTCAAAATCCTGGATTCAGGTCTCCTACCTCAGAGCTTTAGGCCCAACCCCTTAAGGTAGCACAAAAACTCCACAAGCCAAACAGCACAGAAGACAAATCTGAAAACAAATGGTGAAAGCAACACTCAGCAAACAAGAACACTCAAACTCACATACTTACAAATGGAAAAGAAGAGAGAGAAAAATAAAAAGGAATCACAAAAGAAGGGATCAATCATGCCAATAAACAAACTCATAATTGGAAATGAATATTAAAAACTACACTGGCAAAAACAGAAAAGCAAAAACGTGGAAAAAATAAATATAACTAAAGAGTACTGAAACATAGGAAAAAATAAAATAAATTTATTTTAAAAAGAAAAAGTTTTTTAAAGAAGGAAAAAAGTTAGCTAAGAATTAAAGGAAGCAGCCTAGACATCCATCTGCAGACGAATGGATAAGAAAGCTTTGGTACATATACACAATAGAGTATTACTCAGCCATTAAAAAGAATACATTTGAATCAGTTCTAACGAGGTGGATGAAACTGGAGCCTATTATACAGAGTGAAGTAAGTCAGAAAGAAAAACACCAATACAGTATACTAACGCATATATATGGAATTTAGAAAGATGGTAATGATAACCCTGTATGCTGCTGCTGCTGCTAAGTCACTTCAGTCGTGTCCGAGTCTGTGTGACCCCATAGACGGAAACCCACCAGGCTCCCCTGTCCCTGGGATTCTCCAGGCAAGAACACTGGAGTGGGTTGCCATTTCCTTCTCCAATGCGTGAAAGTGAAAAGTGAAAGTGAAGTCGCTCAGTCGTGTCTGACCCTTAGTGACCACATGGACTGCAGCCTACCAGGCTCCTCCATCCATGGGATTTTCTAGGCAAGAGTACTGGAGTGGCTTGCCATTGCCTTCTCCGGATAACCCTGTATACGAGACAGCAAAAGAGACACAGGTGTATAGAACAGTCCTTGGGACTCTGTGGGAGAGGATGAGGGTGGGGTGATTTGGAAGAATGGCATTGAAACATATATATTATCATATGTGAAACGAATCACCAGTCCAGCTTCGACGCATGATACAGGATGCTCGGGGCTGGTGCACGGGGATGACCCAGAGGGAGGATAAAGGGAGGAGGGAGGTGGGAGGGGGAAACGACTGAATGACTGAACATGTGGACACTGATGATTAGCGATGTTAAGCATCTTTTCATGTTCCTGTTGGCCATGTGCATGTCCTCTTTGGAAAAATGTCTATTCAGGCCCATTTTTCTGATTGGGCTATTTTTTATGTTGAATTATATCGGCTGTTTATAAAGGTTGGATATTAACCTCTTTTCAGTCATTCCATTTGCAAATATTTTTTCAGTGGACTGTCGTTTTGTTTGTTGATGGCTTCCTTTGATGTGCAAATTAGGTTTTATCTCCTTTACTTTAGGAGACAGAGCAAAAAAATATATTGCTATGACTCATGTCAGAGTCTGTTTCCTCTAGGAGTTTCATGGTTTCCAGTCTTACATTTAGATATTCAATCCATTTTGAGCTTATTTTGTATACCAAGTTAGAGAATGTTCTAATTTCATTTCTTGTTTTCCCAGAACCATATACTGATGTGACTATATTTTCTCCATATATATTCTTGCCTCTTTTGTTGTAGATTAATTGACTTTAAGTATGTTGGTTTATTTCTGGGCACTATATTCTGTTCCACTGGTCTATATGCCTATTTTGTGCCAGTACCATACTCTTTTGATTGCTGTGACTTTGTAATATAGTCTGAAATCAGGGCATGTAGTTTTTCCAGGTTTGTTAATCTTCTTTCTTTCTCAAGGTTGCTTTTGCTATTTGAGGTCTTTCACATATCCATAAAAATTTTTAAATTACTTTTTCTAATTCTGAGAGAAACGCTCTTGGTATTCTGATAGGAATTGCATTGAATCTATAGACTTCCTTGGGTAATATGATCATTTTAACAATATTAATTTTTTGAATCCAAGACCATGATGTATCTTTCCATCCATTTGTGTCATCTTGGTGACTTACGGGTTTAATTTTAAGTGAGCTATTTCAAATCCTAAAAGGTGATGCTGTTAAAGTGCTGTGCTCAGTATGCCAGCAAATTTGGAAAACTCAACAGTGGCCACAGGATTGGAAAAGGTCGGTTTTCATTCCAATCCCAAAGAAGGGCAATGCCAAAGAATGTTCAAACTACTACACAATTGCACTTATTTCACATGCTAGCAAGGTAATGCTCAAAATCTTTCAAGCTAGGCTTCAACAGTATGTGAATCAAGAACTTCCAGATGTATAAGCTGGATTTTAGAAAAGACAGAAGTAGAGATCAAACTGCCAACATCCATTGGATAATAGAAAAAAGCAAGAGAATTCCAGAAAATCTTCTGCTTCATTGTCTACACTAAAGCCTTCGATTATGTGGATCACAACAAACCATGGAAAGTTCTTTAAAAGATGGGAATACCAGACCATCTTACCTGCCTCCTCAAAAACCTGCATACAATGCAAGAAGTAGCAGTTAGAACCGGACATGCAACAATGGATTGGTTCAAAATTGGGAAAGGAGTATATCAAAGTTGCATATACTGTCACCCTGCTTATTTAACTTGTATGCAGAGTGCATAATGCAAAATGCCAGGCTGGATGAATGACGAACTAGAATCATGATTGTTGGGAGAAATACCAATAACCTCAGATACGCAGATGACACCATCCTTATGGCAGAAAGTGAAGAGGAACTAAAGAGCTTTCAGGTGAAGGTGAAAGAAGAGAGTGGAAAAACTGGCTTACAACTTAACATTCAAAAAACATAGTATCTGGTCACATTACTTCATGGCAAATAGATGGGGACACAATAGAAACAGTGACAGAATTTATTTTCTTGGGCTCCAAGATCACTGCAGACAATAATTCCAGGCATGAAATTAAAACATGCTTACTCCTTGAAAGAAAAGCTGTAACAAACCTAGACAGCGTGTTAAAAAGCAGAGACATTACTTTGCCAACCAAGGTCCGTCTAGTCAAGGGTATGGTTTTTCCAGTGGTCATGTACAAATGTGAGAGTTGGACCATAAAGAAGGCTTAGCACTGAAGTATTGATGTTTTTGAACTGAAGCTCCAATACTTTGGCCACCTGATGAGAAGATCTGACTCATTGGAAAAGACCCTGATGCTGGGAAAGATTGAGGGTGGGAGGAGAAGGAAGCAACAGAGGATGAGATGGTTGGAATGCATCACCTACTCAATGGACATAAGTTTGTGCAAACTCTGGGAGATGGTGAAGGACAGGGAAGCCTGTCGTGCTGCAGTCCATGGGGTTGCAAAAAGTCAGATGCGACTGAGAAACTGAACAACAACGGTTCTTTTACCTCCTTATGGTTTTTTCTTAGATATTTTTACTGTTTTTCATGCAACAGTCAATGAGATTGTTTCTTAATTTGTCTTTCTGATGAGTTCTTTTAGTGGTTACAAATGCAGTAGTGTTTTAATTTTGTATCCTGCAGCTTTACCACATTCATTCATTAACCCTAGTAGTTTTCTGGTGGTGTCTTTAAGATTTTTTGTTTATAGCAACGTATCAAATGCAGTGACAGTTTTACTTCCTTTCCATTCTAGATTTCTTTCATTTCTTTCTCTTGTCTGATTACTATGATTAAGACTTTCAGTACTATGCTGAGTAAAATTTGCAAGTGTGAGCATCCTTATCTTATTCCTGATTATAGAGGAAATGCTTTTAGCTTTTCACTGTTGATTATGATGCTATCTGTGGGTTTGTCATATATGCCCTTTATTGCATTGAGTTATATTCCCTGTAATTCCACTTTCTGGATAGGTTTTTTAATCATAAATTGATGTTGAATTTTATCAAGAGCCTTTTTATGTCTATTAAGATGATCATACAGTTTTTATTTTTCAGTTTGTTAATGTTGTGGATCACATTGACGAATTTGTGAATATCAAAAAGTCCTTGCATCTCTAGGATAAATCCCGCTTGATTTTGGTGTGTGCTCTGTTTGATGTATTGTTGGATTTGGTTTCCTAATACTTTTTGAGAAATTTTGCACTTGTGTTTTTATCAGTGACAACTGATACAGTCGACTATAGTGAACTGTAGTTAACTTTTTTTGGTATAGTTTTGTCTGACTTTGGTACGAGGGTGATGAATGGTTTTGGAAGTGTTCATTTTTTTTTTTGATAAATATAGATGTTTAAATTTTTGATAGGATTCAACTGTGAAGCGATCTCAGTTCAGTTCAATCAATCAGTCACGTCCGACTCTTTGCGACCCCATGAAACACAACACACCAGGCCTCCCTGTCCATCACCAACTCCCGGAGTTCACTCAAACTCATGTCCATCGAGTCGGTGATGCCATCCAGCCATCTCATTCTCTGCCGTCCCCGTCTCCTCCCGCCCCCAATCCCTCCCAGCATCAGAGTCTTTTCCAGTGAGTCAAATCATCGCATGAGGTGGCCAAAGTATTGGAATTTCAGCTTTAGCATCAGTCCTTCCAACGAACACCCAGGATTGATCTCCTTTAGAATGGACTGGTTGGATCTCCTTGCAGTCCAAGGGACTCTCAAGAGTCTTCTCCAGCACCACAGTTCAAAAGAATCCATTACTCAGCAATCAGCTTTCTTCACAGTCCCACTCTCACATCCATACATGACCACTGGAAAAACAATAGCCTTGTCTAGACGGACCTTGGTTGGCAAAGTAATGTATCTGTTTCTTAATATACTATCTAGGTTTGTCATAACTTTCCTTCCAAGGGGTCAGCGTCTTTTAATTTCATGGCTGCAATCAGCATCCACAGTGATTTTGGAGCCAGAATAAATAAAGTCTGACACTGTTTCCACTGTTTCCCCATCTATTTCCAATGACATGATGGGACCAGATGCCATGATCTTTGTTTTCTGAATGTTGAGCTTCAAGCCAACCTTTTCACTCTCCTCTTTCATTTTCATCAAGAGGCTTTTTAGTTGCTCTTCACTCTCTGCCATAAGGGTGGTGTCATCTGCAGATCTGAGGTTATTGATATTTCTCCCAACAATCTTGATTCCAGCTTGTGCTTCTTCCAGCCCAGCGTTCCTCATGATATACTCTGCATATAAGTTAAATAAGCGGGATGACAATATATAACCTTGACGTACTCCTTTTCCTATTTGGAACCAGTCTGTTGTTCCATGTCGAGTTCTAACTGTTGCTTCCTGACCTGCATACAGGTTTCTCAAGAGGCCGGTCAGGTGGTCTGGTATTCCCATCTCATTCAGAATGTTCCACAGTTTATTGTGATCGACACAGTCAAAGGCTTTGGCATAGTCAGTGAAGCAGAAATAGATGTTTTTCTGGAACTCTCTTGCTTTCTCCATGATCCAGTGGATGTTGGCAATTTGACCTCTGGTTCGGCTGCCTTTTCTAAAGCCTGCTTGAACATCTGGAAGTTCATGGCTCACATATTGCTGAAGCCTTGGTTGGAGAATTTTGAGCATGACTTTACTAGTGTGTGAGATGAGTGCAATTGTGCGGTAGTTTGAATATTCTTTGACATTGCCTTTCTTTGGGATTGGGATGAAGACTGACCTTTTCCAGTCCTGTGGCCACTGCTGAGTTTTCCAAATGTGCTGGAATATTGAGTGCAGCACTTTCACAGCATCATCTTTCAGGATTTGAAATAGCTCAACTGGAATTCTATCACCTCCACTAGCTTTGTTCGTAGTGATGCTTTCTAAGGCCCACTTGACTTCACTTTCCAAGATGTCTGGCTCTAAGTGAGTGATCACGCCATCGTGATTATCTTGTTCATGAAGATCTTTTTGTGCAGTTCTTCTGTATATTCTTGCCACCTCTTCTTAATATCTTCTGCTTCTGTTAGGTCCATACCATTTCTGTCCTTTATCGTGCTCATCTTTGTATGAAATGTTCCCTTTGTATCTCTAATTTTCTTGAAGAGATCTCTTGTCTTTCGTAGTCTGTTGTTTTCCTCTATTTCTTTGCATGGATTGCTGAGGAAGGCTTTCTTATCTCTCCTTGCTATTCTTTGGAACTCTGCATTTAGATGTTTATATCTTTCCTTTTCTCCTTTGCTTTTTGCTTCTCTTCTTTTCACAGCTATTTGTAAGGCCTCCTCAGACAGCCATTTTGCTTTTTTGCATTTCTTTTCCATGGGGATGGTCTTGGTCCCTGTCTCCTATACAATGTCACGAACCTCCGTCCAGAGTTCATCAGGCACCTCTATCTATCAGATCTAGTCCCTTAAATCTATTTCTCACTTCCACTGTATAATCATAAGGGATTTGATTTAGGTCATACCTGAATGGTCTAGTGGTTTTCCCTACTTTCCTCAATTTAAGTCTGAATTTGGCAATAAGGAGTTCATGATCTGAGCCACAGTCAGCTCCTGGTCTTGTTTTTGCTAACTGTATAGAGCTTCTCCATCTTTGGCTGCAAAGTTTGTTTGGAGTGTTTAATTACTGATTCAATTTCATCACTAGTAATTTGCCTATCCACATTTTCTGTTTCTCCTTGTTTCAGTCTTGGAAATTTTATCTTTCTTTGAAGTTGTCCATTTCTTCTAGGCAGTCCATTTTTTGGCATATAGTTGTTCATATTAGTTTTCTATGATCCTTTGTATTTCTGGGGTATTGGTTGCCACTTCTCAGTTTTCATTTCTGATTTTATTTATTTTACCCTCTCCTTTTTTTTTCTTGATGAGTCTGGCTTATCACTGTTGTATGTCTTTTCAACGAACCAGCTTTTAGTTTCATTGACCTTTTCTATTGTTATTTTAGTCTCTGTATTATTTGATTCTGCTCTGACTTTTATGATTTCTTTCCTCTAGTAACTTTGGGCTTCATTTCTTCTTTCTATAATATCTTTAGGTGTAGATTAGATTTTGTTTACCTGAGATTTTTCTTGTTTCATCAAGTGACATTATATTGCTGTAAATTTCACATCAGAACTACTTTTGATGTGCCCCATAGATTTTTAGATCATGGTGTTTACTTTTTCATTTGTCTCTCTGTATTTTTTGGTTTCCCCTTTGATTTCTTCAGTGAAACCGTTGGTTACTAAGTAGAATCTTGTTTACCCTCCACTTGTTTGGGGCTTTTTTGCAATTTCTTTTTGCAGTTGATTTCTAGTATCATTGCATTGTGGTAGCAAAAGATGTTTGATGTGGTTTAAGTTTTCTTAAAATTTACCAAGGCTTGCTTTCTGGCCCAGCATTTGACCAATTTCTATTTGAACTTGAAAAATGTGTATTCTGATGTTTTTGGATAGAATGATCTATTAATATCAATTAAGTTTCTCTCGTATAATGTATCACTTAAAGCCAATGTTTCCCCTTTGATTTTCAGTATGCGTGATCTGTCTATTGATACAAGTGGGGTGTTAAAATTCCCTTTATTGTTTTACTTTTGATTTCTCCCTTTGTAACTGTTGATATGTGCTTTACGTGTTTAGGTGCTTCTATGTTTTGTGCATATATCTTTCCAATGGTTATATCTTCCTGGATTTATCCTTAATCATTGTGTAGCATCCTTCATCATTGTGTAGCATCCTTCATCATTGTGTAGCATCTTTCTTTGTCTTGTGTGAGTCTTTATCTTAAAATCTGTTTATTTGTCTGCTATAAGTGTTACTACTCCAGCTTTCTTTTGATTTCTGTTTGCATGAAATACCTTTTCCTATCACCTCATTTTCAGTCTGTGTCTTTAGAGTTGAGACAATCTCTTGCAGGCAGCATACATATGTGTGTGTATGTGTGTGTTATGTTTTATATTCATTATATTCATTAAGCGATTCTGTGCCTTTTGATGGAAGCATTTAGTACATTGACATTTAAGGTAATTCAGGATCACAAACTGGGTAGCAAGGTGTGGGAATTAGAACTCTCACTCTTTGACAAGAACCTTTGCAACATCCTCCAGTTCATGGGTGACCTATTGTTCTGGGCTTGATTATATCGTGAGTCTGACTATTTTATCTCACAATGATTCCTTTTTTATGTCTTTTCTTCTAGAAGATTGTTTTTCTGGAAGATTCTGGTCTTTTTAACCAATGGTTGTTCTGCAGATTGCTGTGATTTTGGTGTACTCATGAGAGAAACTGAGTTCACAGTCTGTTATTCTGCCACCTTGTCTGAGAGTGAAAAAGCAGGCTTAAAACTCAACATTCAGAAAACTAAGATCATGGCATCTGATCACATCCTTTCATGGCAAATAGATGGGGAAATAGTGAAAAAAGTGACAGACTTTATTTTCTTGGACTCCAAAATCACTGTAGATGGTAACTTAAGCCACAAAATTAAAATATTCTTGCCCCTTGGAAGAAAATATATGACCAACCTAGACAGTATATTAAAAAGCACAGACATTGCTTTGCCAACAAAGGTCTGTCTAGACAAAGAAATGGTTTTCCAGTAGTCGTGTATGGATGTGAGGGTTGGACCACAAAGGAAACTGAGTGCCAAAGAATTGATGCTTTTGAACTGTGGTGTTGGAGAAGACTCTTGAGAGTCCCCTGGAATGCAAGGAAACCAAATCAGTCAATCCTAAAGGAAAGCAATCCTGAATATTCATTGGAACGTCTGATGCTGTAGCTGAAGGTCCAATACTTTGGCCACCTGATATGAAGAGCTGAATGATTGGAAAAAATCCAAATATTGGGAAAGATTGAAGGAAGGGGGAGAAGGGGACGACAGAGAATGAGATGGTTGGATGGCATCACTGATCAATAGACATTAGTTTTAACAAGCTCCCGGAGATGGTGAAGGACAGGGAAGCCTGGTGTCCTGCAGTCCATGGGATCGTAGACTTGGACACAACTGAATCACTGAACAGCAGCAACAACATCTTGTCTGATCTCTAGATCAATGCTGTTTCAAAATCCACAAATAAGACAATGTGACACACCACATTAACAAAATTAATGATAAAAATCATGTGATTATCTCAATAAATGCAAAAAAGCATCTGAAAGAATTCAACATATATTTATGAATTCAACATCTATTTATGATTTTAAAATCTCTCAACCAATAAGATATACAAGGAAGGTATCTCAACATAACTTTGACAATGATATAATTTAGCAATATTGACAAGTCCAGAGCTAATATCACACTCAACATGGAAAAGCTGAAATATTTTTCTTTGTAATAATGAACAGTATGCCTACTCTAACCACTTTTATTCAATATATATTGAAAGTATTGAAAGTCCAAGGCAGGGCAGTAAGACATGAAAAATAAATAAAAGCACTCCAGATTGGAAAGGAAGGAGTAAAATTGTCACTATTTGTAGACAACATATTACACATAGAAAATCTGAAAAACATCATTAAAAAGCTGTTAGAAAATGAATTCAGTTGAATTGTAGAATAAAATAGCAATATGCAAAAATTCTGCTGTGTTTCCATACACTAATAATGAACTATCAAAAAGAGAAATTAAGAAAACAATTCCATTTGCAATTACATCAAAAAGATTAAAATAAATATTGATAAATTTAACCAAGGAAGTGAGAAATTTGTACATTGACAGCTATATGACATTAATGGACAAAGTGAAGAAGATACAAATAAATGGACAGATATTTCATGCTTGTGGATCCAAAGAAATAATATTGTGAAAATGTGTGTACTATCCAAAGCAATATACAGATTCAATAAAATCCGTATCAAAATTCTCCTAAAGCTGAGTGATTAAAAAATAGTACACACACACACACAGTAGAATATTAGTTCAGTTCAGTTCAGTCGCTCAGTCGTGTCCGACTCTTTGCAACCCCATGAACCACAGCACGCCAGGCCTCCCTGTCCATCACCAACTCCCGGAGTTCACTCAAACTCGTGTCCATCGAGTTGGTGATGCCATCAACCCATCTCATTCTCGGTCGTCCCCGTCTCCTCCCACCCCTAATCCTTCCTAGCATCAGAGTCTTTTCCAGTGAGTCAACTCATCGTATGAGGTGGCCAAAGTATTGGAATTACAGCTTTAGCATCAGTCCTTCCAACGAACACCCAGGATTGATCTCCTTTAGAATGGACTGGTTGGATCTCCTTGCAGTCCAAGGGACTCTCAAGAGTCTTCTCCAGCACCACAGTTCAAAAGCATCGATTCTTCGGCGATCAGCTTTCTTCACAGTCCAACTCTCACATCCATACATGACCACGGGAAAAACTATAGCCTTTACTAGACGGACCTTTGTTGGCAAAGTAATGTCTCTGCTTTTTAATATGCTATCTAGGTTGGTCATAACTTTCCTTCCAAGGAGTAAGCATCTTTTAATTTCATGGCTGCTATCAGCATTCACAGTGATTTTGGAGCCCAAAAAAATAAAGTCTGCCACTGTTTCCACTGTTTCCCCATCTATTTCCCATGAAGTGATGGGACCAAATGCCATGATCTTTGTTTTCTGAATGTTGAGCTTCAAGCCAAACTTTTCACTCTCCTCTTTCACTTTCATCAAGAGGCTTTTTAGTTGCTCTTCACTTTCTGCCATAAGGGTGGTGTCATCTGCATATCTGAGGTTATTGATATTTCTCCCAGTAATCTTGATTCCAGCTTGTGCTTCTTCCAGCCTAGCGTTCCTCATGATGTACTCTGCATAGAAGTTAAATAAGCAGGGTGACAATATACAACCTTGACGTACCCCTTTTCCTATTTGGAACCAGTCTGTTGTTCCATGTCGAGTTCTAACTGTTGCTTCTTGACCTGCATACAGGTTTCTTAAGAGGCAGGTCATGTGGTCTGATATTCCCATCTCTTTCAGAATGTTCCACGGTTGATTGTGATCCACACAGTCAAAGGCTTTGGCATAGTCAATAAAGCAGAAATAGATGTTTTTCTGGAACTCTCTTGCTTTCTCCATGATCCAGCGGATGTTGACAATTTGATTTCTGGCTCCTCTGCCTTTTCTAAAACCTGCTTGAACATCTGGAATTTCATGGTTCACATGTTGCTGAAGCCTGGCTTGGAGAATTTTGAGCATGACTTTACTAGCGTGTGAGATGAGTGCAATTGTGTGGTAGTTTGAGCATTCTTTGGCATTGCCTTTCTTTGGGATTGGGATGAAGACTGACCTTTTCCAATCCTGTGGCCACTGCTGAGTTTTCCAAATTTGCTGGCATATTGAGTGCAACACTTTCGCAGCATCATCTTTCAGGATTTGAAATAGCTCAACTGGAATTCCATCACCTCCACTAGCTTTATTCATAGTGATGCTCTCTAAGGCCCACTTGTCTTCACATTAGAAGATGTCTGGCTCCAGGTGAGTTATCATACTCACCCATAAAAAAGAATTAAATGATGCTATTTGCAGCAACATTGATGGGCCTAGAGATTATCATACTAAGTAAATTAAGCCAAAGACAAATATCATATGATATTGCTTATATGTGGAATTCGAAAAATGATGCAAATGAACTTATAAACAAGACAGAAATAGACCCACTGATATAGAAAATAAGCTTATAGTTACTAATGGGGAAAAGAAGGAATAATACATTAAGAGTTTGGGATTAGCATATACACACTACTATATGTAAAATACATAACCAACAGGATCTACTGTATAGCACAGGGAACTATACTTAACATTAAAAAAAAAAAACTATAAAGGAACATAATCTGGAAAAAGAGTATGTGTGTATGTGTATATGTATATATACATACACACATATCACTTTGCAGCACACCTGCAAAGGCATTCCTTGTGGCTCAGCTGGTAAAGAATCTACCTGCAATATGGGAGACCTGTGTTGATCCCTGGGTAGGGGAGATCCCCTGGTAAAGGAAAAGGCTATCCGTTACAGTATTCTGGCCGGGAGAATTCCATGGACTGTATAGTCTATGGGGTCACAAAGAGTCGGACATAACTTAGCAACCTTCACTCACTTGCAGTATACCTGAAACAATATTGTATGTCAATTATACTTTGATAAAGTTTCCATTGTCATATTTCACAGAAATAGAACAAAAACTCTTAAAATTTATGTGAAACTGTAGAAGATCCTGACTAGTCAAGGGATTCTTGAGAAAGAAGAAAATGGCTGGAGATATCACACTCTCTGATCTCAATCTGCATTACAAATATATAGTAATGAAAACAGTATGGTTTGGCAGAAAAACAGATACATAGGTTAATGGAACAGACTAGAGAGCCCAGAAATAAACTCATGCATATATGCTCAATTAACGTCTGCATAATCAAAGTAATGGCTTTTTCCAGTATTCATGTACACTTAGAGTTGGATGATAAAGAAGGTGGAGCACTGAAAAATTGATACTTTCAAATTGTGATCCTGGTCTTACATTTAGATCTTTAATCCATTTTGAGTTTATTTTGGTGCACGGTATTAGAAAGTGTTCTAGTTTCATTCTTTTACAACTGATTGACCAGTTTTCCCAGCACCACTTGTTAAAGAGATTGTCTTCTCCATTGTATATTCTTTCCTCCTTTGTCAAAGATAAGGTGTCCATAGGTGCGTGGATCTACCTCTGGGCTTTCTATTTTGTTCCATTGATCTATATTTCTGTCTTTGTGCCAGTACCATACTGTCTTGATGACTGTAGCTTTGTAGTATAGTCTGAAGTCAAGCAGGTTGATTCGTCCAGTTCCATTCTTCTTTCTCAAGATTGCTTTGGCTATTCGAGGTTTTCTGTATTTCCATACAAATTGTGAAATTATTTGTTCTAGTTCTCTGAAAAATACCGTTGGTAGCTTGATAGGGATTGCATTGAATCTATAGATTGCTTTGGATGGTATACCCATTTTCACTATATTGATTCTTCTGATTCATGAACATGGTATATTTCTCCAACTATTTGTGTCCTCTTTGATTTCTTTCACCAGTGTTTTATAGTTTTCTATATATAGATCTTATACTTCTTTAGGTAGATTTATTCCTATTTTATTCTTGTCATTGCAATGGTGAATGGAATTGTTTCCTTAATTTCTCTGTCTATTTTCTCATTATTAATGTATAAGAATGCAAGGGATTTCTGTGTGTTAATTTTATATCCTGCAACTGTAAGACCAGAAACTATGAAACTCCTAGAGGAAAACATAGGCAAAACACTCTCTGACATAAATCACAGCAGGATCTTCTATGACCCACCTCCGAGAGTAATGGAAATAAAAGAAAAATAAACAAATGAGACCTAATTAATCGTAGGAGCTTTTGCATAATGAAGGAAACTATAAAGAAGGTGAAAAGACAGCTTTCAGAATGGGAGAAAATAATAGCAAATAAAGCAATTGACAAAGAATTAATCTCCAAAATATACAAGCAGCTCCTGTAGCTCAATTACAGGAAAATAACACCATACACCAAAATAAACTCAAAATGAATTTGAGACCTAAATGTAAGATCAGATTCTATAAAACTCCTAGAGAAAAACGTAGGCAAAACACTCTCCGACATAAATCACAGCAGATTCCTCCAAGACCCACCTCCCAGAATATTGGAAATAAAAGCAAAAATAAACAAATGGGACCTAATTAAAATCAAAAGCTTCTGCACAGCAAAGGAAACTATAAGTAAGGTGAAAAGACAGCCTTCAGAATGGGAGAAAATAATAGCAAATGAAGCAACTGATAAAGGATTAATCTCCAAAATATACAAACAGCTCCTGCAGCTCAATTCCAGAAAAATAAGTGACCCAATCAAAAAATGGGCCAAAGAACTAAACAGACATTTCTCCAAAGAAGACATAAAGATGGCTAACAAACACATGAAAAAATGCTCAACATCCCTCATAATCAGAGAAATGCAAATCAAAACCACAATGAGATACCATTTCACACCAGTCAGAATGGCTGCTATCCAAAAGTCTACAAGCAATAAATGCTGGAGAGGGTGTGGAGAAAAGGGAACCCTCTTACACTGTTGGTGGGAATGCAAACTAGTACAGCCACTATGGAGAACAGTGTGGAGATTCCTCAAAAAACTGGAAATAGAACTGCCATATGATCCAGCGATCACACTCCTGGGTATACACACTGAGGAAACCAGAATTGAAAGAGGCACATGTACTCCAATGTTCATTGCAGCACTGTTTATAATAGGCAGGACATGGAAGCAACCTAGATGTCCATCTGCAGATGAATGGATAAGAAAGCTTTGGTACATACACAAAATGGAGTATTTTTCAGCCATCAAAAAGAATGCATTTGAATCAGTTTTAATGAGGTGGATGAAACTGGAGCCTAGTATACAGAGTGAAGTAAGCCAGAAAGAAAAACACCAATACAGTATACTAACGCATATATATGGAATTTAGAAAGATGGTAACCTTAACCCTGTATACGAGACTGCAAAAGAGACATAGGTATATAGAACAGTCTTTGGGACTCTGTGGGAGAGGGTGAAGGTGGGATGATTGGGGAGAACAGCATTGTAGCATGTATATTATCATATATGAAATGAATCACCAGTCCAGGTTCGACACATGATATGGGAGGCTTGGGGCTGGTGCACGGGGATGACCTGGAGGGAGGATATGGGGAAGAGGGAGGTGAGAGAGGGGCTCAAGAAAGGGAACACATGTACACCCGGGGCGGATTCATGTCAATGTATGGCAAAACCAACCAATATATTAATGTAAGGTAATTTGCCTCCAATAAAATAAATTTTAAAAAAATAAATAAAAGATCTTATGGACCAATATCTGAAAAAGCAAATAAATAAATGGCCCAATCAAAAAATGGGCCAAAGAACTAAATAGACATTTCTCCAAAGAAGACATACAGATGGCTAGCAAACACATAAAAAGATGCTCAGCATCACTCATTATCAGAGAAATGCAAATCAAAACCACAAGGAGGTACCATCTCACCCCGTTGAGATTGGCTGCTATCAAAAAGTCTACAAACAGTAAATGGTGGAGAGGGTGTGGAGAAAAGGAGCCCTCTTAAACTGACGGTGGGAATGCAAACTAGTACAGCCACTATGAAGAACAGTGTGGAGATTCCTTAAAAAACTGGAAATAGAACTGCCGTACAACCCAGCAATCCCACTGCTGGGCATATACACCAAGGAAACCAGAATTGAAAGAGATACGTGTACCCCAATGTTCATCTCAGCACTGTTTAAAATAGGCAGGACATGGAAGCAACCTAGATGTCCATCGGCACATGAATGGATAAGAAAGCTGTGGTACATATACACAATGGAATGCATTTGAATCAGTTCTAATGATGTGGATGAAACTGGAGCCTATTACACAGAGTGAAATATGTCAGAAAGAAAAACACCAATACAGTATATTAATGCATATGTGTGGAATTTAGAAAGATGGTAAAAATGACCCTATATGTGAGACAACAAAAGAGACACAGATGTAAAGAACAGACTTTTGGACTGTATGGGGTAAGGCGAGGGTGGGATGATCTGAGAGAATAGCATTAAACCATGTATATTACAGTATGTGAAATAGATCACCAGACCAGGTTTGATGCATGAGACAGGGTGCTCAGGGCTGGTACAATGGGATGACCCTGAAGGATAGGATGGGGTTGGAGGTGGGAGGGGAGTTCAGGGTGGGGAACACATGTACACCCATAGCTGATTCATGTCAATGTATGTCAAAAACCACTGCAGTATTGTAATTAGCCTCCAATTAAAATAAATAAATTAATTTAAAAAATTGTGATCCTGGAAAAGACTGTTGAGAGTCCTTTGGACAGCAAGGAGATCGAACCAGTCAATCCTAAAGGAAATCAATCCTGCATATTCATTGGAAGGAATGATGCTGAATCTGAAGCTCCAATATTTTGGCCACCTGATGTGAAGAACTGATATTGTAAAAGACCCTGATGCTAGGAAAGACTGAGGGCAGGAGAGAAGGTGGTGACAGAGGATGAGATGGTTGGATGGCATTACTGACTCAAGGGAGATGAGTTTTAGCAAACTCCAGGAGATAGTGAAGAACATGAAAGCATGGCTTGCTGCAGTTCATGGGACTGCAAAGAGTTGGACACAACTTAGTGACTGAACAGCAGCAACATTTTATGACGAAGGACCCAACAATATACAATGGAGCAAGGACAGTCTCTTCAATAAATGGTGTTGGAAAAATTGAGCAGTCACATGCAAAAGAATGAAAATGGACCACTATCCTATACTGCATAGAAAAATTAATTCAAAATGGATTAAAGACTTGAATGTAAGACCTGGAATCATAAAAGTACTAGAAGAACACATTGATATATATGTGTATATATATATACTCACACACAGGAAATATATATATACATGCAGAGGAATCATATTGGTAATTGCCAGAGGTAGGGTGTGGTGGATAGGAGAAATATGTGAACTGTTTTGCAGTTTTTGTTTGTTTAAATTAAGTGAATTTGGAAAAAAAAAGATGGTCAGGTCAACTATCTGCAACTAGAACCTTTTAGATTTGCCTCCTTTGTTTGTTGGAGGTCTTTGGCCATATTTCCTCTGGTTTTCCTAGTAAGTCTATGTTTTTAGCCATTTTTCAGGCTGAGTGGTCAGTCTTTCTGTTCTCCTGTGGTTTCAGACTCCAGTTGTCTCTTCTCCTTAAGATAAGACAGTTCATCTGCTTAGAATGCTGTTTATCAGGGAAGCACCTCAGAGACTGTGTATCAAAGTGTGCTGTTGTCATTTCTGAAAATGGTCCAGGTTCTCCATTCACTTCCAGTTTATGATAGGTGGAGTTTCCATCCCGATATTTTCCCCCGATATGCTGGGACTTTTGGCATGTCTTTATACCATCCTACTGAGGGGGATGTTTTTCTCCTCATTTTGTAGATACAGAGACTGAGGCTTGGAAATTGAAAGTTACATGCACAACTTTATGTCCAATGAGAAAGTGACAGAGCTGGGTTCATTGTCTTATGCGTGTAATGCTAATATTTTAAATGAAATATTAAAAGTAGAGGAATCTGATTTTTATCTCTCCTTAGCAAGAGCAAAGGTGAGTGGTCTGAGTAAGGTGAGTCCCAAGGAAGAAATTCATCACTGCTATTATCACCTTTTTAAGGAGGCTTTAAAGCATCAGTTGCCTTTGGCTCTTCTCCACGTATTGAAATGCCCTATTTATTTTTCTACAGAAAGTGAAAGATCTAGAAGGCAGTTCATCCCTATCACAACCATTTGAAGGAAAGTGGGCATTATTCCCTCAGGTTTCACTAGTCCCCAAAGCTACTCACTTTCCTTTATATCACTCTGTCTGGAGTTGGGGGGATCATGAACTACCAGGTAGTTTTTACAGATTTCTTCCAGGCCTGAATCTCAATCCCCTCTTCCCCTAGTGTACAAGGTACATTGATACTTCCAACTATCTGCTAGCTTCTTAGTCTTTTTGCACCTCAGCTTCTTCTATTGCAAAATGGACATAATAATGGTCCCAGCCTCATTGTGTGGTTGTGAAGATTCAACTTAAGAAAATGCATAAGCATTCAATAAAAGGTAGCTACTGTTATAAAACATAATCCTAGGAATTGCTAATTGAGGGATATGATATGCCAGACACTGCTTTATACTTAAAGAAGCAGTGTGTGTGATGATTAAAAAACGCTGACTCTGGCATCAAAAAATATTTGGTCATATCCTGTCTCTAAGTGTAACCTTGGGCACGCCATCTCTCTATTTTGAGCCTTCTTTTCTCCACTTAAAAGAGATTTATAATATTTATTAGCTGTGTGATGAGGAGTGGTGAGATGATACATGTAAAATAGTGCTTAGCCCCATGCTTGGTTCAGAGTATGTGCTAAAGACATATTAGTTATTATTAGTCTTATTATGCTGGCCATAACTCATTAATGCTGACAAAACTTACATGGCACAGAAAGCTGATTATAAGATTGCTTGTTAATTAGGAGAACTGTATTAAGGTTCCAAGTGAGGTTGGGAATGAGTAACTATTGGTCTAAACAATTCTTATACTATGCAATAGCACCAAGTTAGGAATCAGTGATGGATCATCTTTCATTATACTATTTAAAACTTCTAGGAAAGTAGTCAGGTACAAAAGAATAGGCATTGGACTTGGCACCAGATGCCCAGTGTTCTTGTCCTTGCTCTGCTACTCATTGCCTGGGGGGCCAGAGGCCTTTGACTAAGCAAGTGAAAAAATGTTTCTATTGCTAAATCTTACCCAGATATGTGGAATACTTATAAGTAATATAAATCAGTTCATTCTCCTAAGTCTTGTTGTGATTATCTGAAAATCGAGCCATAGATACCCACTCTAGAGGAATGTAAAAGTGAACTATAAAGGTCTATACACACAAAATATTACAGCAGGAGTCAACAAATTTTCTCTGTAAAGGGTCATATACTAAATATTTTAGGCTTTTGAAGGCCATACAGTCTCAACTGAAACTACTTGTTCTTCTTTTGTAGAACAAAGGCATCCATAGAAAATATGTAAATGAATGAGTGTGGCTGTATTTCAATAAAGCATTATTTACAAGTGCAAGTGGCGGGCCTTGATTTGCTGACAGCCTGATTTATAACCTCATTATTGAACATCAGTAGTATGTTAGGCACCTGGTAAATAATGAGGACAGCAAAGTAAACAAGACTTCGTATCGGTATTTTCCTGGAAAAGTTCCATTTCTTATGAGGTAGTCAGGCATGTAAACAAGTAATGAAAATTTGGGTAAGTGCTCCATCATGGCACGAATGGAGCAGGTTTGTTTTGTGACAAAGGAGGTCCCTGTTGTGTGCTATGATGATGACTCTACTTGTGCCTTCGTATCATTTTGGTCCAATGAATCTTATCAGATTTATTAATAAGGGTTCACCTCATATATCTCTTTTCTTAATCATAATTATATCCTGAGACTCATAAAACAGTGCCCAGAACAAACTGGGTTGTTTTAAAATACATTTTTATTGTATCCATTCTTAAATATTCCCTCATAGGGAAATACAGCTTTGTAGTCTTTGTTTTTGTCAATGGATTTCCTCCAAACACTAAAGCAGTGAAAGAACCAGAGGGGCACAGTGGCCTGGCCACCATACTGGAAAGCCTGACTCTACTCATTCATTTACTACTTACGTTCTTGGAGTAGGTCCTTGGTCTTTGTCATTTTCAGTTACTCTGCTACAACATGAGGGGCCCAGATAAACAGTTTCCAGTATTCTTTCCAGCTCTGTAGCTGTGGTTGGTACATAAATATGTACTGTGCCCTTGGTATCAGTTCAGTCGCTCAGTCGTGTCCGACTCTTCGCGACCCCATGAATCACAGCACACCAGGCCTCCCTGTCTATCACCAACTCCCGGAGTACACTCAAACTCATGTCCACAGAGTCGGTGATGCCATCCAGCCATCTCATTCTCCGTCGTCCCCTTCTCCTCCCGCCCCCAATCTTTCCCAGCATCAGAGTCTTTTCCAGTGAGTCAACTCGTTGCATGAGGTGGCCAAAGTATTGCAGTTTCAGCTTTAGCATCAGTCCCTCCAATGAGCATCCAGGATTGATCTCCTCTAGAATGGACTGGTTGGATCTCCTTGCAGTATAAGGGACTCTCAAGAGTCTTCTCCAACACCACAGTTCAAAAGCATCGATTCTTCGGCGATCAGCCTTCTTCACAGTCCAACTCTCACATCCATACATGACCACAGGAAAAACCATTGCCTTGACTAGACGGACCTTGGTTGGCAAAGTAATGTCTCTGCTTTTTAATATACTATCAAGGTTGGTCATAACTTTCCTTCCAAGGAGCAAGCGTCTTTCAATTTCATGGCTGCAATCAGCATCTGCAGTGATTTTGGAGCACAAAAAAACAAAGTCTGACACTGTTTCCACTCTTTTTCCATCTATTTCCCATGAAGTGATGGGACCAGATGCCATGATCTTTGTTTTCTGAATGTTGAGCTTCAAGCCAACCTTTTCACTCTCCTCTTTCAATTTCATCAAGAGGCTTTTGAGTTCCTCTTCACTTTCTGCCATAAGGGTAGTGTCATTTGCATATCTGAGGTTGTTGATATTTCTCCCAGCAATCTTGATTCCAGCTTGTGCTTCTTCCAGCCCAGCGTTCCTCATGATGTACTCTGCATATAAGTTAAATAAGCAAGGTAACAATATACAACCTTGATGTACCCCTTTTCCAATTTCGAACCAGTCTGTTGTTCCATGTCCAGTTCTAACAGTTGCTTCCTGACCTGCATACAGGTTTCTCAAGAGGCAGGTCAGGTGGTCTGGGATTCCCATCTCTTTCAGAATGTTCCACAGTTTATTGTGATCGACACAGTCAAAGGCTTTGGCATAGTCAATGAAGCAGAAATAGATGTTTTTCTGAAACTCTCTTGCTTTCTCCATGATCCAGCGGATGTTGGCAATTTGATCTCTGGTGCCTCTGCCTTTTCTAAAACCTGCTTGAACATCTGGGAGTTCACGGTTTACATACTGCTGAAGTCTGGCTTGGAGAATTTTGAGCATGACTTTACTAGCGTGTGAGATGAGTGAAATTGTCCGGTAGTTTGAGCATTCTTTGGCATTGCCTTTCTTTGGGATTGGAATGAAGACTGACCTCTTCCAGTCCTGTGGCCACTGCTGAGTTTTCCAAATCTGCTGGCATATTGAGTGCAGCACTTTCACAGCATCATCTTTCAAGACTTGAAATAGCTCAACTGGAATTCCATCACCTCCACTAGCTTTGTTCGTAGTGAGGCTTTCTAAGGCCCACTTGACTTCACATTCCAAAATGTCTGGCTCTAGGTCAGTGATCACATTATCATGACTATCTTGGTCGTGAAGATCTTTTTTGTACAGTTCTTCTGTGTATTCCTGCCACCTCTTCTTAATATCTTCTGCTTCTGTTAGGTCCATACCATTTCTGTCCTTTATCGAGCCCATCTTTGCATGAAATGTTCCCTTGGAATCTCTAATTTTCTTGAAGAGATCTCTTGTTTTTCCTATTGTGTTGTTTTCCTCTATTTCTTTGCATTGATCACTGAGGAAGGCTTTCTTATCTCTCCTTGCTATTCTTTGGAACTCTGCATTCAGATGCTTATATCTTTCCTTTTCTCCTTTACTTTTCGCCTCTCTTCTTTTCACAGCTACAAATAGCCCTTAGTATACTTTTCTTTTATTTCTTTCAAATTGAAATTGACTTTCATTGGAGTATAGCTAGTTTACAATGTGTGTTAGCTTCTGCTGTACAGCAACATGAATCAGTTATCTACTATTTTTTAGATTATTTTCTCACATAGGTCATTATAGAGTACTGAGTAGAGGCCCCTGGGCTATATAGTAGGTTCTTATTAGTTATCTGTTTTATATATAGTGATGAGGATTCTTTACCACTAGCACCACCTGGGAAGCCCAATATGTCAATACCAACTTCTCAATTTATCTCTTCCCCCTTTCCTCTTTTGTAACCGTATGTTTGTTTTCTACATCTATGAAACTATTTTTGATTCGTAAAAAAGCTCATTTGTACCACTTTTAAAAATTATACATGTAAGTGATATCACGAATTTGTCTTTCTCTGTCAATTCACTTAGTATGACAATCTCTAGGTCCATCCGTGTCTCTGCAAATGGCTTTATGTCTGAGTAATATACTGTTATGGACTTCCCTGGTGGATCAGATGGTAAAGAGTCTGCCTGCAATGCAGAAGACCCAGGTTCAATCCCTGGGTCAGAATATCCCCTGGAAAAGGTAATGGCTACCCACTTTAATATTCTTGCCTGGAGAATTCCATGGACAGAGGAGCCTGTTGGGTTACAGTCCATGGGGTCACAAAGAGCCAAACACAACTTAGCAAATAACACTTAACTTTTTCACTTCTACCATTGTATATATGTACTACATCTTCTTTATCCATTCCTCTGTTGATGGGCATTTAAGTTGTTTTCAGCTCCTGACTATTGTAGATAGTGCTGCAGTGAACATTTTGACGTGACTTTCTGTGCCTTAGTTTCATCCTGTGAAATAGTGAGTGGGTGGACTAGGGAATCTCAAAGTTTCTTCAATTTTAGTTATACTTAAAGGCTAAGACTGGATCTTTTCTGGGAATATTCTTTTTTTTTTTTTTGGAGAGGCAATGCATTTGAAGCAAATCTCAAGGGGAAGGTTTATGACAAGATGGAAAACTGGGGAAAGTGAGAGTCCTGAGTTTACCTGCCTAGTTTGGGAAGACTTTTTGTAGGAGGGTTGTCAGAAATGGTCATCATCTCCCCTTATCTACTGCCCTCCTTCCCAACCATGCTCCACTCTGGGCCATGTATCCAGATGCCTTTTAGGAAGCTTATTCTGTTCTGATGTTGCCAAAGGAAATCAGGAGACAGGCAGCGAAGCAGGGAGACTTGTGATGAACCATCATTCTGTGTAAATCCCTGTTCTAGAAAGGGAATATAGTGTAATAGTTAAGTGCATGGCCTCTGGGTTCACGTTGCCTGGATTCAAATCACAAATATATTATTAGTGGCTATGAAGAACATGGGGTTTCCTAGGTGGTTCTAGTGGTAAAGAACCTGCCTGCCAGAAGACATAAGAGACATGTTTGATCCCTAGGTCAGGAGGATTCCCTGGAGGAGTTCATGGCAACCCACTCCAGTATTCTTGCCTGGAGAATCCTATGGACAGAGGAACCTGGTGGGCTACAGTCCATTAGGAGTATATATGGAGAATCTAGGTAAATCATTTAAACTTTTTGCACCTTGGTTCAACTATCTTTAAAATTCAGATGACAATTGTAGCCACCTCATAGAGTTGTGAGATCTAAGTAAATAAAGAGACATTTTAATGTAGTTCCTCATACTTATAAATGTTAGCTATTGTTATTATCATCTTGAGTTGTACAGAAAGCCTAGTTGGAGAAATAGAATTAGTGGATGAGGGTAGAAATGTGGGACTGAGGTAAGGAAACTTCCTGGCCTGGAAGGCAGGAGGACTAGGCTTCTATTCTTGGCCCGCCACTGGCTTGGCATATGACCTAGGTCAAGTCTCTTCCTCTTTTTTGCTTTTTAATTTTGAATTTATTTAGTTTATTCATTGAAGGATGATTGCTTTACAGAATTGTGTTGGTTTCTGCCAAATAGTCACATGAATCAGCCATAGGTATACCTATGTCCCCTCCCTCTTGAAGCTCCCTCCCATCTCCCTGCCCATCCCATCCCTCTAGGTTGTTACAGAGCCCCAGTTTGAGTTCTCTGAGTCATACAGCAAATTTTCATTTGCTATCTATCTTACATATGGTAATATAAGTTTTCATGTTACTGTCTCCATACATCCACCTTTTCCTTCCTCCCCACTTCCATGTTCATTAATCTGATCTCTATGTCTGTGTCTCCATCGCTGCCCTGCAAATACTTTCATCAGTACCATCTTTCTAGATTCCATATATATGTGTTAGTATATGATATTTGTTTTAATCTTTCTGACTTACTTCACCATGTATAATAGGCTCTAAGTTCATCCACTTCATTAGAACTGACTCAAATGTGTCCCTTTTTACAACTGAGTAATATTCCATTCTAAAGGAGATCAATCCTGGGTGTTCATTGGAAGGACTGATGCTAAAGCTGAAACTGCAATACTTTGGCCACCTCATGTGACGAGTTGACTCACTGGAAAAGACTCTGATGCTGGGAAAGGTTGGGGGCGGGAGGAGAAGGGGACGACAGAGAATGAGATGGCTAGATGGCATCGCCGACTCTGTGGACATGCGTTTGAGTGAACTCCGGGAGTTGGTAATGGACAGGGAGGCCTGGCGTGATGTGATTCATGGGGTCGCGGAGAGTCGGACACGACTGAGTGACTGAACTGAACTGAACTGAACTGAATATTCCATTGTATGTATGTATCACAGCTTCTTTATCCATTCATCTGTTGATGTACATCTAGGTTGCTTCCATGTTCTAACTATTGTAAATAGTGTTGTAATGAACATTGCAGTGCATGTGTTTTCAATTTTGGTTTCCTCTCGGTATATGCCTAGAAGTGGGATTGCTGGGTCATATGGTGGTTCTGTTCCTAGTTTTAAAGGGAATATCCATACTGTCTTCCATAGTGGCTGTATCAATTTCCATTCCCACCAACAGTGCAACAGGGTTCCCTTTTCTCCAAACCCTATCCAGCATTTATTGTTTATAGACTTTTTTGATGATGGCCATTCTGACTGGTGTGAGGTGATATCCCGTTGTAGTTTTGATTTGCATTTCTTTAATAATGAGCGATGTTGAACATCTTATGTGTTTGTTAGCCATCTGTATGCCTTCTTTGGAGAAATGTGTGTTTAGGTCCTTTTCCCCACTTTTTGATTGGGTTGTTTTACTAGTATTGACCTGTATGATCTACTTGTAAGTTTTGGAAATTAATCCTTTGTCAGTTGTTTCAAGTCCCTTCCTCTTTTTGGTCTCATTTTCCCAAAATGGATAATCTCAAATGATCAAATGAACATTTTGTGAGTCAAAAAGATTCTGCACAGGCTGTGCTCATAAGTATAGGAAAGACACAGATTAAAGACATACTTCAGGTCAAGTGAAATTAACTCTGCAGACCAGACAAGAGGAAGAGGAACAAACAGACCCTGAGCTAGTAACCTGACACCCGGGACAACCATCAAAAAGGCAGAAACTGTCTTTAAGCTCTGGGCTCCACCCACTTTCTCCTTTTTTCCCTTTCTTTCCTTTCAGCCTCTGAATATTAACCTGCCTTCTTGCCTCTCTCCTTCATAGCAAATTCTCTCCCAGCCTGTTCAGGGCAGAGGAGCAAAAAGCACTGAATTGAGAAAGACTTCATCATAGGTGAGTTTCTAGTTCTAGTCCCAGCTGTTCTGGGAAACATTCTTGGGGTCTCTAATCTCCTTTTTGCTTCCTTGAAGAGGTACCTCCTCTACTGTTCCTTCTCTCCTTCCCTCTAAGCTTCTGCTGCCCTTGGGGATACCTCTGTTAGAGCACTTATCAGGCTGTATTGTAATTGTTTATGTCTACAAGTCTCTCCCAGTAGCATATGATCTCAGAAGAGTAGCTGTATGTGCCCATAATCTTAGTGGTGTCCAGCTCTTAGCTAAAGGGTCAGTGCTGAGTGGGTGTTTGACTGGTGAACTCACTTCCTGCTGTTTTCCTGTGTGAATGGAGGAGCAAACGAGAGAGAGGGAACCATGGACTGAATCCCTACCGGCTGCTCCCTTGGTTTTGTAGTTTAGACAAGATAAGTATCTTCTCTGGGTCTCTAGAGCCTCTCTCTAAAATGAGAGGATCAAAGTGATAGACTTTTGAGATACCTTGGGTTTTTATTTTATTTAATTTATTTTTTTGCTCTTTAATGTATTTACTCAATTATCAAGATCTGATAATAATAGCTGTTAAGTTTTGTCCTTCTCAAGTATATTTGCATTTAAATAAGAATTGAAGGATGTTTTGGCACACAGGATAAGCTGTGATCTTCCCCAATCCTAAATTAGTTGGGTCCAAATGAATGCACTTTTGCTTTGCAAAGGTCCTAAAAATTTGGTGGTCCAGTGGTGACAAAGTATGAATCATTTATTTGATGGTGACAAATCTGCAAAGAACCTTGTTTGTGGCTTTGCATAATCTAGCTCTCTCTCTCTCCCTCTCTCTTTATCTCTCTCTCCTTGTCAGCTGGAAATAACTCACCAACACTCCCTCTATACCTTTGTGGCTCCATCCCCTGCTATGACCATGGAGACTCTCAGCAGCTGTCGGACTACCTTCCTCTCTGATCTGGTGCCCAATGGTTACCTGGTTCAGGTCTTCCCAGGCCACCCTGAGGTAGAAGGCCTGGCCAGAGAGGTAGGGCTGGAGATGTCTGAGAAGTGTGACCAAGGTGATTTGAACTCCAGGGAAGAGAATGGTCATAACAAGAAGAAAATCAAAGTCAACAAGATCTGGAATTTTATGAGTCGTAGAAAAGGGGCCTCCAGTCAGGGGAAGAGACCCCAGTCCATGATTTTACTGGGAGACACTTCCAGACCATCAGAGTTGAAGCCCAAAGTCACATTAAAGGATCGAATGAAGTCATTCAAGAGGTTGAAGCCTTCGACTGGGACCTCCAAGAATACTATTCCTAGGAGCAGCAAGGTCCAGGAACCCCAGGAGGTGTCACATATTTACCATATGAGAAAGGCCCAGGAGGCCCCAAAGCCTTTTCGTTATTCCTACTCAGAACACACTGAGGGCCTGGAGCCGTTTCTTGCAGATGTGCAAAGACTGATGCCCAAGAACCAGAAAGTGTTGGCCTTTGAAGATTTTGGCATCCATGTGGAGGAGGATCACTGGGAAAAAGAGTCCTCTGAACAGCCTGGTAGGGGCAGGTGGGCCAGAAGCTACCTGAAACACACATTCCCTGGAGACTGCGAGGCCCCGTATAGATCAGCTGGAGACTCCAGAATCCAGGATCCTGAGTCTGCCATTAAGGCCTACACCTTGGAAGGGAATGTGGAAAGGGGCTATGAGGAGAGGTTTAGGCACCTGCGTCGAGACAAGGCTGTGCCTTTTGGTAGTGTTGTCAAGTTCTTCAGCAATGTGGCCGAGGTGGCCCGTAAGTGGCGTGCATTATCCCGGGAAGAGCTGCAGATGAGCCACCGGCGTGACAAGACCTACTTCATCAGTGGTGTTAGTGAAGCTCTCATCATAGAGGATGCTGCTTCCCAGGCCTCCTTCCGACTCAGCCAGACCCCTGAGGTTATGGTGTGGGGCAGTGTCATTGAGAGGTGCCAGCACTGTCACCAAAAGGCCTCACAGGCCTCATGCACATTTGAAATGAACATTGAGGGCAAGAAGACTTTGGGCCAGGCCCTTGAAGACCCTTGCACTGCTGCTGCCTTAGTCTCAACCTCCACCTCATCTGTCTTTGAGCTCCAGGATGACCCAACTCCACAGACTGGGTGCAGTTGCCATTATGGCCATGTCTTCACCAGGGAGAACTCCTCAGAGGAACTTGATAAAGACATTGAGACTGTGGTCAACATCCTTAAGGAAGATGGCAGTGCTGGACAGCCCCCTGAGCTGGGCACCTGTGCCAAGTTAACCACTAAAGCTGTGATGGAGAAGCTAGAAGAGAAGCCCAATGAGATGGAGGAACCAGAGGCCTGCAAGGGGCCCGGGGCATCCATCCAGGCAGGACTGCCCCAGGATTCTGACTTGGATATGAGAACAGCAGGTGCAGAGAGGAAAGCCAGCAAGTCCAGTACTGGAGTCCTGAGTACTCAGGTAAGATGGGAGCTGACTTTCCAAATCACTATTTGAAACATTCAGAACCCCAGAAACCAGTTAATCTCTCATGCCTTTCCCATAACCCTACCTTCCATCAGGAATGTCCCAGAAGGAATGTTCCCACCAGTCAGTTGCCTGGGAATTGACTCATCCTAAAATACTGGGAAATTTTTGTCCCTTCTTTGGGCTGAATGCCTGCAGTTACATCTCAGTTCAACTTTGAACAAAAACTGAAGCTCTGGGAATGCCAGAAGAATGACTAGGGTCATTTAATGATGCTCAAGACAGCCATAGTCTATTTTCCTTAGCTGTGGGGCATTTCCATGGCTTTGCCACCCTATCCTTCCCCACCAACAGGAGATGAATTCAGAGACTGGTGTCCAGCAAATCCTCTGGGAATGAGTGTCAGGAGACCTGAATTTGTGTCTCAGTTCTGTTCCCAGTTGTCCGTATGACTTTGAGACAAGTCCTTTCATTTTGTTGGACCTCAGTTTCCCTGTGGAGGGGAAGGGGCTTTCTTGGTGTCTGGAAAATCTCTAGGCATCTTCTGACAACTACACTCTGTTGTTCAGCCTGAAGAATGTAGGTACAAAACAGCCCAATAATGTTCTTCCAGCATTCACTATATCCAACACCTGTCAGGGTGCAGTCACATTACATTGTTTTCATTTAATTAAAGTAACCTTGTGAGGATGCAGTGATTATCCTCATTTTACCAGTGAAGAGGCAAGCTGAGAGGAGTTTAATGACTTATCCAGAGTCATAGATTGTGGAAGAATTTGGATTCAAATTTTTACTTTTGACTCCAAGTCTGGTGCTTTTGTCTAGTTGTCTGTAGTATTCCAGGGATTTTACTTGAGTGATGACAAGCAGGTGCTCACCATGCCCTCATGCATGGACAAAAAGAAATGTGCTAAAAGTAGGAGGAGGAATGTTGGATAAGTACGAGAACGGACTATCTTGCTTTGAGATTTAAGAATGTCTTTATAAGCAGATATGCTATAGTTTATCCATATAATTTTAGGGCAAAGTGTTTTTTAAGGGTAGTTAATTAAAATTCTTCTTGGCGGTGGTGATGGGAGTAGTCTAACCTGATAGTTCTCAACCTGTCCTGTCATCTTTCAAATCATACTTTGAGAGAAATTGGGTCCCAACAGGACAAAAGCAATAAGTCTGCTTTTTCTGGAAGGGAATTCATATGTTTATAAATATTTTATTTCTATTTTTATCATATTTGGTAAGCTTTAAGAATATAAAGATTGGCATAATATTATTAGGAGTAAATTTTACTGCAGTGGTTTTAAGACCAACAATCAAACAGGCAAACAAACATACTTAATGATTCCATTAGCTGATAATTGCAGTTGGAGACTGCATGTCTGATGTTACCAGTCACTAGGAAAAGGGTCATAGATGAGCACAGCACCTCACTAAGTGGCTGTGTGGACTGGATACAGAGATGCTTTGTAGGTTCTTTAAAAGCACGGGCTTTGCAATCACAAAGGCTTGGGTGGGATTTTCCTTCTCATCTTTGAAACAGGACAAAACACACCCTATATAAGGGGACTTGTTATGGGGAATCAAATGAACTAGAGTACCCAGTCTATCACACTTTGTGACACATTGCAGGTTTCCACAAAGTGGTAACTGTTGCAATTATTAAATTTTGGTAAATTATTAATAATTGTGAACAATATCAAGCCAGGAAAACAACTCAAAACACTATTGCAACTGGTTAAGGCTGATGAAGGAAGTGTTTGAAGTCAGGAAACTGGCTTCTAGTGCCATTTATATTCTTGAATTTGTGAACTTAAGACAGATATTTCCCCTCTCTGGGCCTCAATTTCTCATATGATACAGAGAATTTGTACCAGATAATTCCTGAGTATCTTTCCTCTTTGCCATTCTCTAGTTTTTTTCCTCTCAGCTATTTCTCTGAGTCCAGTGGGAGACTTCTTGCTGTGCAGTGGATTGTTTTGGATTAAATCTCTTTGGCAGGCTTCTTGTGCCCTCTGCTGGTTGCTCAGAGATGCTGCTTATCTTTCCTTGGAGTAGTAAACAGCAGCCTAGGCAAGCATTGAGGTCCAGGGAATAAGCAAAGTGGAATGGAAAAGCTGAATGCCAGAGAACATTGGTGTAGGACAGGGGTCCTGTTGACCATCTGATCCAATCACTCTATTTCACAGATGATGGGGAAACAGTGCAACAGGGACAGGATTTCCCCTAACACACAGAAACTGGGAGGCAAGTGTGATATGAGAGTTCTAGTCTAGGATCAGCCACAAATTTCTCCTGACAAACCCCCCTCTCCCTTTGGGTTTTAGCATCTACCAAATCTTCATCCTTCCCAAAGACACCTTGCAGGTCCAGTGTAAGGCTAAATTGACAAAATGAATATGAAAGCAGTACATTGTTAAGTAGCAAAGACCATGTAATTACAGTGGATCATTACATGCTAATAGAGGTGAAAAACCCTGTTTTCAGAATGGCTTAGGTCTTTTTGTGTTTCCTAGGGAAACTGCTCAGCTTGCTTCCTCCAGGGTGTTTTATTTTTTGAGATCTATTCTCTCTACCCTACAGAGCTAACTGACTCTGGCAACTGCAACTGCTTTGGTTCAGATTTGGCTGTGGTCAAGCCTGGGGCTATACCCCACATCATTGCACCCCACAATGATGAGGTTTACCTTCAAGGGAATAATATCAGAATGTAGGGATGGGCTTTCTTCAGAGTCCTTAATTTGGAGTTTATCAAGGGAATTGAAACTTCTCTGTGCCTCACCCTCTGTATTAGGAAAACCAGGGGATTGATATTAGTAACTATAGCTAACATTTAAAAAGTGCTTATTATGCACTCAAGCACTTACACATATGGACTAATTTCATCACACAACTACCCTCTGAGTCAGGGAATGTCTTTAAAATAAAGATGGTAATAATACTTACTTTATAGGGTTTTGGGGAAGATGAAATGAGTAAATACACATAAGTGATTACTTATAGTATTGTCTTGTTAAGAGTCATGGTTCAATAAATATTAGCTATTTGCATAAGTTATTAAAAACAAGATTGTTACTTTTTTGAATTTTTAAAAATTTATTTATCTTAATTGGAGGCTAATTACTTTACATTATTGTATTGGTTTTGCCATACATTGACATGAATCTGCCCCGGGTGTACATGTGTTCCTCATCTTGAACCCCCCTCCCACCTCCCTCCCCATCCCATCCCTCTGGTACATCCCAGTACACCAGCCACGAGCATTCTGTATCATGCATCAAACATGGACTGGTGATTCGTTTCACATATGATAATATACATGTTTCAATGCCATTCTCCCAAATCATCCCACCCTAGCCCTCTCCCACAGAGTCCAAAAGACTGTTCTATACATCTGTGTCTCTTTTGCTGTCTCGCATACAGGGTTATCGTTATCATCTTTCTAAATTCCATATATATGCGTTAGTACACTGTATTGGTGTTTTTCTTTCTGGCTTACTTCACTCTGTATAATAGGCTCCAGTTTCATCCACCTCATTAGAACTGATTCAAATGTATTCTTTTTAATTGCTAAGTAATACTCCATTGTGTATATGTACCACTACTTTCTTATCCATTGGTCTGCAGATGGACATCTAGGTTCCTTCCATGTCTTGGAAGGAAGTGCTGCGATGAACATTGGGGTACACATATCTCTTTCAGTTCTGGTTTCCTCGGTGTGTATGCCCAGGAGTGCGATTGCTGGGTCATATGGCAGTTCTATTTCCAGTTTTACTTTAAAAAGTATTCACAACCTAAGAAGTTGAGAGTTATGTTTTAATTGGGAAATGTTATGTTATAAATGTTATATGTGGGAATTTTTAGGACTTCAAGCCTGGGAGACAGCTTCTCAAGTATCTCTGGGAGAACTAATCTGAGGAGGCGAGGAGAGGAGCCAGGCTATATAGAAGTTTTTCAAAAAGAGGCAGGTAGTCTGAACATCAAAAGGTTACTGTTAGTTAAGGAAAACCAGATAGCCCAAGTTAAGGAATTTAGCAATTTAGCACTTTTCTGTGTATGGGAAGATGCAAGAGTCTGGGTTCACTGAAATCATTCTTTGATATGCACCTGAGCTATCTGGGCTGGTATCCTGTTTCCACATTCTGAGTTTCTCATGACTCACCAAGGGGAGTGATTGTAGTCTGATGGTTACTAGATGGCAGATATTCTTCTTCCTGAGTTCCCTTACCACTCACCAGCTCACATTGGAGGGCTGCAATGGCTGATTACTGGGGCATCCTTGTTTACTGATATGGAAGGAAATATTCCATTCTTCAAAATATAACAAGAAGAGACTGTACCTCAAGTTTGGCATTCAGTTCAGTCTCTCAGCCATATCCGACTCTCCGCAACCCCATGAATCACAGCACGCCAGGCCTCCCTGTCCATCACCAACTCCTGGAGTTCACTCAAACTCATGTCCACAGAGTCGGTGATGCCATCCAGCCATCTCATTCTCTGTCGTCCCCTTATCCTCACGCCCCCAACCTTTCCCAGCATCAGAATCTTTTCCAGTGAGTCAACTCGTCGCATGAGGTGGCCAAAGTATTGCAGTTTCAGCTTTAGCATCAGTCCTTCCAATGAACACCCAGGATTGATCTCCTTTAGAATGGACTGGTTGGATCTCCTTGCAGTCCAAGGGACTCTCAAGAGTCTTCTCCAACACCACAGTTCAAAAGCATCCATTGTTTGGCAATTAGCTTTCTTCACAGTCCAACTCTCACATCCATACATGACCACGGGAAAAAACATAGCCTTGACTAGACGGAACTTTGTTGGCAAAGTAATGTCTCTGCTTTTTAATATACTATCTAGGTTGGTCATAACTTTCCTTCCAAGGAGTAAGCGTCTTTTAATTTCATGGCTGCAATCAGCATCTGCAGTGATTTTGGAGCCCCCAAAAAAAGTCTGACACTGTTTCCACTGTTTTTCCATCTATTTCCCATGAAGTGATGGGACCAGATGCCATGATCTTTGTTTTCTGAATGTTGAGTTTCAAGCCAACCTTTTCACTCTCCTCTTTCACTTTCATCAGGAGGCTTTTGAGTTCCTCTTCACTTTCTGCCATAAGGGTAGTGTCATCTGCATATCTGAGGTTATTGATATTTCTCCCTGCAATCTTGATTCCAGCAGCTAACATTTTAGTGAGGATTAGTAGAGTACAAATTGAGGGAAAAAGGGGAAGAAAGATAAGCATTCTTTACTGTACAGGACTTTATACTTTGCAGAGTGCTTTTCCATATGTAAATTGATTGCAAAACTAATTATCATTATTATTATTTTCATATGATAGACAAGTAACTTGAGGCATGGTTTATCAGAAACAAAATATTGAAGCTGGAGGCAAAATGCCTATTATCAACTTTGTAGCTTGTCGACTGGTGTGACAGAACATACAAATACTTGCTCGTCCGTTTTCATTAAAGATTAAGACTTTTATGGTTTAGAATTGTAATATATCAATTAAAGCTACAGGGATAGTAAGAAAACTATTTCAGTATTCAAGGAAAGTAGGATTTGTATTTTCAGAAAAAGATGGTATGAGGAATGGAAATGCATTTTGTTTAGAGGAAGAAAGTGATTTTTTTCCCTAACGCTGGTTATTTCTATATGGGAACGAAAATACTGGACAAATAAGTATAGATACAAAAAATTACGAGAGGTTTCTAAAAAGGGAGCCCTGAGAAAAGAGTTTTGTACAAAGTCAGGCTGGGAATGCTTATGTTTAATTAAGAAAGTTGTAAAGTAATTAACCTCCAATTAAAATAAATAAATTTAAAAAAATAGAAAAAAAGAAAGTGAATTTAGTTACTGAAGGTAGGCAGGTGTAGGCCTAGAGTTTGGTTTTCTCTCTTTGTTAAGAGATGACAAAATTTTCTTGGAATGTTGAACTACATTTGATAACAGATTGTGAGTTTCCTTGCCTTCTAAATGATCTGTATCTGCATTAAAATATTTTATTGTCACTTCTGCTGAAAAAATAAGTATTGTTTCATACTGATCTATGCTGCTTTTAATATTTGCTCTTTGTTTATTTTATTTTCTTAAAATTTTAATTGGAGGCTAATTACTTTACAATATTGTAGTGCTTTTTGCCATACATTGACATGAATCAGCCATGGGTGTACACGTGTTCCCCATACAGAAGCCCCCTCCCACCTCCCTCCCCATCCTATCCCCCAGGGTCATCTCAGTACACCAGCCCTGACCACCCTATCTCATGCATCGAGCCTGGACTGGTCATCCATTTCACATATGATAATATACATGTTTCAATGCTATTCTCCCAAATCATGCCATCCTCAACCTCTCCCACAGAGTCCAAAAGACTCTTGTATACATCTCTGTTTCTTTTGCTGTCTCACATATAGGGTTACCATTACCATCATTCTAAACTCCATGTATATTCATTAGTATAGTGTATTGGTGTTTTCTTTTCTTGCCTACTTCACTGTGTATAATAGGCTCCAATTTCATCCACCTCATTAGAACTGATTCAAATGTATTCTTCTTATTTATTTTTTAGTGTTAACTATAGATTTTTATTTTGCCTTTTCACAAAATAAAAATCTATAGTTAACACTAAAATAAATAAATAAATAAATAGGTTGGCTTGAAGCTCAGCATTCAGAAAACAAAGAACATGGCATCTGGTCCCATCGCTTCATGGGAAATAGATGGGGTAACAGTGGAAACAGTGGCAGACTTTATTTTTTGTGGCTCCAAAATCACTGCGGATGCTGATTGCAGCCATGAAATTAAAAGACGCTTACTCCTTGGAAGGAAAGTTATGACCAGCCTGGATAGCATATTAAAAAGCAGAGACATTACTTTGCCAACAAAGTCAAGGCTATGGTTTTCCCAGTGGTCATGTATGGATGTGAGAGTTGGACTGTGAAGAAAGCTGATCACCGAAGAATTGATGCTTTTGAACTGTGGTGCTGGAGAAGACTCTTGAGAGTCCCTTGGACTGCAAGGAGATCCAACCAGTCCATTCTAAAGGAGATCAATCCTGGGTGTTCATTGGAAAGACTGATGCTAAAGCTGAAACTTCAATACTTTGGCCACCTCATGCGACGAGCTGATTCACTGGAAAAGACACTGATGCTGGGAAGGATTGGGGGCAGGAGGAGAAGAGGACGACAGAGAATGAGATGGCATCACCGACTTGATGGACATGAGTTTGAGTGAACTCCGGGAGTTGGTGATGGACAGGGAGGCCTGGCATGCTGTGATTCATGGGGGGCAAAGATTCAGACACGACTGAGTGACTGAAATGAACTGAAATGATAGATTTTAAATTTTTTTAATGTAAATTTATTTACTTTAATTGGAGGCCAATTACTTTACAATATTGTAGTGGCTTTGCCATACACTGACATGAATCTGCCACGGGTGTACATGTGTTCTCCATCCTGAACCCCTATCCCACCTCCTTCCCCATCCCATCCCTCTGGGTCATTCCAGTGCACCAAGCCCGAGCACCCAGTCTCATGCATTGAACCTGGAGTGGAGATTTGTTTCACGTATGATAATATACATGTTTCAATGCCATTCTCCCAAATCATCCCACCCTCGCCCTCTCCCACAGAGTCCAAAAGACTGTTCTATACATCTGTGTATCTTTTTCTGTCTCGCATATCAGTCAGTTGAGTCAGTTCAGTTGCTCAGTCGTGTCCGACTCTTTGCAACCCCATGAACCACAGCATGCCAGGCCTCCCTGTCCATCACCAACTCCCAGAGTTCACTCAAACTCATGCCCATCGAGTCGGTGATGTCATCCAGCCATCTCATTCTCTGCCGTCTCCGTCTCCTCCCGCCACCAATCCCTCCCAGCATCAGAGACTTTTCCAGTGAGTCAACTCATCACATGAGGTGGCCAAAGTATTGGAGTTTCAGCTTTTAGCATCAGTCCTTCCAATGAACACCCAGGATTGATCTCCTTTAGAATGGACTGGTTGGATCTCCTTGCAGTCCAAGGGACTCTCAAGAGTCTTCTCCAGCACCACAGTTCAAAAGCATCATTCTTCGGCGATCAGCTTTCTTCACAGTGCAACTCTCACATCCATACATGACCATTGGAAAAACCATAGCCTTGACTAGACGGACCTTGGTTGGCAAAGCACATAGGGTTATTGTTAACAATTTTTAAATTCCATAAATATGTGTTAGTATACTGTATTGGTGTTTTTCTTTCTGACTTACTTCACTCTATATAATAGGCTCCAGTTTCATCCACCTCATTAGAACTGATTAAAATATATTCTTTTTAATGGCTGAATAATATTCCATTGTATATGTGTACCACTGCTTTCTTATACGTTCGCCTGCTGATGGACATCTAGGTTGCTTCCATGTCCTGCCTATTAAAAACAGTGCTGCAATGAACACTGGGGTACACATGTCTCTTTCAATTCTGGTTTCCTAGGTGTGTATACCCAGCAATGGGATTCCTGGGTCATATGGCAGTTGTTTTTCCAGTTTTTTAAGGAATCTCCACAATGTTCTCCATAGTGGTTGCACTAGTTTGCTTTCCCACCAACATTGTAAGTGGGTTCCCTTTTCTCCACACCCTCTCCAGCATTTATTGCTTGTAGACATTTGGATAGCAGCCATTCTGGCTGGTGGGAAATGGTACCTCATTGTGGTTTTGATTTGCATTTCTCTGACAATGAGTGATGTTGAGCACCATTTCACGTGTTTGTTAGCCATCTGTATGTCTTCTTTGGTGAAATGTCTGTTTAATTATTTGGCCCATTTTTTGATTGGGTCATTTATTTTTCTGGAATTGAGCTGCAGGAGATGTTTGTGTATTTTTGAGATTAATTCTTTGTCAGTTGCTTTGTTTACTATTATTTTCTCCCACTCTGAAGGCTGTCTTTTCCCCTCGCTTATAGTTTCCTTTGCTGTGCAAAAGTATTTAAGTTTAATTAGGCCCCATTTGTTTATTTTTGCTTTTATTTCCATTACTCTGGGAAGTGGGTGGTGAGTCTTTTTAATATTTCCACCTTGTTGGGAAGAAGTCTCAAGTTTCCCCTCAGTTTTATCTTATTTCCTCGCTTTTATTTCCAGTATACTGGGAGGTGGGTCATAGAGGATCCTGCTGGGATTTATGTTGGAGAGTGTTTTGCCTATGTTTTCCTCTAGGAGTTTTATAGTTTCTGGTCTTACATTTAGATCTTTAATCCATTTTGAGTTTATTTTTGTGTATGGTGTTAGAAAGGGTTCTAGTTTTATTCTTCTACAAGTGGTTGACAGGTTTTCCCAGCACCACTTGTTAAAGAGAATGTCTTTTCTCCATTGTTTATTCTTGCCTCCTTTGTTGAAGATAAGGTGTCCATAAGTGCATGGATTTATCTCTGGGCTTTCTATTTTGTTCCATTGATCTATATATCTGTCTTTGTGCCAGTACCATACTGTCTTGATGACTGTGGCTTTGTAGTAGAGCCTAAAGTCAGGCAGGTTGATTCCTCCAATTCCATTCTTCTTTCTCAAGTTTGCTCTGGCTATTCAAGGTTTTTGTTGTTTTTTTTTTTTTTTTTGTATTTCCATGTAAATTGTGGAATTATTTGTTCTAGTTCTGTGAAAAATGCCATTGGTAGCTTGATAGGGATTGCATTGAATCTAAAGTTTGCTTTGGGTAGTATACTCATTTTCACTATATTGATTCTTCCAGTCCATGAACATGGTATATTTCTGCATCTATTTGTGTCCTTTTTGATTTCTTTCACCAGTTTTTTATAGTTTTCTATATATAAGTCTTTTGTTTCTTTAGGTATATATATTCTTATGTATTTTATTCTTTTCTTTGCAATGGTGAATGGAATTGTTTCCTTAATTTCTCTTTCTGTTTTCTCATTGTTAGTGTATAGGAATGCAAGGGATTTTTGTGTGTTAATTTTATATCCTGAAACTTTACTATATTCATTAATTAGCTCTAATAATTTTCTGGTGTAGTCTTTAGGGTTTTCTATGTAGAGGATCATGTCATCTGCAAATGGTAAGAATTTTACTTCTTTTCCAATCTGGATTCGTTTTATTTCTTTCTTTTGCTCTGATTGCTGTGGCCAAAACTTCCAAAACTATGTTACATAATAGTGGTGAGAGTGGGCACCCTTGTTTCATTCCTTACTTTAGGGGAAATGTTTTCCATTTTTCACCATTGAGGATAATGCTTGCTGTGGGTTTGTCATATATAGCTTTTATTATGTTGAGGTATGTTCCTTCGATGCCTGCTTTCTGGAGGATTTTTATCATAAATGGGTGTTGAATTTTGTCAAAGGCTTTCTCTGCATCTACTGAGATAATCATATTCTTTTTATCTTTCAATTTGTTAATGTGGTGTATTACATTGATTAGTGGATATTGAAGAATCCTTGCTTCCCTGGGATAAAGTCCACTTGGTCATGATGTATGATATTTTTAATATGTTTTTGGATTCTGTTAGCTTAAATTTTGTTAAGGATTTTTTCATCTATGTTCAAAAGTGATATTAGCCTGTAATTTTCTTTTTTTATGGCATCTTTGTCAGGTTTTGGTATTAGGGTGTTGTTGGCCTCATAGAATGAGTTTGGAAGTTTACCTTCTTCTGCAATTTTCTGGAAGTGTTTGAGTAGAATAGGTGTTAGCTCTTCTGTAAATTTTTGGTACATTTCAGCTTTGATGCCGTCTGGTCTTGGCCTTTTGTTTGATGGAAGATTTTTGATTACAGTTTCAATTTCTGTGCTCGTGATGGATCTCTTAAGATTTTCTATTTATTCCTGGTTCAGTCTTGGAAAGTCGTACTTTTCTAAGAATTTGTCCATTTCTTCCAAGTTGTCGATTTCATTGGCATATAATTGCTGATAGTAGTCTCTTATGAGCCTTTGTATTTCTGTGTTGTCTGTTGTGATCTCTCCATTTTCATTTCTAATTGTGTTGATTTATATTTCTCCATTTGTTTCTTGATGAGGCTGGCTAATGGTTTGTCAATTTTATTTATTTTCTCAAAGCTTTTGGTTTTGTTGATCTTTGCTATGGTCTCTTTTGTTTCTTTTGGATTTATTTCTGCCTGAATTTTTAAGATTTCTTTCCTTCTACTAACCCTAGGGTTCTTCATTTCTTCCTTTTCTAGTTGCTTGAGGTGTAGAGTTGGATTATTTATTTGACATTTTTCTTGTTTCTTGAGGTAAGCTTGTACTGCTATGAACCTTCCCCTTAGCACTGCTTTTAGAGTGTCCTATAGGTTTTGGGTTGTTGTGTTTTTATTTTCATTCATTTCTATGCATATTTTGATTTCTTTTTTGATTTCTTCTATGATTTGGTGGTTATTCAGCAGTGTGTTGTTCAGCCTCCCTATGTTGGAATTTTTAATAGTTTTTCTTCTGTAATTGAGATCTAGTCTTACTGCATCATGGTCAGAAAAGATGCTTGAGATGATTTCAAATTTTTTTTAATTTACCAAGGCTAGATTTATGGCCCAGGATGTGATCTACCCTGGAGAAGGTTCCATGTGCACTTGAGAAAAAGGTGAAATTCATTGTTTTGGGGTGAAATGTCCTATAGATATCAATTAGGTCTAACTGGTCGATTTAATCATTTTGTTTGTGTTTCCTTGTTAATTTTCTGTTTAGTTGTTCTATCCATAGGTGTGAGTGGGGTATTAAAGTCTCCCACTATTATTGTGTTATTGTTAATTTCCCCTTTCATACATGTTAGCATTTGTCTTACATACTGTGGTGTTTCTATGTTGGGTGCATATATATTTATTCTTATTATAACTTCTTCTTGGATTGATCCTTTGATCATTATGTAGTGTCCTTCTTTGTCTTTTTTCACAGCCCCTGTTTTAAAGTCTATTTTATCTGATATGAGTATTGCTACTCCTGCTTTCTTTTGGTCTCTATTTGCGTGCAATGTCTTTTTCCAGCCGTTCACTTTCAGTCTGTATGTGTCCCTCGTTTTGAGGTGGGTCTCCTGTAGACAGCATATATAGGAGTCTTTTTTTTTTTTTTTGTAACCATTCAGCCAGTCTTTGTCTTTTGTCTGTGGCATTTAACCCATTTACATTTAAGGTAATTATTGATAAGTATGATCCCGTTGCCATTTACTTTTTTGTTTTGGGTTCGAGTTTATACACCCTTTCTCTGTTTCCTGTCTAGAGAAGATCTTTTAGCCTTTGTTGGAGAGCTGGTTTGATGGTGCTGAATTCTCTCAGCTTTTGCTTGCCTGTAAAGCTTTTGATTTCTCCTTCATGTTTGAATGAGATCCTTGCTGGGTACAGTAATCTGGGCTGTAGGTTATTTTCTTTCATCACTTTAAGTATGTCCTGCCATTCCCTTCTGGCCTGAAGAGCTTCTATTGATAGATCAGCTGTTATCCTTATGGGGATCCCCTTGTGTGTTATTTGTTGTTTTTCCCTTGCTGCTTTTAATATTTCTTCTTTGTGTTTTATCTTTGTTAATTTGATTAATTTGTTTCTTGGGGTGTTTTGCCTTGGGTTCATTCTGTTTGGGATTCTCTGGGTTTCTTGGACTTGGGTGACTATTTCCTTCCCCATTAAAATGTTTAGGGAATTTTTCAACTATTATCTCCTCAAGTATTTTCTCATGGTCTTTCTTTTTGTCTTCTTCTTCTGGGACTCCTATGATTCGAATGTTGGGATGCTTACCATTGTCCCAGAGGTCTTTGAGATTGTCCTCATTTCTTTCCTATCTTCTGCCTCTGTAATTTTACTGTTGGTTCTCTCCAGAGTGGTTTTGATCTCATTTATTGCATTATTCATTATATATTGACTCTTTTTTATTTCTTCTAGGTGCTTGTTAAACAGTTCTTGCATCTTCTCCATCCTTGTCTCCAGGCTGTTTATCTGTAACTCCATTTTTTTTTTCAAGATTTTGGATCATTCTCACTATCATTGTTCGGAATTCTTTATCAGATAGATTCCCTGTCTCTTCCTCTTTTGTTTGGTTTGGTGGGCATTTATCCTGTTCTTTTACCTGCTAATTATTTCTCTGCCTTTTCATCATGTTTGTATTGCTGTTTTTGGGGTGGCCTTTTCATATTCTGGCAGTATGTGGTTCCTCTATATTGTGGAGTTTCCACGCTGTGCATGGGGTTGGACAGGTGGCTAGTCAAGTTTTCCTGGTTAGGGAAGCTTGTATCGGTGTTCTGGTGGGTGGAGCTGGATTTCATCTCTCTGGAGTGCAATGAAGTGTCTAGTAATGAGTTATGAGATGTCAATGGTTTTGGTGTGACTTTGGGCAGCCTGTATATTGAAGCTCAGGGCTATGTTCCTGTGTTGCTGGAGAATTTGCGTGGTATGTCTTGCTCTGGAACGTCTTGGCCCTTGGGTGGTGCTTGGTTTCAGTGTAGTTATGGAGGTTTTTGGATGAGCTCCTATTGATTAATGTTCCCTGAAGTCAGGAGTTCTCTGTTGTTCTCAGGATTTGGACTTCAGCCTCCTGCTTCTAGTTTTCAGTCTTATTCTTACAGTAGCCTCAAGACTTCTCCATCTCCTTTTGAAGGCAATGGGCTGCCTTTCTGGGTGCTTGGTGTCCTCTGCCAGCATTCAGAAGTTGTTTTGTGGAATTCACTCAGCGTTCAAATGTTCTTTTGATGAATTTGTGGGGGAGAAAGTGGTCTCCCCGTCCTATTCCTCCACCATCTTAGGACCACCCCGAAATGTATTCTTTTTAATGGCTGAGTAATAGTCTGTTGTGTATATGTACCACAGTTTTCTTATCCATTCATCTGCTGATAGACATCTAGATTGCTTCCATATCCTGGCTACTATAAACAGTGTTGTGATGAACATTGGGGCACATGTGTCTCTTTAAATTCTGGTTTCCTCGGTGTGTATGCCAAGCAGTGGGATTGTTGGGTCATAAGGCAGTTCTATTTCCAGTTTTTTAAGGAGTCGCCACATTGTTCTCCATAATGGCTGTACTAGTTTGCATTCTCACCAACAGTGTAATAGGGTTCCCTTTTCTCCACACCCTCTCCAGCATTTATTGCTTGTAGACATTTGGATAGCAGCCATTCTGGCTGGTGGGAAATGGTACCTCATTCTGGTTTTGATTTGCATTTCTCTGACAATGAGTGATGTTGAACATCTTTTCATGTGTTTGT
The DNA here is from genome assembly GCF_049115385.1 of Moschus berezovskii. Taxonomy (NCBI): domain Eukaryota; kingdom Metazoa; phylum Chordata; class Mammalia; order Artiodactyla; family Moschidae; genus Moschus; species Moschus berezovskii. Next base: position 45,636,439 of record NC_142488.1, on the reverse strand, counting down.
TAGCCATCTATATGTCTTCTTTGGAGAAATGTCTGTTTAGTTCTTTGGCCCATTTTTTGATTGGGTCATTTATTTTTCTGGAATTGAGCTGCAGGAGTTGCTTGTATATTTTTGAGATTAATTCTTTGTCAGTTGCTTTGTTTGCTATTATTTTCTCCCACTCTTAAGGCTGTCCTTTCCCCTTCCTATAGTTTCCTTCGTTGTGCAAAAGTATTTAAGTTTAATTCGGCCCCATTTGTTTATTTTTGCTTTTATTTCCATTACTCTGGGAGGTGGGGAGGTGAGTCTTTTTAATATTTCTGCCTTGTTGGGAAGAAGTCTCTAAAGTTCTCCTCAGTTTTATCTTATTTCCTTGTTAATCAACCTAATTAACATTAATTATCTTAATGTTTTATTTGCATCTGTAAGACCCATTATGGTAAAGCTGATTTATTTTTTTTTGTTTTAAAGTAAGGAAGTTCTTAGGTTAAATATATATATACACACATATATATCACACATACTAGCAAAGTAATGCTCAAAATTCTCCAAGGCAGACTTGAACAGTACATGAACCATGAACTTCCAGATGTTTGAGCTGGATTTAGAAAAGGTAGAAGAATCAGAGTTCAAATTGCCGAGATCTGTTGGTGCATAGAAAAATCAAGATAATTCCAGAAAAACTTCTACTTCTGCTTAACTGATTATGCTAAAGCCTTTGACTGTGTAGAGCACAACAAAGTGTGAAAAAATTTTCAAGAGATTGGAATACCAGACCTCCTTCACCTGCCTCCTGACATACCTGTATGCAGGTCAAGAAGCAACAGTTAGAACCGGAAATGCAGAGGTTAATATTCAGCAGCCTGTTGCTCTGGCTAAACCATGAGAAAAACACCATGGGGAAAGAATAAAAGCAAAATATAGCAATACAGTATAATCTAAACAAAAGTACATCATGTTGATTAGTTGGGGCCGTCAAGCCCTGCAACGCTAAGGGAAAACATAGTGTGGACCTTGGAATGCCAGGTCAGCACAAGTTCAGAATGCTGCTTGTGCACACACGAAGATGTTTTCCCAAGGCGTATGTGGGTCTCTGACCTCCAGCTGGGTGATACCACTTCTATAAGAAAATAACAAAGATAGTTCAAAGTAATCAATAAAATGAAAGACAAGACTGGGGACACCGGAGGCTGACTTCATTGTAGCACAACAGATACTTTCTGCTTGCCAAGACACTAAATAAAAGTGTTGTGACGCCAAGGAATGGGGCTCCTGATCCAAGAGGTCTTTAGTCCCCCAGTCCCATCTTTAAAGCTTTAATTCCGTCTCTAGCTTCTTTTTCCCAGACTGTGCATTGACCACTTTTGATCGCTATTTGCTGCACTGATCACAGCAAGTGGTGCCCAACATGGAGCTCCAAAGTGAAGGATTGCCAAGAGCAAAGCTAAAGATGAAATATCAGTGCAGGGTCCTGAAGAAGAGTGGGCTGAGGCCTCTGAAAATGCCCCTTTGCATTAAGTAATACTCTCTCAGGTATTGAAACTGGGGTTAAGCATGGGAAATTCAGAAATCTCAGAACGATACCAGCCATATATATGTCTCTTAAGGCAGCTTTTAAAAATGGGGGTGAGGGGGTAAAAAAAAAATAAGTGACGGCCGGCTATTGGAACTTTAATGAACCATTGTTAAACATTGCTCATGATTCCCTTCTTTCGGTACTTTAAATTGTACTGTATTGCTATAATTTGCTTTTATTCTTTTCCCATGACTTAGCCAGAGCAACAGGTGGCCTATTATTAACCCCTACACCTTACCTGCCTCCTGAGAAATCTGTATGCAGGTCAAGAATCAACTGTTAAAACCAGACATGGAACAACAGACTGGTTGGGAAGGAGTACATCAAGGCTGTAAATTGTCACCGTGCTTATTTAACTTTTATGCAGAGTACATCATGAGAAATGCTGGACAGGATGAAGCACAAGCTGGAATCAAGATTGCCAGGAGAAATACCAATAACCTCAGATACACAGGTGATACCACCCTTATGGCAGAACGTGAAGAGCCTCTTGATGAAAGTGAAAGAGGAGAGTGAAAAAGCTGGCTTAAGACTCAACATGCAAAAAACATGGCATCTGGTCCCATCACTTCATGGCAAATAAGTGGAGAAACAATGGAAACAGTGACAGACTTTATTTTCTTGGGCTCCAAAATCACTGCAGATGGTGACTTTAGCCATGAAATTAAAAGATGCTTGCTCCTTCGAAGAAAAGCTATGACCAACCTAGACAGCACATTAAAAAGAAGAGACATTACTTTGCCGACAAATTTCCATCTAGTCAAGGCTATGGTTTTTCCAGTAGCCATGTATGGATGTGAGAGTTGGACTATAAGGAAAGCTGAGAAATCAAGAATTGATGCTTTTGAACTGTGGTGTTGGAGAAGACTCTTGAGAGTCCCTTGGACTGCAAGGATATTCAACCAGTCCATCCTAAAGGAAATCAGTCATGAATATTCATTGAAAGGACTGATGCTGAAGCTGAAACTCCAATACTTTGGCCACCTGATGAGAAGAACTGACTCATTGGAAAAGACCCTGATGTTGGGAGGGATTGGGGGGCAGGAGGAGAAGAGGACAACAGAGAATGAGATGTTTGGATGGCAACACCAACTCAATGGACTTGAGTTTGAGTCAACTCTGGCAGTTGGTAATGGACAAGGATGTCTGGTGTGCTCCAGTCCATGGGGTCACAGAGTTGGACACGACTGAGTGAATGAACTGACTGATATATATATATATATATGGAGAGGTGGGCAGGGTACTCCCTGAGTGAGTAAGACTGCCTCCCACTGCTTGTGGGTTCTGCTATCCAGTCCTTAAAGGACACTTGAAAAGGAAGAGGAAAGTCCAAAATGAGTACTACATCAAGGTGTTTCTGAATGCACCAAATTGTGAAGTTGATGCTGTTGCAGCCCCAATTTGGCAGCCAGTAGTATATTTTCCTTAAAGACATTATAGGCTATGGATAGTGTAACCTTAATTCAGAATGTGCCTTAGTAAAAGTACAGTTGGCTGACTTTCATCTTGTTTTTCTTAGCCTCTGACCGCTTTAGAGGCCCCTACCCCTGTCCTCTTAGCTTAAAGCTGCTTAGTTCTGGTATCCCTCCAAGCTCAGTTTCCAAAAGGCTGCGTCCTCCTGAATTGCATAGAATTTTGCAAGATCTTCAAGTCCTAACCCTCAGTACCTGTGAATGTGACCTTATTTGGGAATAGGGTGTTTGTAGATGCAGTCAAGTTAAAATGGCATCATACTGGATTAGTGTGGGCCCTAATCCAATGACTGATGTGTTTATGAGAATTGAGAAATTTGTACAATAACACAAAGACACAGGGAAGAAGACCATGGAATGACTGATACAAAGGTTGGAGTAATATACCTGCAAGCCAAGGAATTCCAAGGATTGCTGAGAGGTACCATGAGCTAGGAGGCAAGGAAATATTCATCCCTGGAGTGTTCATAGAGAGCATGTCCTTGCTGATACCTTGATTTCAACCTTCCAGCCACCAGAGCTGTGAGAAGAAATTCTGGTTGTTTAAGCCACTCAGTTTGTGGTGATTTGTTATGGCAGCCTTAATACAATGTATACTCCTCCAACTAGAGCTCTGGCCCCAGGTACAACCTGGAAAGCGATTTAATTAGGTTAATCAATATGGAGGTCTGTTTTCATCCTCACAGAGAATGGTAAACCCCTACCGCAAAATGATGTTGAAATTAGTGGAGTGTCAGTAGTTGTTACCAGAGAAGTGAAGATGTTCAGATCATATAAAGAGGATTTAGGGGCAAGTATCCCCAAAATCTTACTGTAGAATTTGACTTCATGCTCTGTGGGTATCTCCCCTTCCCTTTATCCAAAATCAAAAGAATTAAATGATCGAACCCCTTCCATTTCTGGGGCTCAGTTTTTTTCCCATCTGTTTAATGAGGGGGTTAGATTGTATGACCATAAGCGGCTTTCCAGCTCTAACAATTTATGGATCTAGGAGACAGAGTTAGTTAGGATTTAAGGAGAATTATAAAAAGCAACCTTGAGACCATGTCTAAGGATTCATACACATTTAGTACAGTAACTTGTACCTTCTACTGCTTTATTTTCAGTACTACCCAGTGGCTTTTGTTGTGCCTAAGAATTAACTGACTTTGATAACTTGTCTCAGCCCTTGGAATCTGGGTTACGAATTTGGCGGAGAACCTTACCCGTGTTGACCTAAAACAAATAGACTGCTAGATATTTCTCCAGCAAAGATGGGTTTCTTGGAAAGCTGCAAAGAAATGCAATTCATGGTCTTCAACTTTGGCAGGCCATGTATATGTCCTTGCACAGAAAGGGAAGGAGAACTCTTTTATACAGGAGAAAAGAAAGTTGGGAAGGCTATAGTAAATAAAGAGTCCATGGCTTTTCATTGGCTGAGTTCTTGCCAGGAAAGAATATGAGTCTTTCCTCTTCTTTTTGAGTTTTGCTATTGTTTCCAAACCAAACTTGGCCTACTCACCTGATGGGCAGCAAAGCCAATCTACTGACACTAGGTGGTGGGGAAGGAAAGTGCTAGGTCAATTTTCTCTCCCTTGGTTCTTATCTTGTCATAGCAAAGAATTTAAATGACAGAACAGGATAGCTCGGGGAGGCAAGGTTTATTGAGCAAGCAGTAAGCAGTACACTCTCGAGACATGAGAGCAGGCCAAACCCTGCAGGAGTGGCCCCATTCAATCTTGGCTTTCATTTTTATATCACTTTTACCCTCCCCTGGGTGGTACCTGGGGCTTAATTGCTTGTGCCCTATGAAAATGAGGCATGAGCCTGAGACCAAACAGGGAAGCGGATGTGCCAGGTATGTTTTCCCAGCAAAAGTCTTCAATCAGTTCTACAGTTCTCCTTTTTTTTTCTTTGTTCACACTCTGTGTGTGTGTGATCTCCTAGTCATCACTTCCTCTGACTGCAATTTTGGACCCTTTTCTTCCTACTCTAACTGCCTAACATGCCCCCCTCAAGAGATGGGAGGCCCAATTCTTTGGGAGTAGGGGCACCAAGATCTCTCTGACTATTTCCTGCTGAGCTGTGGTGGCAAGGGGTGTTGAGCCTACCCCTTTTGTTATTCTTAGGCCTTGGGGTCCTCAGGGTCTGGGTGACAGTGTTATCTAAGGGCAAGTGATAGATACCATCAGTATTTATCTGTAGTTCTGTGTATCCGCTCTGTAGCATTATGGCATTTTGTAATTCGGTTACCTGGGCAGAAATAAAATGAGTTAAGCAGTTGATAATGCATGGAACAACCATGAGCAGAATTAGTATGGTGACAACAGGGATCAGCAGGGGCAGTAGCCAACTCCAAATCCCTCCTTTCCAAGAGAAGATCCCAAAGAGGGACTGGAGCCAATCTGGAGGTGCCCCTGCTCAATCATTAAGATCTTGGGTGATTTATATGATCTTTTTGAAGACTGAAAAGCTTTCTTCAACTTTGATTGAGGTGTTAACTCCAAAACAGCAAGTCTCATTCAGGATGGCACAGGTTTCTCCTTTTTCTGCATTCAAAAGATCTAGAGCCTGCCTATTTTGGAGTGCCACCCCTGCCAAGCTGTCAATAGACTTTTGGGAGTAGGGGCACCAAGATCTCTCTGACTATTTCCTGCTGAGCTGTGGTGGCAAGGGGTGTTGAGCCTACCCCTTTTGTTATTCTTAGGCCTTGGGGTCCTCAGGGTCTGGGTGACAGTGTTATCTAAGGGCAAGTGATAGATACCATCAGTATTTATCTGTAGTCACTAATACTGTGTCACTATTGAGGGTGATGTTTGGCATGAGGGATGTGTTCTCATTAGTTGACAAATGGTGTTTCAGAAGGTGAGTGAAATGATATTAAGAGGGTGTGCAAGGAATGGTTAGTGTAGCATGGTCTTATTCATCATCCATTTCCACAATCTTGGTCAGGGTTTCAGAGATTTGTTCCCCATACATTCCCCAGATCCTCCCCCAATCTCAACTCAGATAGACGTATATAATTGTTTGTGGGCATCTGCAAACCAGGCTCCATTATTATTGTTAGGGAAGTTATTGGTATTGTTGTAGGTCTAGTATCCATACACTGTGCCACTTGTTTTCCAATTTTGGGGAAGAAGGTTCCATTTCCAGCCCCAAGGATTGGTGGTTAGACTTTCACATCAGGTAATTCTTTCTGAAGTGTGTCCTGGGAAGCTTTTAGCTTTAGCATATTTGAATCTAGCAACCCAGAGTTGAGAGTTCAGTAGCTCCATAGTCCAGTTACAGTGGAAGGATGAGTTAAGTGCCCCAATGAAGAGATCACTAGACATCTTTATGAGTGGTTTTTCATCTCACCAAGGGTAACTCACAAAGCATAAGGGCATGATGCCAGATATTGCTTCAACTTCCCCGACCTTTAAAATATTTTTTCTTTCTGAGTTAACTCATTTAGGTTTTGCAGAATTGAGAGTGGAACCTAACCAACTCCCATTGACTTGTGTTAGGTTGGCAAAGGGTACAGTAATGGCCAATAGGTAGCACTCAAGCAAGTTACCATTGGCAAAATTTTGTTTTATGGCCAGATCAGGCCATAAATCATACCCAACAGTGAGATTTGTTCAGGCGCTTGGTGACCTTGGTGATGGCCAGTCTTAAAGGATGTATCTATGAATAGCCTAAGCCAGCCAGACAGACAAGAAAGAGGTGTCACATCATGGTGTCTAAGGCATGAGACTTATGGGGTCTGAGTATAACAAATATGGAAAGAGTTTCCCTGGAAAAGAAAATCAAGAGGGTAACTGTAATAAAGTATAGGCGGAGCAGCAGGCTTAACCTGAGAAATTCAATTTCCTGAATATTCATCTGAATGGCACTAATCTGTAGTCTTGAATAGATATCAGAGGTCTCCCAGAGGTTCGCAGGTGAACTGAGCATCTTCTTTTTCCTTCTACAGCTTGACTCGAGAGTGGTGAATCTAGGAGTTGTGTCCTGGTACCTTGACTGCTGTAGTAATAAAAAAGTAGGGTATGGGACCTTCCATGTAGGAGGAAGTTGAGACCCTTGAGACTCATCTTTCCGAACTTTGCTTAGCACCTGGGTCCCAAGAGCATACAAAGGTGACTATTTGAGCTCCTTTGAGTCCTGATTATTTGCCCATAAGCACATCTCTCACTGAAATTGCCCAATAGTCATAGCATAGGAACAAAGGGCTTGGGTTTCTGGGTCTAGGAGGAGGTCATTTACATAGACAAAGGATCTCCCATATAATGTCTCACAGTTGCTAAGACTGACTTGTTTTCTAAGTACAATGTGAGTGCTAAAGAGCTAAATATAGGGCCTTTCTCCACCCCAAAGAGGTCTATTGGATTCTTTCTTATTGCTATTTTTATAAATTGGTTGACTCTCTCTACTTTTCCTGAGGACTGAGGTCTCCAGGCATAGTGTAGGTAATAGTTTATATCTAGAGCTTTTTGTTTGTTTGTTTGTTTGTTTTTATTTATTTTTTAAAAATTATTTATTTTAATTGGCGGCTAACTATTTTACAAAATTGTAGTGGTTTTTGTCATACATTGACATGAATCATCCATGGGTGTACATGTGTTCCCCATCTTGAACCCCCTCCCACCTCCCTTTCCATCCCATCCCTCAGGTCATCCCAGTGTGCCAGCCCTGGGGACCCTGTCTCATGCATCAAACCTGCACTGGTGATCTATTTCACATATGATAATATACATGTTTCAATGCTATTCTCTTAAATCATCCCACCCTTGCCTTCTCCCACAGAGTCCAAAAGTCTGTTTTTTTACATCTGTGTCTCTTTTGCTGTCTCGCATATAGGGTCATCGTTACCATCTTTCTAAATTCCATATATATATATATATATATATTAATATACTGTTGCAGTACCCAGGCTTCTCATTGCAGTGGCTTCTCCTGCTGTAGAACATGGGCTCTAGAGTGCCTGGGCTTCGATAGTTGTGGCACATGGGCTCAGTAGTTGTGGTTCCCAGGCTCTAGAGCATACGCTCAATAGTTATAGTTCACAGGCTTAGTTGCTCCATGGAATATGGGATCTTCCCAGACCAGGGAACCTATGTCTCCTGAATTGGCCAGCAGATTCTTTACCACTCTGCCACCAGGGAAGCCCCAAGAACATGTTCTTAGAGATGAAAAGGAAGTTTGGAGGGCTATAGTAAACAAAAAGCCCTCGGCTTTTCATTGACTTAGTCCTTGATAAGAAGGGCTTCCCCAGTAACTCAGATGGTAAATAATCTGCCTGCAATGCAGGAGATCCCTGGTTGGGATCCCTGGGATTTGATCCCTGGGTGGGGAAGATCCCCTAGAGAAGGGAATGGCAACCCACTCCAATATTCTTTCCTGGAGAATCTCCTGGATAAAGGAGCCTGGTGGGCTATAGTCCATAGGGTTGCAAAGAATTAGATATAACTGAGTGACTAACAGTTTCACTTCACTTGCTAGGAAAGAACTCTTCTTCTTGTTGGGCTCTGCTATCATTACAGGTCCTAAGAGCTCCCCGTTCTGATCTCTGGACTTTGTTTATTTTTTCTTTTTAACTTTTCATTTTGTATTGGAGTATAGTCAATGTTGCAATAATTTCTGGTGAATAGCAAAGAGACTCAGACATACATATACATGTAGCCATTCTTCCCTAAACTCCCCTCCCATACAGGATGTCTAATGAGGTGGATGAACCTAGAGCCTATTATACAAAGTGAAGTAAGTCAGAAAGAGAAAGACAGATACTGTATATTAATGCATGTATGGACTTTATTTAATTGAAGTTTTTATTAGTTTTTTACACTTGTTCCATCCAAATTGTTAACTTCTCTCCACATCCAATCTTCTCAGGGATGAATAGTACAGGTGAAAGAAACCTGTACTATGTTCATGTGACTTACGGATATTAAGAGGGAACTTTAAGAATGTCAACTCAAAGAACTATTTATCTTTTCTGGTCTGTAGTTAGATAGACCTACAATTTAGTAGTTGTGAGACTGTGGGCAACTCATTTATTTTTTCTGACCCTTGGTTTCCGTATTGTAAAATGGGCTACTAGCTACCTTATGGAGTAGTTATGAAGACTGAATGAGACAATATGCATAAATATACTCAGCAGGGTATCTAATACATAATATTGTGCTATACAGTTATTTCATAGATGTTAGTTACTTCCCTCTTTTTCCACTTGGAGGTCAGGATTTTGGAAAAGAAAGGTTGGGATAAAAAACAGATGGTTATGTTGATATCAAAGGAGAGGACTTGGTCTTAGCTAAAATGTGCTCTGGCAAGAGAAAGTTTGTCTTTCTTTCAATCATTGTCTCTCACTCTCTCATTCTCATTTTTGTGCTTTACATGCATTACCTCATTTTTGAATCCTAATAATTCTGCAAGTTAGGTGTTATCACAATCCCTTTTATGTAGTTGAAGAAACTGATACTTAGAGAGATAAATTAACTTGCCCCAGGCCTCACATTGAGTAAAGGTTAAAGTTTATAGCAGATGCAGAATCCTCACTTCCTCCATCTTAATAGTAACCAAACACACAAAAAATGCCTAAGAAAGAGTAAACAAACAGATACTATTTTCTTTAAATAGGTTAGTTTATTTTCCTTTTCTACACTCCTTGATGTCTTTTAAGCTCTTTGTATTTGGATCTTTGATCACATTTATTGATAATACATAGTAACCCTGCCTGAATTTGGAGGCTGGATCAGATGATATTTCAGATTGGAAGTTCTTTTGTTTAAGCAAAGTGTTGGCCCACACCCCAACCCCATGAGTAACTGATCCTGAACAGTTTTCTTTGCAGACTTTCCTTCCCCCAGCTGAACCATCACCAAGGACTGCACCACTCAAAATCCTTCTGGAAAAATGCCATTCTCTGTCCATCTCACAGAGCATCCCCATGGAGCTGGATCAAGTGGGTTGGAGGAGATCCAGGAAGCTTTGCACAGGTAAGCCTTTCATGCCCTTTTTTTTTTCTTGAGGTGGGACATGCTTGGCAGGCCTCATGAACAGACAGATTGTGTTGACATTACCCTACTTCTCTGACAACTCTTTCCCCCAGTTCCCTAGTACTCTTCCTCATTGGCACTTGAAAATTCACATTAGCAATGACAAGGTATCAATTTTTCCCTCTCCATGCTCTTCTTTTCTTATTTGAGGCCTTTAATCTCAATACACTCAAATATCCCATCTTGCTAAAGCCTTATTTCCCCCCCCAGACCCTCTATACCCAGTACCTTCCAGGTCTCATAAACTCTAGTTCCCCCTCTTCACCATTTTCATGGTACTCCTATATACACCTTCCTCCTGGTGTCAAATGGACTAGTCCCATTGTTCCCACCTCCCATGGTGTCATTCTAGCCCTGTCTCTCTTGCATCTTGCTTAGAATTACTCTCTGTGGGTCCAAATCCTTCCCTGTTTTGCTGACCACTGACCATGGAAAGCCCCTCAAGGCTCAAGGCAACTTCATTTACCTCACTCAAAACAGATTTCCCCCAACCAAAACCAGTTACCTCCTAGAACTTCAGGGTATACCCTTTCTAACTCAGGCCACTGACCCTGCCTGCTAGACTGTTGTCACTTGCAAGTAAAGCTCCATCTTTTGGTACAACTGGGAGAATCCATGCTCTCTTACCCATGGGCCTTAGACCACACACAAACAGTCTCCTAACAGACCCCACCACCAGTCATTTTTATAGCAACATAATTTGCATGAATACTAAGGATACACAAGATTTCATAACATTCCTTTCCAAAGTTTTCTATAGTGTCTACAAGCTCTGGGAACCTTGATCCTAGTTGTCTACGAGCCAAAGATTCCCTCAATCCCAAAAGATCTGTTGTTGCTCTGAACTGGCCACTTCTTTTATATTATCTTCAATTCATGTGTGGAGAACATGTGGGATGCTTTGACTTGGAGCTTATTTCCAACCCTGCGATTCCTTGCCAGAATTTCATTAAGGTAGGAGCCAAAGAAATTGCAAACTTGGATCTTTTGTAGCATCATATCCCTCAGAAACCCCCAGAAGCCAGCAAGGTGGTGAAAGGAAAGAGTGAAGAATTCTGAAGGGAGATAATCCTTCACTGTCAAAACTAAGAAGGTCCTTAGAGGTTGCTGAGTTCAGTTCAGTACAGTTCAGTCGCTTAGTCATGTCCGACTCTTTGCAACCCCATGAATCACAGCACGCCAGGCCTCCCTGTCCATCACCAATTCCCGGAGTTCACTCAAACTCATGTGCATCGAGTCGGTGATGCCATCCAGCCATCTCATTCTCTGTCATCCCCTTCTCCTCCTGCCCCCAATCCCTCCCTGCATCAGAGTCTTTTCCAGTGAGTCAACTCGTCGCATGACGTGGCCAAAGTATTGCAGTTTCAACTTTAGCATCAGTCCTTCCAATGAACACCCAGGATTGATCTCCTTTAGAATGGACTGGTTGGATCTCCTTGCAGTACAAGGGACTCTCAAGAGTCTTCTCCAGCAACACAGTTCAAAAGCATCAATTCTTCGGCGATCAGCTGTCTTCATAGTCCAACTTTTACATCCATACATGACCACGGGAAAAAACATAGCCTTGACTAGACGGACCATTGTTGGCAAAGTAATGTCTCTGCTTTTTAATATACTATCTAGGTTGGTCATAACTTTCCTTCCAAGGAGTAAGCGTCTTTTAATTTCCTGGCTGCAATAAGCATCCGCAGTGATTTTGGAGCCCCAAAAAATAAAGTCTGACACTGTTTCCACTGTTTCCCTATGAAATAATGGGACCAGATGCCATGATCTTTGTTTGCTGAATGTTGAGCTTCAAGCCAACCTTTTCACTCTCCTCTTTCATTTTCATCAAGAGGCTTTGAGTGCCTCTTCACTTTCTGCCATAAGGGTGGTGTCATCTGCATATCTGATGTTATTGATATTTCTCCTGGTAATCTTGATTCCAGCTTGTGCTTGTTCCAGCCCAGCTTTCCTCATGATGTACTCTGCATATAAGTTTAATAAGCAGGGTGACAATATACAACCTTGACGTACTCCTTTTCCTATTTGCAACCAGTCTGTTGTTCCATGCCCAGTTCTAACTGTTGCTTCCTGACCTGCATACACATTTCTCAAAAGGCAGGTCAGGTGGCCTGGTATTCCCATCTCTTTCAGAATTTTCCACAGTTTGTTGTGATCCACACAGTCAAAGGCTTTGGCATAGTCAATGAAGCAGAAATAGATGTTTTTCTGGAACTCTCTTGCCTTTTTCATGATCCAGAGGATGTTGGCAATTTGATCTCTGGTTCGGCTGCCTTTTCTAAAACCAGCTTGAACATCTGGAAGTTCACGGTTCGCATATTGCTGAAGCCTGGCTTAGAGAATTTTGAGCATGACTTTACTAGCGTGTGAGATGAGTGCAATTGTGCAGTAGTTTGAGCATTATTTGGCATTGCCTTTCTTTGGGATTGGAATGAAAACTGACCTTTTCCAGTCCTGTGGTCACTGCTGAGTTTTCCAAATGTGCTGGCATATTGAGTGCAGCACTTTCACAGCATCATCTTTCAGGGTTTGAAATAGCTCCACTGGAACTCCATCACCTCCACTAGCTTTGTTCGTAGTGATGGTTTCTAAGGCCTACTTGATTTCACATTCCAAGATGTCTGGCTCTAAGTGAGTAATCACACCATCGTGATTACCTTGGTTGTGAAGATCTTTTTTGTACAGTTCTTTTGTGTATTCTTGCCACCTGTTCTTTATATCTTCTGTTTCTGTTAGGTCCTTTAGATATGCTTAATGACTGAGACAGGTGTTAGAAGACCTGAGTTCTCTTTCTGGTTTTCTTTCTTTTTTTTTTTTTTAATTGAAATGTGGTCAATTTAGAGTATTATGTTAGTTTCATGGGCATGTCATAGCGATTCAGTATTTTTGCTGATTATATTCCATTATAGGTTATGGGTAAGATAGTAGGTATAACTACCTATACTACATAGTATATCCTTGTTGCTTATCCATTTTATATATAATAGTTTATATTATTAAAAATTTCATTTTTCTAGCCAATAAATGGAATAAATGCGCAAATTCCAAAACAGTTGCAATATAGACTATTTCACAACATTTTAAATCTACTTAGTAGTCCATTTTTGCATTTTGTCTCTTGTAAGCAAATACACTAGATTAAAACAACAGCACCCTTAACCCCAAGTTCAGTGCCTGGCTATTTCCAATATTTATTTTGAGGACAAAATAAAGCAGAGGCAATTACTTTTCTTGAACATTTTATTTCCATTCAGAGCTTAGCAATTACTTTAGCTTCACATTATTCTTTCATAAATGATAACCAAATGGCCTATATAAGTGGTTAGAATCATAAAACTATTGTAAGCCAAGTCATGGTATATATATATAAATTTAAAATAAAATGACAACTATACTGGTACATATTTGTTTTGAACCCTACCAAATTATGCCAAAATAACAAGCTTTATTAAAGAATGAGTTACTTGGGTAGACAGGGGGATGAAGAGTTATATCATCAAAAATTATTAGGAAAATGGTAGGCCAAAAAAAAAAAATTCTACAATTTTAACCAAATAAAGGAGGAAAGAAAAGTACAACATTGGGGTGATAACAATTCAGGAAAACACATTCACCATCCATCACAGACTTGCTCACCACATCAAGAGCACAGCACCAGGCTCTTCAGGCATTGCTACTCTCCCACTAAGTTTCTTTATGTGGAACATAAACCTACATTTATGGTAACAACAGGATTTTATACTGCTCTTTAATCTCACAGCAAAAAAAAAAAACAGGAAAAATTTGTTAGGGCCAGACTGAACCTCAGACCATGTCTTTCAGACCACGTGTGTCTATTAATCTCATACTCCTAATTTATCCCTCTCTCCTTAACTCTCTTCTTTGGCAATCACAATCTTATTTTCTATATCTGTGAGTCTGTTTCTGTTTTGCATATTGATTTACTTTAATTTTATTTTATATTTTACCTGCAATTTGTAGCATATAGTACATTCTTTCTCTGACTTATTAGACTAAGCATATTATTCTCTAGGTGCATCCACATTGCTGCAAATGTCAATATTTCATTATTTCTGTGGCTTCAGGATCTTTTGTGGTTCCATATACATTTTGGGAGTGCTTCCCTCATAGCTCAGTTGGTAAAGAATCTGCCTGCAATGCAGGAGACTCCGGTTCAATTCCTGGGTCAGGAAGATCCACTGGAGAAGGGATAGGCTTCCCATTCAGTATTCTTGGACTTCCCTTGTGGCTCAGCAGGAAAAGAATCCACCTGCAATGTGGGAGACCTGGGTTCAGTCCTTGGTTGAGAAGATCCCTGGGAGAAGGGAAAGGCTACCCACTCCAGTATTCTGGCATGGAGAATTCCATGGACTGTATAGTCCATGGGGTCACAAAGAGTAGGACACAACTGAGCAACTTTCACTTCACATACATTTTGGGATAATTTGTTATAGTTTTGTGAAAAATGTCATGAGTATTTTGGTAGGGATTACTTTACGTCTGTAGATTGCTTTGGGGAGTATGGCCATTTAAACAGTATTACTTCTTACAGTTCAAGAGCACTGGATATCTTTCCATCCCTTTTATCATCTCCAATTTCATTCATTAATATTATAGTTTTCAGAGTGTAGGTTTTTCAACTCCTTGGTTAAGTTTCCTTCTGTGTAGCTTTATGTGATTTTTAAATGCTACTTTAAAAAAATTTTCTCTTTCCGATATTTCTCCCCATTACTGGAATCACTTGAGCATGACCTTACCTCCCGTGCCTCATTCACCTCAGTTCTGGTGGTTCTGAGTGGTTACTAGGTTGACCAGCAGCCAGAACCTCTCTAAAAGAAGTTGCAGTCGGTATTCAATCTAAAGGGTATTCTTTTACCACAGATAACTTTGACCAGGGCTCCAAGACACTAGAAACCTGCAAGAACATTGGTGGATACTTGAAACCTCAGGGACCAGGAACTGAGCATATTAATGAGGTAAGATCTCTTTTCTTAGTTCCTTTGGAACTTACTGGACATCCAAAATCATTTATTTTCTCCAAGCTTTCTTTTTATTAGACAAATTGCAAATATTAGAGCTTCCAGTATGTGGAATGGAAACAATTTTTAAAATGGTTTTAAAATGGGTTTATTTTAAGACTACCAAAAAAAAAAAATGGGAGCATTAACCTTTTCTCCCTGAGGTTAATTTTCCTATGAGATAAATTGAGGACTTTTTATGACTTACACACACCCTGCTTCTGCCAATGTATTTGGCTTTCTTTCCTGTAGCAGACTGGATGGTGGACTGTGAGATTTTTAAGGCATATGTAATTTGATTTACATTTATTATATCCTTTGGGTTCATGATCATCTTCGGTGCTAACTGGTGGCATGTTTATATGCATTTCCTTGGAGAAGATGTTTTATAAATGCAGATGTAATACCTGATGCTTAGGGGTTCAGAGGCTTCTCTTCCTCTCTGTCTTCATATCCATGTCTGTTGAGTACTTATGTGAGTGTAGTAAGTGTAGTTTTTTTTTGTTATATCTCTGTGCATATGCATGCTTGTTCACATATCAGTTCAGTTCAGTCGCTCAGTCGTGTCCGACTCTCCGCGACCCCATGAATCACAGCACGCCAGGCCTCCCTGTCCATCACCAACTCCCGGAGTACACTCAAACTCATGTCCACAGAGTCGGTGATGCCATCCAGCCATCTCATTCTCCGTCGTCCCCTTCTCCTCCCGCCCCCAACCTTTCCCAGCATCAGAGTCTTTTCCAGTGAGTCAACTCGTCGCATGAGGTGGCCAAAGTATTGCAGTTTCAGCTTTAGCATCAGTCCTTCCAATGAACACCCAGGATTGATCTCCTTTAGAATGGACTGGTTGGATCTCCTTGCAATACAAGGGACTCTCAAGAGTCTTCTCCAACACCACAGTTCAAAAGCATCGATTCTTCGGCGATCAGCTTTCTTCACAGTCCAACTCTCACATCCATACATGACCACGGGAAAAACCATTGCCTTGACTAGACGGACCTTGGTTGGCAAAGTAATGTCTCTGCTTTTTAATATACTATCAAGGTTGGTCATAACTTTTCTTCCAAGGAGCAAGCGTCTTTTAATTTCATGGCTGCAATATACCTACTAATATATTTGCATCTTTGTCCATCTACATATCTGAATTAGAGTACTTCTTTTATGCATGTATGGTTGTCCTTGAGCATGACTACAATGTGTTTTTTTAACCGAAGTCTTTGTGTGTGCCCCCCTTTCTGTCTCTCCCTTTCTATATACCTGTATCTCTCTATATCAATATATTTTTATCTGAGTTTATCTTTGGGTATTTTGACATTCGATACTTTTTTGTATGCATTTGTATCTATGGGCCTGTTAATTTGCACCTTTTTGCTTGAGGTGTGTGCAGATACCTGTTTTCTAATATGTCTCTATGTCTGCATGAGTCAGTCTATGTGGGAACAAGTAGCTACAGCTCTGTGGTTAAACCCTGGTGAGAAATTACAGCTAAGAATTCAATCCCCAGAGATATCTGGCCTAGTGACTTAGCTTTCACTAATCATTACTCTCCAACTTGAATATTCTTGCTCAGAAATAGACACCTAGTCACAGCAGTTCAAACCTGTTGCATGACAAAAGCTCTTGGTCAGGGAGAGGTGTCATGAAGTTGAGAGTTTTGTTTAGTTTTGTTAGTTTGGTAGTTGCAAAGTGTGGTCCCGAGGAAAAGTTCTATGGCACTTGGCTTGCCTTCTGTTTGCTGCCTCTGCTCACTTGCTTTCTTGCCAGCCTTTCCTCACTTGAATTCCTTGGTCCAGATTCAAACTGGTTCATTACTCCTAATACAAAGGGCATCAACAGACAAATCTGAACACCTGTTTTCATTTCAGCCAGATCTCCATGCTGGTCCTCTTTTTACTCAGAGAACAAATGATCAGCATACTTCTAATCAATAGTTTTTGTATGCTCAAAGGCAACAACTATTCATGTGTGATAAGGCCCTTGCTTTGGGAAAGCCAGACTTTGTGAGGCCTCAGGAAGTGAAATCCAGGGAGGTGGTTCCAGCAAGATAAAGTGTCCAGACTCAATGATTAAAGGGAATGATGGAAGTCACCAAGAAATCCTTGGGGAATTCTACGGCATTCACAGTACTTGAAATACTTAAGCAACTGTTTTTGTAGTCCTGGTCCATCCTTGGTCTTTTTATGAGAGTAATAATAGTAATAAAAATGGCTTACATCAAATGGTCTGGATTCTCAGGAAGAAAGGAACTTTAAAATCCAAGGCTAGAAAGATAATACAGTTAGATGTAGTATAATTAACACAGACTTGATAATCAAGACACCCAAGTCCAATACTGGTTTTGCTAATGTTAGCTAATCTTAAGGTTGTTTAAGATCAACTTGAGACTCTGACTCTGTTAAATAGGGGCAATAATACGATGCCTTTCCCTCCCAGGATATGAAGCTCCAAAGGCCCCTATTGATCAGTTATACCTTTAGCTTATAAAAGATACTCTTGTTACTCTGGAGTTTCCAAGGGTTTTGGAAGCTCATGTGCCAGGAGCTGGGGACAAGGACCAAATATTTAACTTTTATTATACCACAGTACCCAAAGTTCCCTTCTGATGGCAAGCCATTGAAATAGTACTAAATGAAGAGTCAGAAGCCCTGGGCTCTAGGCCTGGCCTTGGGTAACTTGGGGGCCTTTCTCTTCCTTCACATCCCTAGGCCTACGTTCCTTCCTCTTGAAAAAAAAAAAAAAAAGGATGCCCTCAGATGTCCCTTTAGCCTAACCAAAGGTGTATTGTGGTATCCAAAGAGGTATCCATGGCTATACTCATAAAACCAGGCCCCACTATTATCTGGATTGCCCAGGAAATAGGTGCTCCAGGGCACCTATAGAGAAAGCAGCACTGGATAGATCAAAGTGATTAGAGATGTTCTTTTTTTCCTTCTGCTCCACTTAATTCCAGGGCTGAAACTAAGATGAGGTGAGTAAGGCACACAATTTAAGGAGGGTGCCAAAAAAACTCAATAATAAGTATAAATAATATTTTAATAAAATACTTTAAAATACTGAAATTAATGTAAAAATTCACATGTGACAAAATATCAGAATTTAAAATAAATACAGGATCAGTATTACTGATTTTTCTTTTTTTCCTTGGTTTACAATATGGCTTGGCACAACATTGCTCAACTTCCTTTCATTTCTCTCCAGCTGACAAATTATACCTCAATAAGGGATCCAAGATAAAGCTTGATTTCTGCATTATGACAATTGGGTTTGTGACTTACTCTTTTAAAAAAGTGACTATCTCTGGAGCTAGACAGTGTGTTATCCTGTTTGGTCTGCTATATTACCTTGTGACCTCAGACAAATTGCTTAACTATTCTGTGTCACAGTTTCTTTTATAAACTAGGAATAAGACTAATACCTACTTCTTAGGGCCATTCTGAGAGCTAAAGTAATTAATATATGTGAATATATAAACAAGAAATCTGGCATGTGGTATGTGCCTGGTGAATATTTGCTTTTGTTATATTTGGAAAGATTTTAGTTTACAACAACTTAAAGATTAAGGATGATAATACATTAGAGGGCTAAGGCTGTCTGTTGTATCATCCTTCCTGTTGCTCTGTAAAAACTTCTGAAAGGAGTACAATGTTGCTTGAGACATAAAGATGAAGTAAATTCATTCTGAAAGTTGCTTTTGTTTATTGCGATGCTTGTGACAGATAGTTTTAAATTTTGAAAGCCACTCATTGCTTTGATCTATTTAAACTATTCAGAAAGTGTTGAACTATTTTTGATGAGTTTGTTTCCTACACTGTGGCTTCATGGCCACTCTAGGCAGCCTAGCAAGTAGAACTTCCTTCAGGTGCTTAGCCATGCTCCACTGACATAGCCTAGGACTGATTGATCAGTTAATTTAACTCTCATCAGGTTAATAGGGATTACATGAGTGCCTACTTTGTACCAGGTCCTGTGCTGAGCCCTCAGGATATAGGAAAGGGTCAAACCCAGTTCCTTTCAAGAGACTCCCACTTCAGTGGTAAAGAAAGACACAGTCTCTTCTAACTTAAAACCAGTCTCCCCTTTCTCTGTCTGTATTAGTTAAGGCTCTCCAAAGAACAGAATCTATATATATTTGTATTTAATCACATACATAAAGAGATTTATTATGAGGAATTGGCTCATATAATTGTGGAGACTGGAAAATCCAATCTACAGACTGCACCAAGTGGGCTGAATTCAAGGGGAGTCAATATTCCATTTAGAAGGAGGAAGAACTGAAGTTCCAGTTAAAATCTAAAGGCAGTGCACTGGAAAATACTCTTTTTCTTGGGGCCTTCTATCAAGGCCTTTAACTGATTGGAAGAGGCCCACTCATATTATAGAGGGAAATCTACTTTACTGATTAAAAAGTTAATCTAGTGAAAACATCCAGGAAGAAACACTCACACAAACCTATTTAAAACAAAATGAGAGGGAAATAGTCACGATAATTATAGTCCTCATTTCTATCAGTTCAGTATCAGTATCAGTTCAGTTGGTCAGTCGTGTCCAACTCTTTGCGACCCCATGAATCACAACACGCCAGGCCTCCCTGTCCATCACCAACTCCCGGAGTTCACTCAAACTCATGTCCATCGAGTCAGTGATGCCATCAAGCCATCTCATTCTCTGTCGTCCCCTTCTCCTCCCTCCCCCAATCCTTCCCAGCATCAGAGTCTTTTCCAGTGAGTCAACTCGTCGCATGAGGTGGCCAAAGTATTGGAGTTTCAGCTTTAGCATCAGTCCTTCCAATGAACACCCAGGACTGATCTCCTCTAGAATGGACTGGTTGGATCTCCTTGCAGTACAAGGGACTCTCGAGTCTTCTCCAGCAACACAGTTCAAAAGCATCTATTCTTCGGTGATCAGCTTTCTTCACAGTCCAACTCTCACATCCATACATGACCACTGGAAAAATCATAGCCTTGACTAGACGGACCTTGGTTGGCAAAGTAATGTTTCTGCTTTTTAATATACTATCTAGGTTGGTCATAACTTTCCTTCCAAGGAGTAAGCATCTTTTAATTTCATGGCTGAAATCAGCATCCGCAGTGATTTTGGAGCCCCCCAAAATAAAGTCTGACTCTGTTTCCACTGTTTCCCCATCTATTTCCCATGAAGTGATGGGACCAGATGCCATGATCTTTGTTTGCTGAATGTTGAGCTTCAAGCCAACCTTTTCACTCTCCTCTTTCACTTTCATCAAGAGGCTTTTGAGTTCCTCTTCACTTTGGTCGCATAATCATAGCTAGTATTCATAACCACATTCTTCCACTATCCATTCAGTATTCCCTTTACTCTCAACAAAAGCCTCAGCTGACTGTAGTTCTTTACCTGACAGAGTGACCAAAACCTTCATTTCTGAAAAGTCAAGGTCATTAGCAGTCTTATCTGGCTTGGGTTGTCATAGTTTTCCACTGACTTTTAATCACTGGCATGGTAATAGTAAGAGATGCCATAAGGGATCTCATGTACCCCAGACATGTTCTTCCTTACTTCCATTGTGAAATAACAGTCCAATTCCTCGTTGATAGTCAGGCATGATCACCCCAACCATCAGAGTAAATGCATTACATGCAAATTGATTTAGAGACAAAATTTTGAGGACATAAGCAGAAGTTCTATATATGTGCTATGAAATCCCAGATGATGAGTTACATCTGACTAGGGGGAGCGGGGGCAGAAGAGGATCATGTGAACTTTCATAGACTGCTCATTTTTGAGCTGGGATTTGAAGGACCCTCTGGAAATTCAGTGCTGATTTAAACCAAAGATATCCTCCAAGGGAGGATACAAGGCCTTTGAATGAGAAACTGCAATGTTCTCTGCCTTAGCCAAGGCATGTAAAACACATGCTTATGTTAAACTGGGAAATCAGAGAAGGTGGAACTCAAGTTATTTTCTTAGCCAAAGCCAGTGTTCTACACTCAGTCCTCCCTTCACCTCTCACAGTGTTTTCTTTATTTCTTAATTTTTATTTTTCTAATTAATTTATTTATTTTAAATAGCATACCAAGGGAACATTTCATGCAAAGGTGGGCTCAATAAATGACAGAAATAGTAGGGACCTAACAGATCTTCTATGTCAGCAATAGCAGGAATTGAACTCACATCCCGTACATTAGAAGGCAAAGTCTTAACCACTGGACCCCCAGGGAAATCCCAAGATAATCACGATGCTGTGATCACAGACCTAGAGCGAGACATCTTGGAATGTGAAGACAAGGGGGCCATAGAAAGCATCACTAAAAACAAAGCTAGTGGAGGTGATGGAATTCCAGTTGAGCTATTTCAAATTCTATAAGATGATGCTGTGAAAGTACTGCACTCAATATGCCAGCACATTTGGAAAACTCAACAGTGGCCACAGGACTGGAAAAGGTAGGTTTTCATTCCAATCCCAAAGAAAGGCAATGCCAAAGAATGCTCAAACTACCGCACAACTGCACTCACCTCACACGCTAGTAAAGTCATGCTCAAAATTCTCCAAGCCAGCCTTCAGCAATACGCGAACCGTGAACTTCCAGATGTTCAAGCTAGAAAAGGCAGAGGAACCAGAGATCAATTTGCCAACATCCACTGGATCATGGAAAAGGCAAGAGAGTTTCAGAAAAACATCTATTTCTCCTTCATTGACTATGCCAAAGCCTTTGACTGTGTGGATCACAACAAACTGTGGAAAATTCTGAAAAAGATGGGAATACCAGACCACCTGACCTGCCTCTTGGGAAACCTGTATGCAGGTCAGGAAGCAACACTTAGAACTGGACATGGAACAACAGATTGGTTCCAAATAGGAAAACGAGTACTTCAAGGCTGTATATTGTCACCCTGCTTATTTAACTTATATGCAGAGTACATCATGAGGAACGCCGGGCTGGAGAAGCACAAGCTAGAATTAAGATTGCTGGGAGAAATATCAATAACCTCAGATATGCAGATGACACAACCCTTTTGGCAGAAAGTGAAGAGGAACTAAAAAGCCTCTTGATGAAAGTGAACGAGGAGAGTGAAAAAGTTGGCTTAAAGCTCAACATTCAGAAAACAAAGATCATGGCCTCTGGTCCCATCACTTCATGGGAAATAGATGGGGTAACAGTGGAAGCAATGTCAGACTTTATTTTGTTGGGCTCCAAAATCACTGCGGAATCTGATTTCAGCCATGAAATTAAAAGATGCTTACTACTTGGAAGGAAAGTTATGACCAACCTAGATAGCATATTTAAAAGCAGAGACATTACATTGCCAACCAAGGTCCATCTAATCAAGGCTATGGTTTTTCCAGAGGTCATGTATGGATGTGAAAGTTGGACTGTGAAGAAAGCTGATCGCTGAAGAATGGATGCTTTTGAACTGTGGTGTTGGAGAAGACTCTTGAGAGTCCCTTGGAGTGCAGGGAGATCCAACCTAAAGCATTCTAAAGGAGATCAATCCTGGGTGTTCATTGGAAGGACTGATGCTAAAGCTAAAGCTCCAATACTTTGGCCACTTCATGCGACGAGTTGACTCACTGGAAAAGATTCTGATGCTGGGAGGGACTGGGGGCAGGAGGAGAAGGGGACGACAGAGAATGAGATGGCTGGATAGCATCACCGACTTGATGGACATGAGTTTGAGTGAACTCCGGGAGTTGGTGATGGACAGGGAGGCCTGGCATGCTGTGATTCATGGGGTCGCAAAGAGTCAGACACAACTGAGCAACTGAACTGAACTGAACTGAACAGATCTTCATGACCAAGATAACCACGATGGTGTGATCACTCACCTAGAGCCAGACATCTTAGAATGTGAAGTCAAGTGGGCCTTAGAAAGCATCACTACGAACAAAACTAGTGGAGGTGATGGAATTCCAGTTGAGCTATTTCAAATCCTGAAAGATGATGCTGTGAGAGTACTGCACTCAATATGCCAGCACATTTGGAAAACTCAGCAGTGGCCACAGGACTGGAAAAGGTCACTTTTCATTTCAATCCCAAAGAAAGGCAATGTCAAAGAATGCTCAAACTACAGCACAATTGCACTCATCTCACATGCTAGTAAAATCATGCTCAAAATTCTCTAAGCCAGGTTTCAGCAATACGTGAACCGTGAACTTCAAGATGTTCAAGTTGGTTTTAGAAAAGGCAGAGGCACAAGAGACCAAATTGCCAACATCTTCTGGATCATGGGAAAAGCAAGAGAGTTCCAGCAAAACATCTATTTCTGCTTATTGACTATGCCAAAACCTTTGACTGTGGATCACAATAAACTTTGGAAAATTCTGAAAGAAATGGGAATACCAGACCACCTGCCTCTTGGGAAACCTATATGCAGGTCAGGAAGCAACAGTTAGAACTGGACATGGAACAACAGACTGGTTCCAAATAGGAAAACGAGTACATCAAAACTGTATATTGTCACCCTGCTTATTTAACTTATATGCAGAGTGCATCATGAGGAATGCTGGGCTGGAAGAAGCACAAGCTGGATTCAGATTGCCAGGAGAAATATCCATAACCTAGATATGCAGATGACACCACCCTTATGGCAGAAAATGAAGAGGAACTCAAAAGCCTCTTGATGAAATTGAAAGAGAAGAGTGAACAAGTTGGCTTGAAGCTCAACATTTAGAAAACTAAGATCATGGCATCCGGTCCCATCCCTTCATGGGAAATAGATGGGGAAACAGTGTCAGACTTTATTTTTTGGGGCTCCAAAATCACAGTGGATGGTGACTGCAGCCATGAAATTAAAAGATGCTTGTTCCTTGGAGGAAAAAGTTATGACCAATCTAGACAGCATATGAAAAACCGGAGACATTTTTTGCCAACAAAGGTCCATCTAGTCAAGGCTATGGTTTTTCCCGTGGTCATGTATGGATGTGGAAGTTGGAGTATAAAGAAAGCAGATCGCTGAAGAATTGATGCTTTTGAACTGTGGTGTTGGAGAAGAGTCTTGAGAGTCCCTTGGACTGCAAGGAGATCCAACCAGTCCATCCTAAATGAAATCAGTCCTCAATATTTATTGGAAGGACTGATGTTGAAGCTGATGACCCAGTACTTTGGCCACCTCATTCTAAGAGCTGACTCATTGAACAAACCCTGATGCTGGGAATGATTGAAGGCAGGAGGAGAAGGGGATGACAGAAGGTGAGATGGTTGGATGGCATCACCGACTCAATGGACATGAGTTTGTGTCAACTCTGGGAGTTGGTGTTGGACAGGGAGGCCTGGCATGCTGCAGTCGATGGGGTCGCAAAGAGTCGGACACACTGAGTGACTGAAGTGAACTGAACTGAACTGTTCATGGGGTTCTCAAGGTAAGAATACTGAAGTGGTTTGCCAATCCCTTTCTCAGTGCACCTCGTTTTGTCACAACTCTCCACTATGATCTGTTCATCTTAGTTGGCTCCACAAGGCATGGCTCATAGTTTCACTGAGTTAGACAAGGCTGTTATCCATGTGATCAGTTTCATTAATTTCCTGTGATTGTGGTTTTCATCCTGTCTGCCCTCTGATGGATAAGGTTAAGAGGTTTATGGAAGCTTCCTGATGGGAGTGACTGACTGTGGAGGAAACTGGGTCTTTTTCTGAAGGGCTGCTGCTGCTGTTGCTAAGTCGCTTCAGTCATGTCCGACTCTGTGCGACCCCATAGACGGCAGCCCACCAGTCTCCCCCGTCCCTGGGATTCTCCAGGCAAGAACACTGGAGTGGGTTGCCATGTCCTTCTCCAATGCATTAAAGTGAAAAGTGAAAGTGCAGTCATTCAGTCGTGTCTGACTCTGAAGGACAGGGTTCAGTAAATCTCTAATCCAATTTTCTGGTGATGTAAACATTTAGTAATATTTAATTATCTTTATTATAATCATTATCAGTTTTGTTTTATGCATGTCTTCTTGGTTCTACTAAATCAGTAATTATTCCTACCAAGAAAACATGCAAAATATTACCAAACACCTTGTATTACTCACCACTTTCAAATACTCTTGTGGATAGAAAACTCTCCTCATAGACTTATTTAGCTATTATCTGTTTTACTTTTCACTGCTTGACTTCATTATTATTAAAAAAAAAAAAACAAACTATTCTTGACATCTCTTCAGGGAATCTGACCTTGGGTAAGTAGCATTAACCTCTCTTTGGTTTAGTATTCTTTTATGTATGATAGGATTATTAATAATAATACCTACTTTCTAAGTTTGCTGTAAAACACTTAGAACAGTGTTTGGTTTAAAAATTGTTGTTCAGTTTCTCAGTTGTGTCCAATTGTTTGCAACCCCATGGACTGCAGCATGCCAGGCTAGCCTGTCCTTCACTATCTGCCAGAATTTGCTCAGATTCATATCCATTAAGTCAGTGATGCTATCTATCTCATCCTCTGCTACCCTCTTCTCCTTTTACCTTCAGTCTTTCTAAGCATCAGAGTCTTTTCCAATGAATCAGCTCTTCCCATTAGGTGGCCAAACTATTGGAACTTCAGCTTTAGCATTATTCCTCCAATGAATATTCAGGGTTGATTTACTTTAAAGTTGAATGCTTTGTTCTCTTTGCTGTCCAAGGGACTCTCAAATGTCTTCTCTAGCACCTCACTTTGAAAGTATCAATTCTTTGGCTCTCAGTCTTCTTTATGGTCCATGTCTCACATCCATACATAACTACTGGAAAAACCACGATTGAGTGAGTGAAAGTCACTCAGTAATATCCTACTCTTTTAGACTCCATGGACTATACAGTCCATGGAATTCTGTAGGCCAGAATACTGGAGTTGGCAACCTTTCCCTTCTCCAGGGGATCTTCACAACCCAGGCCTCCCGCATTACAGGCATATTCTTTATCAGCTGAGCCACAAAGGGAGGCCAAGAATACTGGAGTGAGTAGCCTATCCCTTCTCCAGTGGATCTTCCTGACCCAGGAATTGAACCAAGGTCTCCTGCAATGTGAGCATATTCTTTACCAACCGTAGCTTTGACAATACAGATCTTTATCAGCTAGACAAGGAATTTATTGAGGTATACTTCAGTTATCACACAATTTACCCATTTAAATGTACAGTTTAATAATTTTTAGTCATATATTTCTTTTTGTGTATAGTATGCCAATATTTTTTAGAGTAAATACTAATAAGTAAAATTGTTTGTTTTTAGGTTAGTCACATTTAAAACTTGAATTGGCACTGCCAAATGACTTCCAAAAACACTGTTCTGACCCCATCTCCACTCTCCAGAAACATGTAAGAGGAAAAGTATTCCTGTACTTTCATTAACATTTAATATTATCAGACATTTACACTTCTGTCACACTGATGGGGCTAAAATGATCATTTTTGGCTGCTTAAATTTGCATTTTCCTGGTTATCAGTGAAGCTGTCATCTTGTCCTGCTGAAGTTAGGAGTAGGGGCAAGGTTGGGAGAAGTTGGGGTGTGGAGGTTAGCCTGATAAGTCCAATTTTAGACATGTTGGATTTGATAGGTTCAGGAGGCAGTAGTGACTTGGGCCTAAACTTTGGAAAAAAGTGTAGAGTTGAAAATACGATCTTGGGAGGCTTCCAGATGCTCAGAAAAATTTTGAGACTCAATGATAGTTCCTAAGGAGAGTGTGAACAGCTAGAACAAAAAGTCAGAGACCAGCAGGCAGAGAAGGCTGAAAAATAGTGTCAAAAGCATGGGAAAAAAACCAGGGCAGAATAGTGCTACAGAAGCAAAGGGAAGAGAAAGTTTTGAGAAGTAGAGGGTGCTTACTGGAATCAGTGTTTACAAGGCTTAAATAGGACGATTATTATTTTTTTTTAAAAGTGGCTTTGGATATTAAGAGGCTTTACTTAATAGGTGCTAAGGTAGTGTAGACATAGGAGCGTGGCTTTTGCAACTGAATAGACCTCCATCCAAATCTAGGCCCTGATAGTGATGAGCTATGTGACGGTGGGCAACCTCTTACGGTCTCACTATTCTATAAGTCAAATAAAGGTAATGATATCTACTGCCTAGGATTATTTTGAGTATTGAAGGAAATAATGCATCTGAAAAGGATAGGCATGTTGCCTGCTAACTAAGTACCCAATATATGTTAATTTCTCCCTTTGTCCTGCCCCCCACAGGATCGAACTAGGAAGGAAAGAGGTCTATATACAAAACAAATATTTGTTTAGGCCAACTCATGTATATCTTAGGCAACTCAGAGATGAAGATACATGATTACCTTCAGTTCAGTTCAGTTCAGTTGCTCAGTCGTGTCCAACTCTTTGTGACTCCATGAATCACAGCACGCCAGGCCTCCCTGTCTATCACCAACTCCTGGAGTTCACTCAAACTCATGTCCATCGAGTCGGTGATGCTATCTCATCCAGCCATCTCATCCTCTGTTGTCCCCTTCTCCTCTTGCCCCTAATCCCTCCCAACATCAGACCCTTTTCCAGTGAGTCAACTCGTCGCATGAGGTGGCCAAAGTATTGCAGTTTCAGCTTTAGCATCAGTCCTTCCAATGAACACCCAGGACCGATCTCCTTTAGAAAGAACTGGTTGGATCTCCTCAGTCCAAGGGACTCTCAAGAGTCTTCTGCAACACCACAGATCAAAAACATCAATTAATCGGCACTCAGCTTTCTTCACAGTCCAACTCTCACATCCATACATGACCACGGGAAAAACCATAGCCTTGACTAGATGGACCTTTGTTGGCAAAGTAATGTCTCTGCTTTTTAATATGCTGTCTAGGTTGGTCATAACTTGCCATCCAAGGAGTAAGCATCTTTTCATATCATGGCTGCAGTCACCATCTGCAGTGATTTTGGAGCCCAAGAAAATAAAGTCTGACACTGTTTCCACTGTTTTTCCATCTATTTCCCATGAAGTGATGGGACCAGATGCCATGATCTTTGTTTTCTGAATGTTGAGCTTCAAGCCAACCTTCTCACTCTCCTCTTTCACTTTCATCAAGAGACTTTTTAGTTCCTCTTCACTTTCTGCCATAAGGGTCGTGTCATCTGCATATCTGAGGTTATTGATATTTCTCCCGGCAATCTTGATTCCAGCTTGTGCTTCTTCCAGCCCAGCATTCCTCATGATATACTCTGCATATAAGTTAAATAAGCAGGGTGACAATATACAACCTTGACATACTCCTTTTCTTATTTGGAACCAGTCTGTTGTTCCATGTCCAGTTCTAACTGTTGCTTCCTGACCTGCATACAGGTTTCTCAAGAGGCAGGTCAGGTGGTCTGGTATTCCCATCTCTTTCAGAATTTTCCACAGTTTATTGTGATCCACACAGTCAAGGCTTTGCCGTTGTCAGTAAAGCAGAAATAGATGTTTTTCTGGAACTCTCTTGCTTTTTCCATGATCCAGAGGATGTTGGCAATTTGATCTCTGGTGCCTCTGCCTTTTCTAAAACCAGCTTGAATATCTGGAAGTTCACGGTTCACATATTGCTGAAGCCTTGCTTGGAGAATTTTGAGCATGACTTTACTAGTGTGAGAGATGAGTGCAATTGTGTGGTAGTTTGAGCATTCTTGGCATTGCCTTTCTTTGGGATTGGAATGAATACTGACCTTTTCCAGTCCTGTGGCCAAGAAACTCAAAGTCCAGCTGAGGAGGCAGGAGAGTCAACTTCTAATTACGGACATATTATATCTGTAATGGAGTTGGTGGTTCAGACATTAAACAGTCCATCGGGTTGTAGAGTCAGAGCTGAACAATTAACACTATATTATACTATACATGTAACAGACAAGATAGGAACAAAGGGATTGGGTGCATGGGGAGAGGGAATATTGGAGGATCTCTCTGAACTTAACATTTGCTTTATTCAATTAGACCATGACTATACTTAGATAACTTCTAAACATATTAACTGTCTCATTTAAGTACAATAAATATGTAACTGGAGACTCTTGGTGCTGAACTAATTTAATAATGAGTTATATTTTAATAGAATAATAATGACAAATTAGCTTGATAGAAAACTAATTGGTTAGGAAATTGTTAAAATTTTCTATCTATCCTTCTCTCTTTCCCTCTCTTTGTCTTTCTTTACAGGAATCTTCACCTAGAGGAAATTAAACTCTTCAGACCATAGCCCAGACACCATTGGCCAAAACTGGGGAGAATCCTATGCTGTTGTCTTGGTGGCTAGACAGAAAGACAGCTTCCAGTCTCTATCCTGGCAACCCAAACTCTGGCATACCCGGGTAAATATCCCAGAGTGCAGGAATTGCTCAGGAAGTGATTGGGAATAAGAGTTTAGTGCAGAATGTAGGGTGGGAGGCAGAGAAGCTAGGATAGATGGAGTTCCAATACCCCAAATGGTGATTTAGGAAGGCCTGGATAGAGGTTGGGATTGTAGGGATGGAGAGATGGATACAGGCTTAGGAGATGGAGGTGCAGAAAAAAAGTAACCACATTCATTTGCTGAAAGAGTGAATATTAAGGCTACCAATCCAAAAACAAAAATTAGCTTTGAAGTATGCAAATGTGTATTTTTCTATCTCAACTTCCCCTCCCTCCCTCCTTCTCATCCTCCATATCCACCAACTCCTCTACTACCTCCTCCACTTTCTCCTCCGTCTTTACTTATTCCTACTTTGGAAAAAAAATTTCTTGGCTTCTTAAGCCTCTGCCTGGCTTCTCTCTCTCCCCATGGAATTTTCAAGGCAAGAGTACTGGAAAGGGATACTCCTGCAGGGGATTTTCCCCACCCAGGGATCAAACCTGTGTTTCTTGTGTCTCCTGCATTGGCAGGCAGATTCTTTACCACCAGTGTCACCCGAGAAGACCCTCTTTATCTCCGTCTCTAATTTGTCCTATTTACCACAACTTGTAAATGTGTGGTCAATATCAAAACCTGTATCTTTCGTATTTGCTTGTCAAGGCTATCACCTTGATAGGTGTCAAATGCAATCCTATTTTGAAAATAGACAAGATTGTGTAATATGAAGCAAAAAAATATATTGGTTAGGTCCCTAATAATTTATGACCCCCTCTTTCATTTAATTGCCTCTTTTTTGTTTCTCCTTTCTTTGATTCTCATTTTCTGTCTGTTCAAAGCCCTTTTAGCTACTTTTGCGTTTTTCTCCTTTTCTTTTATCATGCTCTATTCTTTCTCTTGTTCTCTCATTATCCTGGCCAGCCTTCTTTAGTTCTGTTTCCTCAGGCTCACTTCCTTACTGTGTTGGCTTATCTCTCTCCTACTTGACACTTCCCTCTTTGTTTTTATTTTCTTCTTCCAATCCTCCTGTAGCTTGTAGATCTTCTTTTTCTCTGAGTCTCTGATTCCTCCCCTGGATTCTATTGTGTCACACTCTTTCTTTTCTCTGCAATGGCCAGTTAAGACTACGGAGCAGTGGGTATAAGGGTCTTTTTCATCAGGGCTGCTCATAGTCTCCCAGGCTGTTCTTGCCGCAGTCTGCATTACTGACACTGGTGAAAATTCCACCCATACACTGGTCCAAGGAGAGACATAATGCAGCAGGAAATGTGTTGTTCAGTTCCTTAATCATGTCTGACCTTTTGTAATCCCATGAACTGCAGCACACCAGGCTTTTCTGTTCTTCACCATCTTCCAGAGTTTGTTCCAACTCATGTCCACTGAGTCAGTGATGCCATCCAACCACTTCACCCTCTTCTCCTCCTGCCTTCAATCTTTCCCAGTATCAGTCTTTTCCAATGAGTTAGATCTTTGCATCAGGTGGCCTAAGTATTGGAACTTTAGCTTCTCCATCAATCTTTCCAATGAATATTCAGTGCTGATTTGCTTACTTTAAAATTGATTGGTTTGATCTCCTTGCTTTCCAAGGAACTCTCAAGAGTCTTCTCCAGCACCGTAGTTTGAAAGGGTCATTTTTATAGCTTTCGGCCTTATTTATGGTCCAGCTCTCGCATCCATACCTGACTACTGGAAAAACCGTAGCTTTGACTATATGGATCATTGTTGGCAAAGTGATGTCTCTGTTTTTTAAAACACTATCTAGATTTGTCATAGCTTTTCTCCCAAGGAACAAGTGCCTTTTAATTTCATGTATGCAGTCACTATCCACAGTGAATTTGGAGGCCATGAAAATAAAGTCTGTCACTGTTTCCATTTTTTCCCCATCTGTTTGCCATAAAGTGATGGGACAGTGTGCCATGATTTTCATTTTTTGAATGTTGAATTTTAAGCCAGGTTTTTCACTCTCCTCTTTCACCTTCATCAAGGGGCTCTTTAGTTAGTTCCTCTTCACTTTCTGCATTAAGGTGGTATCATCTGTTTATTTGAAGTTATTGATATTTTTCCTGGCAATCTTGATTCCAGCTTGTGATTCATCCAGCCTGGTATTTCACATCATGTACTCTGCATATAAGTTAAATAAGCAAAGTGACAATATAAAGCTTTCACATACTCCTTTCCCAATCTGGAACCAGTCCATTGTTCCATGTCCGGTTCTAACTGTTGCTTCTTGCCCTACATACAGATTTCTCAGGAGGCAGGTAAGGTGGTCTGGTATCTCCACCTCCTTAAGAATTATCTAGTTTGTTGTGATCCACACAGTCAAGGACTTTAGTAATGAAGCGGATGCTTTTCTGGAATCCCCTTGCTTTTTCTGTGATCAAATAGATGTTGTCAAATTGATCTCTGGTTCTTCTGTCTTTTCTAAATCCAGCTTCTACATCTGAAATTTCTCAGTTCAGATACCATTGAAGTCTAGCTTGAAGGAAGTTGAGCATTACATTGCTAGCATGTGAAATGAGCACCACTGTGTGGTAGCTTGAATATTCTTTGCCATTGCCCTTCTGTGGCATTGGAATGAAAACTGTCCTTTTCCAGTCCTGTGGCCACTGCTGATTTTTCCAAATTTGCTGGCATATTGAGTGTGGCACTTTCACAGCATCATATTTTAGGATTTGAAATAGCTCAGCTGGAATTCCACCACCTCCACTAGCTTTGTTGGTAGTAATGCTTCCTAATGCCCACTTGACTTCACACTGCAGGATGTCTGGCTCTATGTGAGTGATCACGCCATTGTGGCTATCTAGGTCATTAAGACCTTTTCTGTACAACTCTTCCATGTATTCTTGCCACTTCTTAATATCTTCTGCTTCTGAACCTTGAATGTGAATGGATTAAATATTCCAACCAAAAGACATAGAGTGGCTGAATGGATACCAAAATAAGACAAATATATATGCTCTCTACAAGAAACCCACTTCAGACCTAGAGACATATATAGACTGAAAGTTAGGGCATGAAAAAAGATAGCTCATGCAATGGAAATCAAAAGAAAACTGGAGTAGAAACAGTTACATCAGGCAAAATAGACTTTATAATAAAGACTGTTGCAAGAGATAAGGAAGGACACTAGAAAATGATCAAGGGGTAAATCTGAGAAGATAAAACAATTATGGATATTTATGTACCCAACACTGGAGAAGACAATAGCAACCCACTCCAGTGCTCTTGTCTGGAAAATCCCATGGATGGAGAAGCTTGGTAGGCTGCAGTTCATGGGATCGCTCAGAGTCAGGCATGACTGAGCAACTTCGCTTTCACTTTTCACTTTCATAAATTGGAGAAGGAAATAGCAGCCCACTCCAGTATTCTTGACTGGAGAATCCCTGGGACAGTGTAGCCTAGTGGGCTGCTGTCTATGGGGTCGCACGGAGTCTGATACACCTGAAGCAACTTAGCAGCAGCAGCAGCATCTACCCAACACAGAAGGACCTTGATACTTAAGACAAATGCTAACTGGCATAAGAGGGAAATCAACAGTAACACCATAATAGTGGGGGACTTTAACACCCCATTTACTCCAATGCATAGACCATCCAGACAGAAAATTTAAAAAATGCAAGCTTTAAATGATACTCCAGGCAAGAGTACCAGAGTGGGTTGCCATTGCCTTCTCTGGTGTTGGGTACATAAATATCCACAATTGTTTTATCTTCTCAGATTTATCCCATTATCTAGTGTCCCTCCTTATCTCTTGTAAGTCTTTATTATAAAGTCTATAAAGACATCCCAACTGAAAGTAGAAAAATACACCTTCTTCTCAAGTGCACTTGGAATACTCTCCAGGATAGATCTTATCTTGGATCAGAAATCAAGCCTCTGTAAATTTAAGAAAATTGAAATCATATTAAGCATTTTTCCAACCACAATTTTTTAAATCAATTATAGGAAAAAGCTGTAAAAAACCAAAACACATGGAGGCTAAACAGTGTGCTACTAAATAACCAATGGATCACTGAAGAAATCAAAGATGAGATTTATAAATATCTAGAAATAAATGACAGTGAAATCATGGTGACCCCAAACCTACAGAATGTAGCAAAA
The DNA here is from genome assembly GCF_049115385.1 of Moschus berezovskii. Classification (NCBI taxonomy): domain Eukaryota; kingdom Metazoa; phylum Chordata; class Mammalia; order Artiodactyla; family Moschidae; genus Moschus; species Moschus berezovskii. Next base: position 45,603,061 of record NC_142488.1, on the reverse strand, counting down.
GCAACTCTAAGAGGGAAATTTATAGCAATACGATCTAGCCTCAAGAAAGGAGAAAAATCTCAAATAAACAACCTAACTTGACACCTAAATCAACAAGAGAGAAAAAAAAAAACAACCCAAACTAGAAATCATAAAGATCAGAGCAGAAGTAAATGAAATAGAAATGAAGAAAACAATATCAAAGATCAATGAAACTAATAGTTCTTTGAGAAAAACAAAGCTATAAAAACTTTAGCCAGACTCATCAAGAGAAAAAAAGGAGAGGATCAAATCAGTAAAATTATGTTACACCTGACACAGCATAAATACAAAGGATCGTAAGAGAATACTACAAGCAACTATATGCCAATAAAATGGCCAACTGGGGAAAAAAAAATGGACAAATTCTTAAAAAAAGTTCAAACTTCCAATACTGAACCAGAAGAAAGAAAATGTAAACAGACCAATCACAATTAATGAAACTAAAACTGTGATTAATAATTTTCCAACAAACATAAGTCCAACACCAGATGGCTCCACAGGCAAATTCTATCAAACATTTAGAGAAGAGCTAATACATATCCTTCTCAAACTCTTCCAAAAATTAGTAGACAAAGGGCCACTCCCAAACTGATTTTATGAGGGTATCATCACCCTGATACCAAAGCCAGGCAAAGATACCACACACAAAAAAGTTACAGGCCAATATCACTGATAAATATAGATGCAAAAATCCTCAATAAAATAGCAAACCAAATCCAACAATATATTGAAGGTATTATATACCCTGATCAATTTGGATTTATCCCAGGGGTGCAAGAATTCTTCAAGACATGAAAGTCAATCAATGTGATACACTATATTAACAAATTAAAGAATAAAAACCATATAAACATATATGGTATATTGATATAAACATATCAATAAATACAGAAAAAACTTTTAATAAAATTCAACACTCATTTATGTTAAAACTCTCCAAAAGTTAGACAGAACCTACCACAGCTTAATAAAGGCCATATATGATAAACCAAGGCAACCCACTCCAGTACTCTTGACTGGCAACTTCCTTGGATGGAGGAGCGTGGTAGGCTACAGTCCATGGGATTGCAAAGAGTCGGACACGACTGAGCAACTTCACTTCACTGACAGCTAATAACATACTCAATGTTGAAAAGCTGAAGGCATTTCCTCTAAGATCAACAACAATATAACCATGTTGCTCATACCACTTTTATTCAACATGCTTTTGGAAGTCCTAGACACAGATATTAGAGAAGAAAAAGAAATAAAAGGAATCCATATTGGGAAAGACGTCAAACTGTCACTGTTTGCATATGACATGATATTATATATAGAAAATCATAAAGATGCTCCTAGAAAACTAATAGAGCTCACCAATGAATTTGATAAAGTTGCAGGATGCAAAATTAATACAGATAACTCTCTTGCATTCATATACACTAATAAAGAAAGTTAAGAAAGAGAAATTAAGGAAACAATCTCATTTAATATCACATGAAAAAATGAAATATCTAGGAATAAAGGAGCCAAAAGACCTGTACTCAGAAAGCTGTAATATATTGGTGACAGAAATAAGGACAACAGAAACACGTGGAGAAATATACCATGTTCTTGGATTAAAAGTTATCAATATTTTGAAAATGACTATACTACCCAAAGAAATCTACAGATTCAGTGAAATCCCTATCAAATTACCCATGGAATTTCTCACAGAATTAGAACAAAATATTTTTCAATTTTTATGGAAATACAAAAGACTTTGAAAAGCCAAAGCAGTCTTTTTGAGAAAGAAAAATGTGCCTGGAGGAGTCAGGCTACATGACTTCAGACTATACTAAAAAGCTACAGTAATCAAATAAGATGGTACTGGTACAAAAACAGAAATATAGGCCAATGGAATAGCATAGAAAGCCCAGAAATGAACTCACACACCTATGCTCACTTAATCTATGACAAAGAAGTCAAGAATATATATACAATAGAGAAGATAATATCTTCAATAAGTGATGCTGGGAGAAATGAACAGCTACATGAAAAGGATGAAAATAGAACACTTCCTAACACCACACACAAAAATCAACTCAACATGGATTAAACACCTAAATGTAAAGTCAGAAACTATAAAACTCTTAGAGGAAAACAGACAGAACACTCTTTGACATAAATTTCAGCAAGATCCTCTTTGATCCACCTCCTAGAGTAATAAAAATTAAAAGAAGATAAACAAATGGTGTCTAATTAAACTTAAAAACTTTTGCACAGTAAAGTAACTCATAAACAAAACAATAAGACAACTCTCAGAATGGAATAAAATATTTGCAAATGACACAACTGACAAGGAATTAATCTCCAAAATATGTGAATAGGTCATGCAGCTCAATATCCAAAACACTAATAGCCCAATCAAAAACAGGATGAAAATCTAAATAGACATTTCTCCAAAGGAGACATTCGGATGGCCAAAAAACACATGTAAAGTAGTGCTCAGTAGCACTACTTACTAGAGAAGTGCAAATAGAAACCTCAATGAAGCATCACCTCACATAGGTCAGAATGGCCATCATCAAAAAATCTATAAACAATAAATGCTGGAGAGGGTGTGGAGAAATAGAAACCCTGCTACCCTGTTGATTGGAATGTAAATTGTACAGCCATTATGGAGAATGGTATAGAGGTTCCTCAAAAAACTAAAATTACCATAAAAGTATAGAACTACCGTATGACCTAGAAATCCCATTCCTGGTTATATACCTAAAGCAAACCACAATTCAAAAAGATGCATGCACCCCAATGTTTATTGCAGCACTATTTCCAACAGCCAGAATATAGAAGAAATTTAAGTGTCTATCAATAGAAGAATGGATAAAGCAGATATGGTAAATATATACAGTGGAATATTACTCAGCCATAAAAATGAACAAAATAGCACCATTTGCAAAGATGTGGATAGACCTAGAGAGTGAAAATACAGAGTGAAATATGTGAGAGAGAAAAACAAATATTATATAATATCACTTATATGCGGAATCTAGAAAAATGGTACAGATGAACTTATTTGCAAAGCAGAAATAGAAATACAGATGTAGAAAGCAAACTTATGGATGCAAAGGGAGGAAGAGGGGTGAGATGAAATGGGAGATTGGGATTGACATATACACACTGCTATGCATAAAATAGATAACTAATGAGAACCTATTGTATAGCATAGGGAACTCTACTTAGTGTTCTGTGGTGACCTAAATGGGAAGGAAATCTAAAAAAGGGGAGATATATGTATATGTATAACTGATTCACTTCACTGTAGGGCAGAAAGTAATACAGCATTGTAAAGTCACTATAATCCAACAAAAATTAATAATAATATAAAATAATTTGGTGCCTCCAACCATCTGTCAAAATGCACTCCACACAGCTTTCTTTATAGAAATTTTCCTAGGGTCTATCTTAGGTCCTGAACCTAAGTTACTCAGAGAGGGAGAGATACAGGCCTGGCTGAGTAAGTGAGATATGAATCTACAAAGCAAACATTGGTATTTCTTGTACCTATAAGCAGGTGAGGTCTAAATAGATCTACTTGCAAATGCTCTCCAGTAGTTTCTTCCTACAAGTACATTTTAATAGAACTTTAAGAGATGATGCTTTTCTCACTCAATCCATTAATGATTCAAAGGCTAAGAATTTGAAGATGTTTTAATAATTAAACACAGAATATTTAAATGGAAAGAAATTCAGAGATAATTATATCTTATCCCTTCCTTTATAATCAGGGGTAAGTGATACTCAGAGAAGTCAAATAACTTGCCGATGGATACATACATAGTCCAAAGCAGAAATTCAACTAGAACCTAGCTCTTCTCATACAGAAGGTTCTTTTCACTAACACATGGTGTTCTTGAGTTGTAGGACAGAATCAGTGACCATACAGGTGAACATACAGGGAAAACATTAGACCTTGGAATTATATAGTTATTTATACAGATTCCTGGGAACTAAGGTGACAAACTCATCTCCATTTGCTTATAGAGGGTATACAGAGTTTCCCAGCTTAGCCATTAGTGGAACAGAAAACACTGCCTACTTTATTGGCTTGTTGGCATCCCTTTCCTGAAAGAATGTTATTAAATGTGTTTACATATAATTTGCATAACTATTTAATTTATTTATAATATCCCTTGAACTAATATCAATATATAGAAATCTCCTCCATCTCATACATTGGTACACACAGAATGTCAAGCGTTCTTGGTTCAGTTCAGTTCGGTTCAGTCGCTCAGTCATGTCTGACTCTCCGCGACTCCATGAATCACAGCACGACAGCCCTGCCTGTCCATCACCAACTCACGGAGTTCACTCAAACTCATGCCCACACAGTCGGTGATGCCATCCAGCCATCTCATTCTCTGTCGTCTCCTTCTCCTCCAGCCCCCAACCTTTCCCAGCATCAGAGTCTTTTCCAGTGAGTCAACTCATCGCATGAGGTGGCCAAAGTATTGGGGTTTCAGCTTTAGCATCAGTCCTTCCAATGAACACCCAGGATTGATCTCCTCTAGAATGGACTGGTTGGATCTCCTTGCAGTCCAAGGGACTCTCAAGAGTCTTCTCCAGCACCACAGTTCAAAAGCATCAATTCTTCGGCGATCAGCCTTCTTCACAGTCCAACTCTCACATCCATACATGACCACGGGAAAAACCATAGCCTTGACTAGACGGACCTTTGTTGGCAAAGTAATGTCTCTGCTTTTTAATATAGTATCTAGGTTGGTCATAACTTTCCTTCCAAGGAGTAAGCGTCTTTTAATTTCCTGGCTGCAATAAGCATCTGCAGTGATTTTGGAGCCCAAAATATAAAGTCTGACACTATTTCCACTGTTTTTCCATCTATTTCCCATGAAGTGATGGGACCACATGCCATGATCTGCGTTTTCTGAATGTTGAGCTTCAAGCCAACTTTTTCACTCTCCTCTTTCACTTTCATCAAGAGGCTTTTTAGTTCCCCTTCACTTTTGGCCATAAGGATAGTGTCATCTGCATATCTGAGGTTATTGATATTTCTCCCAACAATCTTTATTCCAGCTTGTGCTTCTTCCAGCCCAGCGTTCCTCATGATGTACTCTGCATATAAGGTGACAATATACAGCCTTGATGTACTCCTTTTCCTATTTGGAACCAGTCTGTTGTTCCATGTACAGTTCTAACTGTTGCTTCCTGACCTGCATACAGGTTTCTCAAGAGGTGCTTGCATGTAAAAAATGTTTGCCATTAAGCAGTCTAACTTTCTAAAAGAGATGAAATATCTAATTAAGAAGAACTTTACTCTGGGGAAGGATTTGTGTTTCCAAGAATCTCTGTTGAAATACATATACATTTTAAGAGCAATCACACCTTTTATCAGCTTTCTTATCTTGGAAGGAATTGATTTAGCAATCAGCCCAGCAAACCATGAGGCAGTGAGACACAGAGCTGCCTAGTGTTGAGGTAAGCCAGACCTAGATTTGAATCTCAGTTCTGCTTGTGAATCTAACCTTGGTTTCTTCTGCTATCCCATGGCACTGATATAATAACAGATGTCATACCTCATGTGGCTTTTGTGAAGATTAAAGGAGACAATTTAATGCTTAACATAAGCTGAACTGGATAACATGCAGTTCACAGTATGGGTAGTGTATCTGAGTGAATTGTTTAATCAGAGAAAAGAAATTTTCTTGGGGCTGACTGGAATCAAACTGCTTAGATTAAAATCTCAGTCTCAATATGTATTTTTTTGTGTGTGAAATTTTAGACAAGTTATTCAAAATTTTGTGCCTTAGTTTCCTTTTTATAAACCAAGGACAAAGATGGATCCCACCTTATAGGGTAATTTTGATGGTTGAATGAGTAAATATAAATAAAGTGCTTAAACAGTGCTTAGTATATAATAAGTGCTATGTGAGTATGCACTATTATGTCTCACTAATTGTACTGGTTCCTTAGAACTCTACCATCTCTACATCCTTTCCTTCTAAAATCTCCTCCTGCCACTTATACCCCTGCCATTTACTGGAGATCATCTTACCCACATCTCTACCTTTAGATAGCCTCTCATCACACCTCTTGCAGAGAGGTCTCTTACTCTTAACGATCTCCAAGGAAGATGCTTCAGCCACCCAAGATCCCTAAACAGATCCCACTAGTTCTAAAATCAGAATTTCTCTTCAGGTTCTAGTGTTTCATGTCCTGAAATGGGGCAAGTGGGGGCATCCTAATTAGCAAAAAAGTATGGTGCAAAGTATAACTTATATGCAGAGTACATCATGCAAAATGCTGGGCTGGATGACTCATGAGCTGGAATCAATATAAACAAGCTCAGATATGCAGATGATACCACTTTAATGGCAGAAAGTGAAGAGAAACTAAGGAGCCTCTTGATGAAGGTGAAAAGAGGAAGGTGAAGAAGCTGGCTTAAAATTCAACATTCAAAAAACTAAGATCATGGCATCCAGTCCCATCACTTTGTGGCAAATAGATGGGGGGGAAATGGAAACAGTGACAGATTTTATTTTCTTGGGCTTCAAGATCACAGTGGATGGTGACTGCAGCCATGAATTTAAAAGATACTTACTCCTTGGAAGTAAAGCTCTGACAAACCTAGATGGGCTATTAAAAAGCAGAATACCACTTTGCCATCAAAGTATAGTCAAAGCTATGCTTTTTTCAGTAGTCTTGTAGGGATGTGGGAGTTGGATCATAAAGAAGGTTGAGAGCCAAAGAACTGATGCCTTTGAACTGTGGTTCTGGAGAAGAGTCTTGAGAGTCCCTTGGATAGCAAGGATATCAAACAAGCAAATACTAAAGGAAATCAACCCTCAATATTCACTGGAAGGGATGATGTTGAAGCTGAGGTTCCAATATTTTGGCCACTTGATGCGAAGAGCCAACACATTGGGAAAGACCTTAATGCTGGGAAAGATTGAAGGCAGGAGGAGAAGGGGTTGACAGAAGATGAGATGGTTGGATAGCATCACTGACTCAGTGGACATGAGTTTGAACAAACTTTGGGAGATAGTGATGTTATCTCACTATACATGAGGTAGTCCATGAGGTCGCAAAGAGTTGGAAACAACTGAACGACTGAACAACAACAACACAGTGCAAAGAGCATTTCAGAGATGCCTTGGTGTCATATGGATCTGAGTTCAAATGTCACTCTGCCATTTACTAGATCCATGACTTGGGCCTAGTCAAATTCCCTTTAGGAGCAAGTAATTTCTCTTTCTAGGGCCTTAGTTTTGTCCACTGAAACATGGGCATAATAAGAGTAAAGTACCTACTATATAGATTTGTGATGCAAATAATGAAACAATGCATCTCAGAACCCAGCCCAGTACCTAGCACAAATTCAATAGATGATGTTGCCTGTTCTTTTCATTAACAAAAACAATAAAGAGTGTTTTTTATGCCTGTTTCAGACTTTACCACTACTGTCCCTTGAACTGGTATGAGTTTAACTATGTCCCCTTCAAATTAATATGTTAGAGTTCCCATCACCAGTACCTTAGAATGTAACCTTTTTTTGGAAATAAGGTCATGGCAGAAGTACTTAGTTAAGACGAAGTCATACTGTAGTAGTGTTGGTCGCTCAGTCGTGTCCAACTCTTTGCAACCCTATGGACTATAGCTTGCCAGGCTTCTCTGTCCATGTAATTCTCCAAGCAACTATACTATAGTGGGTTATCATTTCCTTCTCCAGGAGATCTTCCCAACCCAGGGATCGAACCTGGGTCTCCTGCATTTCAGGGAGATCCTTTACTATCTGAGCCACCAGAGAAGCCCATACTGTAGTAGGGTGGACCCCTAATCCAATATGACTGACATCATTATATGAAGGGGAAATTTGCACACATATATGTACACATAAAGATTAAGGCATGATCTACAAGCCAAGAAATGTCAAATATTGCTAGAAATAGTTTTCTAGAAATTAGGAGAGAGGCATGGACCTGATTCTCCCTCACAGTCCTGAGAAGGAACCAACTCTGCTGTCACCTTTTTTTCAGACTTGTAGTCTCCAGAACTGAGAAGATAAATTTCTGTTGTTTAAGCCACTTGGTTTGTGGTACTTTGTGTGGTAGCTCTAGCAAACTAATACACAGTCTAACAAACTCCACCTGAGCCCAGGTATCCTCACTGTGTCCCAAGAATTCAGCT